>NC_135802.1:33505972-33816079 GCF_964213995.1 Mustelus asterias
GCTGCGATTCAGCCCAAAGGCAGCAGGATTTCCACACAAACACTCAGAGAAAAAAAATTATAGGAGGGAGAAGGAGGAGGGAGGGGGTGAAATCAGTGTGCAGTCAGAGATGCACCCTCAGCCGGCCGCAGCTAGCACTGCACAGGCATGGGGAGGCAGCCGGAGAGGCTCCCCTTCCCTTCCCTCTGAGAGTGACCGAGGGAAAGCTGTGCCCAGAGCTCAGCAGCTCCTCTCCATCTCCTGCATCATTCACACCAAGTCATCATTGCCATTATTTGGGGGGGTTTCTTCCGCCCCGCATCATATCAATGGGAAGTCGCGCTGTTTGGGGTTGAGCCCTTCTTCCTCCCCGGGCAGGGACAGTAACCCAGACACACACACACTGTTCAGGTGGAGCTGCACATTGCTGTGTGTGAAATGGTGACTGATCCCCCAGCTCACACACTGTAACCAATCCACTACAAACAGTTCCGGTTCAAGGCCAGCCAATTGCCGCTGAATACAAACTGATACAGTGTAACCAGCCCGGGAGATACATCCCTCTCCCACATTCCCAAATAACCCCCTCCCTACAATACATAAATATCCCCCTCCCTACAAGCCCAAATAACCCACAACCCCAAATATCCCCCACCCCACATTCCCAAATAATTCACACATCCTCCCTACATTCCCAAATAACCCACATCCTCAAATATTCCCCTCCGACAACCCTAAATAACCCACAACCCCAAATATCCCCCACCCCACATTCCCAAACAATTCACACATCCTCCCCACATTCCTGAATATCCCCCTCCCTACATTCCCAAATAACCCACATCCTCAAATATTCCCCTCTCTACAACCCTAAATAACCCACACCCCCAAATATCCCCTTCCCCACATTCCTGAATATCCCTCTCCCCACATCCCCAAATAACCCACACCCCCTCCCTACATTCCCGATTATCCCCCTCCCTACATTCCCAAATATCCCACATTCCCTAATAATCCACACCCCCTCCCCACGTCCCCAAGTATCCCCCTCCCGACATTCCCAAATAACACTTTCCCCGCATCCCACATTCCCAAATAACCCCCATTCCACATTCCCAAATAACCTCCACACCCCCAAATCCCCACACCGCATCACTGGGGAGGGAGATGGCAACATGTAAAAGCAGCTCGGGATATACATCCCCAAATACCCTCCAGTCTACATCCCAACCCCCATCTCCCCCAACCCGGAGGGGGCTACAGTAAAACCAGTCCGGGAGATACATCCCCCTCCCACATAACCCGGGGGGCTAAATGTAAAACCAACCCCACACCCGCGGGGGCGCTAAATGTAAAAGCAGCTGGGGAGATACATCCCACCCCGCCCGGGGGGAGGGGGTACATGTACAACCTGTACCGCCCCCCAACACCAGCCCCCCGCAGCATTTTCACTTGTATGGATGGAGGTGTGCAAAATCCACCGGGACAAGATGCTCCATCCGTTTAAATTGGACACATTCCAATAAAGTCTTTATTTTTTAACAAATGTTGAATGTATTCCTCAGTACAATTTCTCCATCCTTTTCCCTAAATGCCGACTTAACTACTCCCCCCCCCCCCCCCATTCATGACTGCCGGCAACTCTCCATGATCTGGTACAAGTGACCGTGGATCATGTGCAGATCTTGCTACATGAGTGAAAAGTACAGGGTGAATGAGCGCTGCTGGTTATTTGGCCACACTGCCGGAAATATTGGTTATTGGGCCACACGCGTGTATTACAGAGCAGCACCCCCGCCTCCCCCCTCTCCTTCCTCTGCTTGCTTCATGTCTGTACAGGTGCACTTTCCATCAGGGGAATCGGTTATAGGGATCCGGCTGATCTTTAATGCTGTCTCAGCTCAGAGCTCTATTCCCCCTGCTACTGTCCCTGATAAATACAGAATTCCGCACAGGGCAAGACTGAACGTGAGGCCGGGCCTCAGAAATCACAGAATGGTTACAGCACGGATGGAGGCCGTTCGGCCCATCATGTCTGCACTGGTTCTCCAAAGGAACAATTTACCTAGTGCCACTCTTGCAACCTTCTCCCCGCAGCCCTGCATATTTTTCATTTTCAGATGGTAATCTAATACCCTCTTAACTGCCTCGATTGAACCTGCCTCCACCACACTCTCAGGTAGTGCATTCCAGATCCCAAACAACTGGTGATAAAGTTATTCTTCCATGTGGCACTTGCTTCTTTTGTCAATTGCATTAAATCTGTCCCCTCTACTTCTCATCCTTTCACCAATGGGAAAAGTTTTTCCCTATCTAGTTTCTATATTTTGTACATTCGGACTCTCACAAATCTCCTCTCAGCCTCCAAGTAAAACAGTCCCAACCTCTCCAATACATCTGCATAGCTGGTCTCTCATCCCTGGAACTGTTTTTGTGAATCTTTTCTGCACTCCATGGACAGGGCACAGTGCCCCATCTGGGGCATGCCAATCACTCCTCTTCCCATCAATCCAAATGCACTTTTCCTACTCGATGAAGCAGAGTAAATCATCTTCAGAGTAAATAATCTGTTGCATGGACCAGCAGAGTGTCCGAAGTAATGTGTCGAATCTCACTTGCACTGTTTATGGGAGGTGTGAGTGCAGACTTATTGGAACTTATCAACAGGTTTAGAAGAATGAGGTTCAGGTCAATTAGGAAAGGGCAACAATTAATGTTGGCATTGCCAGCGATGCCAACATCCCTGAGAAAGAATAAAAAAATATTGAGTGAACCTCGATGGTCCTTCACATGAGAAAACGGTACCAAGTTCTAAGAGAGCACTCCGGCCTCTCTGATCTTTTGATGAGGGAATAATCTGTCTCGTGTGAAGGAATTTTTAACTTGCCTCAATTGGGCAGCACGGTGGCACAGTGGTTAGCACTGCTGTTTCATAGCGCCAGGGACCTGGGTTCGATTCCTGGCTTGAGTTACTGTCTGTGTGGAGTTTGCATGTTCTCCCTGTGTCTGCGTGGGTTTCCTCCCGGTGCTCCAGTTTCCTCCCACATTCTGAAAGACATGCTGATTAGGTGCATTGACCTGAACAGGTGCTGGATTGTGGCGAGTAGGGGAATTTCACAGTAACTTCATTGCAGTGTTAATATAAGCCTTACTTGTGACTAATAAATAAACTTTAAACTTTATTTTAAGACCTCTAACATGTAAAGATCTGAGTTAATAGCTAAGTATGCCACAAACGGGCAAGTTAATATAAGAAAGAGGAGAGTTGAGAACAGTAAATTTATTTTAATGAGGGATAGAAACAAAAATGCAATGCATAAAAGCTTTATGACTGTGTAAGGGAAGGCATAACAGGTAGCGTTCATCTTAACATCCTATTCGGAATGATTAAGACAACGTACAGAAAATTGAGGTAACAGGACCTGAGGGACAGTGTCCACAGAATTATCAAGTTCAATATTTATGTTTGAGGAATAACGTTAACATTGGTGAGGGTAATATGTGGGTGGTCAGGACTCAAGGACCACTACTCTTCCTCATTTTCATCTATAGAGAAAGAACTTGTACTCATAGAGCATCTTTCATGACCTCAGATTGTTTCAAAGTACTTATACAGTCAATGAAGGGCTTTTTAAAGTAGGTAAACACAGCAGCCCATTTGCACTCAGTAGAGATCCCATCACCATCAATGAGACAATGATCAGAAAAATCTAGTTGAAACATAAAGTTGAAAGTTGGGGTGTAAAATTGGATGCAATGCCATGAACTCTGTTCCTGACACCTACCCACCCACCCTACCTGCCCAACCTGCCATGATTTTGCACATGGCCCACAGGGAGCCTGCCCACCAATGAGCTAATAAAGGTCCTTACATAAAGGCCAATACCAATTAATAAGGGCCACTTCCCACCCCAGCCACAATTTTGTCTGCAGCGGCGGAAGGCTTCTGCCAAGTGGGAATCCTTGCCATTTTCATGGTGTGGCCTGATGGCAGCCAAGGTGGGGATGCCTCTTTCATATACCTCCAAGGCCCAATGGAGAACATCCCAAGGTCTTCCCATTTGCCTCTTCTCCCCTCCCCGAACCCAGCCTATCTACCCTGTTCCTCATTCTCTTCTCTCCAACCTTCCAGCCTGGTTCTGTTGATTAAGCCCCCCCCCTCCCCCCTTCACTCCCGCTCCCCTCCCTGACTTACCTCAGTGCCTGGTTTCAGGGATGTTCCCCATTGGGGATTGGATGCAGTCCCATCAGCGACCACCTTTCCCAGTGCCCCTGCTGACACCGGAGAGCTGCCAGCCATTTGATTGGGTCAGCCAGAACAAATTGCTATGGGTGAAAGCATCCAATGCAAGGGTGGGTTCGGCCCCAACATTTACATAAGTGTGTGCGGGGATTCCAGCGCAATTTAAAATTCCATGCAAATCTCTGGAGTGAAATCTGAACCCACCATGTCTTTCTGACTCAATGGTAAGAGGGCACAGATTTTATCCAGCAAAGAAGGAAGTGCTCCTCCTGGAGGTTCGAGGAAGGAGAGAAATCATATTGGAAAGTAGAGATGGAGAAGCCAACGTGAGAAACTTGCAGCTGACTGGGCCATGTGGTTGGGATTTTAAGTGCCATGGATGGCTGCCTAAAGTAGATCTTGCAACTATTTAACCCCCTAACACGCAAAGACCCAGTGAGAGTATTTTCAATGCCCGGATCTCATCCGAGTTATGGAAGACCTGCCTACCCAAGAAACCATTGTGAGTACTGCTAGACTGGTGGAAACCCTGCCCTCCTATGCCATTGCTCCCACATGAGGAAAATCCACGCTGTTAGCCTCTATTTCTAGCTCTTTTGAGTGACAATTTTGCTTTAAAGTTGTGTGAATTTTGCAGAATGGCATGCACAAGCTTACGATTATCTTTACAAAATATAGGCTAGAATGTCTGTATCTCTTCCCCAAACACATTATTCAGCAGTATTTATACCGTGCAGGCAGCTGAAGATACATTGTCTGTGTCATTGCTGACTCTTGTTGTGGGCAGAAGACAAATTGCTTCTGGTGCTAATTTTGGACATCATCTTTTAGCAAATGCTCATTTAGGCTTTATCGTTGGATTAACAGATGGAACCAAGATGCCGTAGCTGAAGTCTTGGTCTGAAAGTTGAAACTGAAAACGACTCTCCTAACATCGGAGAATGACTGCGGAGAATACTCTCTTCCGGCGGGAAAAAGATACAAAAGTCTGAGGTCATGTACCAACCGACTCAAAAACAACTTCTTAGACCATAAGACCATAAGACATAGGAGCGGAAGTAAGGCCATTCGGCCCATCGAGTCCACTCCACCATTCAATCATGGTTGATTTCAACTCCATTTACCCGCTCTCTCCCCATAGCCCTTAATTCCTCGAGAAATCAAGAATTTATCAATTTCTGTCTTGAAGACGCTCAACATCTCGTCCTCCACAGCCCTCTGTGGCAATGAATTCCACAGACCTACCACTCTCTGGCTGAAGAAATTTCTCCTCATCTCTGTTCTAAAGTGACTCCCTTTTATTCTAAGGCTGTGCCCCCGCGTCCTAGTCTCCCCTGCTAATGGAAACAACTTCCCTACGTCCATCCTATCTAAGCCGTTCATTATCTTGTAAGTTCTATTAGATCTCCCCTCAACCTCCTAAACTCCAATGAATATAATCCCACGATCCTCAGACGTTCATCGTATGTCAGGCCTACCATTCCTGGGATCATCCGTGTGAATCTCCGCTGGACCCGCTCCAGTGCCAGTATGTCCTTCCTGAGGTGTGGGGCCCAAAATTGCTCACAGTACTCCAAATGGGGCCTAACCAGTGCTTTATAAAGCCTCAGAAGTACATCCCTGCTTTTGTATTCCAAGCCTCTTGAGATAAATGACAACATTACATTTGCTTTCTTAATTACGGACTCAACCTGCAAGTTTACCTTTAGAGAATCCTGGACTAGGACTCCCAACTCCCTTTGCACTTTAGCATTATGAATTTTGTCACCGTTTAGAAAATAGTCCATGCCTCTATTCTTTTTTCCAAAGTGCAAGACCTCGCACTTGCCCACGTTGAATTTCATCAGCCACTTCTTGGACCACCCTCCTAAATGTCTAAATCTTTCTGCAGCCTCCCCACCTCCTCAATACTACCTGCCCCTCCACCTATCTTTGTATCATCGGCAAACTTGGCCAGAATGCCCCCAGTCCCGTCATCTAGATCGTTAATATATAAAGAGAACAGCTGTGGCCCCAACACTGAACCCTGTGAGACACCACTTGTCACCGGTTGCCATTCTGAGAAAGAACCTTTTATCTCAACTCTCTGCCTTCTGTCTGACAGCCAATCGTCAATCCATGTTAGTACCTTGCCTCGAATACCATGGGCCCTTATTTTACTCAGCAGTCTCCCGTGAGGCACCTTGTCAAAGGCCTTTTGGAAGTCAAGATAGATAACATCCATTGGCTCTCCTTGGTCTAACCTATTTGTTATCTCTTCAAAGAACTCTAACAGGTTTGTCAGGCACGACCTCCCCTTACTAAATCCATGCTGACTTGTCCTAATCCGACCCTGCACTTCCAAGAATTTAGAAATCTCATCCTTAACGATGGATTCTAGAATTTTGCCAACAACTGAGGTTAGGCTAATTGGCCTATAATTTTCCATCTTTTTTCTTGTTCCCTTCTTGAACAGTGGGGTTACAACAGCGATTTTCCAATCCTCTAGGACTTTCCCTGACTCCAGTGACTTTTGAAAGATCATAACTAACACCTCCACTATTTCTTCAGCTATCTCCTTTAGAACTCTAAGATGTAGCCCATCTGGGCCCGGAGATTTATCAATTTTCAGACCTTTTAGTTTCTCTAGCACTTTCTCCTTTGTGATGGCAACCATATTCAACTCTGCCCCCTGACTTTCCTGAATTGTTGGGATATTACTCATGTCTTCTACTGTGAAGACTGACGCAAAGTACTTATTAAGTTCCTCAGCTATTTCCTTGTCTCCCATCACTAGATTACCAGCGTCATTTTGGAGCGGCCCAATGTCTACTTTTGCCTCCCGTTTGTTTTTAATGTATTTAAAGAAACTTTTACTATCATTCCTAATGTTACTGGCTAGCCTACCTTCATATTTGATCCTCTCCTTCCTTATTTCTCTCTTTGTTATCCTCTGTTTGTTTTTATAGCCTTCCCAATCTTCTGACTTCCCACTACTCTTTGCCACATTATAGGCTCTCTCTTTTGCCTTGATGCATTCCCTGACTTCCTTTGTCAGCCATGGCTGCCTAATCCCCCCTCTGATAACCTTTCTTTTGTTTGGGATGAACCTCTGCACTGTGTCCTCAATTACTCCCAGAAACTCCTGCCATTGCTGTTCTACTGTCTTTCCCACTAGGCTCTGCTTCCAGTCGATTTTTGTCAGTTCCTCCCTCATGCGCCTGTAATTACCTTTATTTAACTGTAGAACCTTCACATCTGATTCTGCCTTCCTTCTTTCAAATTGCAGACTGAATTCTTCCCTGCTGCCGTCAGACTTTACATGGAATCCTACAGTGCAGAAGGAGGCTGTTCGGCCCAATGAGCCTGCACCGACCACAATCCCACTCAGGCCTTATTCCCATAATCCCACATATTAAGCCTGCTAATCCACTTGACACTCGGGTCAATTTATCATAGCCAATCAACCTAACCCGCACATCTTTGGACTGTGGAAGGAAACTGGAGCACCTGTACAAACTCAATACAGACAGTGACCCAAGGCTGGAATTGAACCTGGGTCCCTGGTACAATGAGGCAGCAGTGCTAACCACTGTGCCACCGTGCCATCCATTTGAATGGACCTACCTTCGCATTAAGTTGATCTTTCTCTACACCCTAGCTATGCCTGTGACACTACATTCTCCATTCCCTCTTTTCCTTCTCTATGTGCAGTATGCTTTGTCTGTACAGTGCGCAAGAAATAATACTTTTCACTGTATCCTAATACATGTGACAATAATGAATCAAATCAAACCAAAAGAATGGAGTGGCTTTTTTTTTCTGATGGTACAACATGGGCAAGATGAGGAATGAACTTTCCCCTCTTCCTGCTCCTAAAAAATGTCAAAGCCGCGGAAGATTTGCAATGCTCATAAAGTTCAACTTCTGTTTATGAAATGAAAATTTACTATGTTTGGTATCTCACAATGGTTTAATTGAAACTTTACTGACTGCCAGGTTCACAAAACTCAGAACACAGCAGGTTCAATTATGTTTCGCAATTCACTCAAATTGAAATTGTTGCATTCCTGGCACACAGCTGAAAAATGTAATTCAAAGAAGGTGCTGCGTGCTTTATTTCCAGTTGTGTGCCCCTGACCTGAAGCTGAACGCATACTTGTAAAGACTGAGCAGAGAGGCCTCACGAAGTATCACTGGGTGTCACTTAATCAGTAGCACATCTTCCCCAATGGTGGAACTAGAAGTGGGCGCCACTTCCCCTTTTGTGTCGGAAGCCGGCGCCCACGCAGTTTGTATGAAAATTTAAAGGGCCAGCACAAGCACAGGCAAACATCTGATATGGATAGGTCTTTGTTGGACGATTGTGCCATTATTTAATATTATTTAAATCGAGACGGATTGGGGAACTCTGAGGTACAGAGGGATCTGGGTATCTTGGTACATAAATCACAAAAAATTCATATACAGCAAGTGATTAAGAAGGCAAATTGAATGTAATCATTTATTGGAAGGGGAATGGAATATTAAAATAGAGGTGTTTTGCTGCAGTTGCACAGGATATTGGGGTAAGTTTAGCTCAGTTGGCTGGACAGCTGGTTCATGATGCAGAATGACACCAGCAACGTGGGTTCAATTTGCATACCGGCTGAGCTTATTCATGAAGGCCCTGCTTTGGGACGGCACTATGGTTAACACTGCTGTCTCACAGCGCCAGAGACCCTGGTTCGATTCCCAGCTTGGGTTACTCTTTGTGCGGAGTCTATGCGTTCCCCTCATGTCTGCGTGGGTTTCCTCCAGGTGCTCCGGTTTCCTCTTACAGTCCAAAAGACGTGCTAGTTAGGTGCATTGGTCATGCTAAATTCTCCCTCAGTGTACCCAAACAGGTGACTAGAGGATTTTCACAGTAACTTAACTGCAATGTTAATATAAGCCTACTTGTGACACTAATAAATAAACTTCTCAACCTTGCCCCTTGCCTGAGGTGTGGTGATCCCCAGGTTAAAACCACCACTAGTCAGCTCTCTCCTTCAAAGAGGAGAGCAGCCTATGGTCATCTGGGACTGTGGCGACTTTACATTTATAGGATTTTGGTGAGACCACATCTAAATTTGGTCTCCTTATTTAAGAAAGGACATAATTGTGTTATAAACAGTTCAGAGAAGGTTCCCTTGACTGATTCCTGGAATGATGGGATTACCTATGAGGAAAGGTTGGACAGGTTGGACCTGTATTCATTAGGGTTCAGAAGAATGAGAAGTGACCTTATTGAGACCTATAAGGTCCTGAGAGGACTTGAGAGTTGTGAATGCTGAAAGGATGGGAGAAACTAGAATTAGGATACACAGTTTAAAAATCAGGGCCCGTTTTCCAGCCGCGTTCGCCCCAAAACCGGAAAATCCCACCCGAGGTCAACGGACCTTTGCATGGTCCGTCCCCTGCCAGCTACAATTCCCAGGAAAATTCCCCCAAGGTGTCTCCCATTTAAGATGGAGATGAGGTGGTCACTCAGACGGTTGTGAGTCTATGGGATTCTCTTCTCCAAGGGAGCAGTGGAGTCAATCATTGAATATTTTTAAGACTGAGTTAAATTCTTGATTGACAAGGAAGTCAAAGGTTGTCGGGGAGGTAGGAAGGAAAGTAGAGTTGAGGCCATAATCAGATCAGCCATCAACTTAGTCAGGCTCAAGGGGGTGAATGTCCTACCTGCTTCTCATTTGTATGTTCATAGGTGACAGTTCTGCCTGTCTGAGCTGCCTATCAAAGAGCCACCTGGACACGCAGGGAGGCTGTGCGTCAATGCTGTAGAATCCATGTCCACTTCCATTCATCCTGCATTTTGGTCAATTAGTTTTTGCAATTCTCCATTACCCTCAGCCCCCTATCACACCCCCTGCATTAGAATCTACCACCCCACCTCCAATCACATCCAAGCCCTTTACAAATATCATTTGAGATGTCAGAGCAAGACCGACAGGCCGGATCCCTGGTTCTGTGACACCTCCTTGTAGATTATCCTCCGCTCATCAGAAAGTGGCGCGAGTGGCTCTTCCTGAGACTCTGCTGCCTTACCAAGGCAGACAGGACAGGGATCGCAGAGGAGAATCACAACTGTGGGGGCCCATGCTCATGGGTGCAGTGCAGAAAAGAGTCAATGGCCCAGTTCAGTATCATGAGATTGGCTGTCATGAGGGAAGATGGTTATGTATTTGTGTGAGTGTGCAATCAGGCTGGACAGGTGAATGTGTGATTAGCCTTATGACCCAATGACACTTAACTCCAAAGCATGTGAAAGTATAGCTTGAGTGAGTGATTAGATATCAATGAACACATTGACAAGCCTGTATGTTTGATGGGATGTGTGCTGATGAGGGAGTCAGTTGGCATTATCAAGTCACTAAATCTCCACTTTCACCTGCAGGACAACTAGGTCCATAATCAATTGGAAAGAGCAAAGACAGATGGAGAGGTGCCTAATCTCCGCATCCCTGCTGAGTAAGTGGTCCTCCAGATTGCTGGGGAACACAGAGGCCAAATCCATAGCTGACAGTGCGACTGGAGTGGCAATGCAGCAAAGTGAGACAGGATCCAATCTGGTGTTGCCATACAGGCACTCAGGACCATATGAGGAATTGTACTCATAGACTCGAGGGAACTTTGACGAGTTTCTCTTTGTTTTGCTTTACAGGTGCTTCAGTCACCGGGGACTGAAGATTCCACCTCCAGGGAAGATGACACCAGTGACCCAGATGGTGCACCATCACCTGCCTCTCGCATACCCTCTCCCACACCCTCCACCAGCTCAGCGACACTGCTCTGGGTCACAAAGGGGTCAAATATAGAATCGCGGCCACATTCTAGTGCGCACAGCATAGTCACATCCCAACAGCTGAGGGAGGCTGTGACAGCCGAGATCCCAGACTCTCAGAGGACTGCTGGAGTCAGGCCCCCACTGAGCCCCATGACAGGCCTCTGATCATGGGCATAAGAAACCTGCTGGAAATACAGCAAAGGTTTGGTAAACATACGGCGATTTTTCACAGTGCTCAGCAAACCTATATACCAGTGATAAGGAAGGACTGTAGATAAAGAGATAATCAGCCTTGGATATCAAAGGAAATAAAGGAGGGTATCAAATTGAAAGAAAATGCATACAAAGTGGCAAAGATTAGTGGGAACCTAGAGGATTGGGAAATCTTTAAAGGTCAACAGAAAGCCTCGAAAAAAGCTATAAAGAAAAGTAAGATGGATTATGAGAGTAAACTAGCTCAGAATATAAAAACAGATAGCAAAAGTTTTACAAATATATAAAACGAAAAAGAGTGGCTAAAGTAAACATTGGTCCTTTAGAGGATGAGAAGGGGGATGTAATAACTGGAAATGAGAAAATGGCTGAGGCATTGAACAGGTATTTTGGTTTGGTCTTCACAGTGGAAGACACAAATAACATGCCAAAAATTGATGACAGGAAGGCTATGGCAGGTGGGAACCTAGAAACTATCATCATGAAAGAGGTAGTGTTGGGCAAGTTAATGGGGCTGAAGGTAGACAAGTCTCCTGGTCCTGATGGAATGCATCCCAGGATACTAAAAGAGATGGCGGGAAAAATAGCAAATACACTAGTGGTAATTTACCAAAATTCGCTGGGCTCTGGGATGGTTCCCGCAGATTGAAAAACAGCAAATGTGACGCCACTGTTTAAAAAAGGAGGTAGACAAAAGGCTGGTAACTATAGGCAGGTGAGCTTAACTTCTGTAGTAGGGAAAATGCTTGAATCTATCATCAAGGAAGAAATAGCAAGACATCTGGATATAAATTGTCCCATTGGTAAGATGCAGCATGGGTTCATGAAGGGAAGGTCACGTTTGAATAATTTGACGGAATTCTTTGAGAACATTACATGTGCAGTAGACAATGGGGAACCTGTGGATGTGATGTATCTGGATTTCCAGAAGGCATTTGACAAGGTGCCGCACCAAAGACTGCTACATAAGATAAAGGTGCACGGTGTTACAGCTAATGTATTAGCATGGATAGAGGATTGGTTAACTAACAGAAAGCAAAGAGTGGGGTAAATGGGTGTTTTTCTGGCTGGCGATCAGTGACTAGTGGTGTGCCTCAGGGATCAGTGTTAGGACCACAATTGTTTACGATTTACATAGATGATTTGGAATTGGGGACCAAGTGTAATGTGCCAGAATTCGCAGATGACACACTGAGGATGCTGAAAGTCTGCAAAGGGATATAGATAGTCTAAGTGAGTGGGCGAGGGTCTGGCAGATGGAGTACAATGTTGGTAAATGTGAGATCATCCATTTTGGTAGGAATAACAGCAAAATGGACTATTATTTAAATGGTAAAAATTGCAGCATGCTGCTGAGCACAGGGACCTGGGTGTCCTTGTGCAAGAATCACAAGGAGTTGGTTTGCAGGTGCAGCAGGTAATTAAGAAGTCAAATGGAATTTTGTCCTTCATTGCTAGAGGGGTGGAGTTTAAAAACAGCGAGGTTATGTTGCAGCTGTATAAGGTGCTGGTGAGGCCACACCTGGAGTACTGTGTACATTTTTGTCTCCTTACTTGAGAAAGGATATACTGGCACTGGAGAGGGTGCAGAGGAGATTGATTCCGGAGTTGAGAGGGTTGGCTTATGGGGAGAGACTGAGTAGACTGGGGCTACACTCATTGGAATTCAGAAGAATGAGGGGAGATCTTATAAAAACATATAAGATTATGAAGGGAATAGATAAGATAGAAGCAGGGAAGTTGTTTCCACTGGCAGGTGAAACTAGTACTAGGGGGCATGACCTCAAAATAAGGGGGAGCAGATTTAGGACTGAGTTGAAGAGGAACTTCTTCACACAGTTGTGAATCTGTGGAATTCCCTGCCCAGTGAAGCTGTTGAGGCTACCTCGTTGTATGTTTTCAAGGCAAAGGTAGATACATTTTTGAACAGTAAAGGAATTAAGGGTTATGGTGAACGGGCGGATAAGTGGAGCTGAGTCCACAAAAAGATCAGCCATGATCTTATTGAATGGCGGGGCAGGCTTGAGGGACCAGATGGCCGACTCCTGCTCCTAGTTCTTATGTTCTTATGCTAGGTTACACACAGCTTTGCACAGAGTATGGAAGAGTGTATGGACACTGTGAGTTCTGCGTCTCAGACATGAGTGCTTGGCTTCCCACATGGAGACGTTGCTGACAGCCTTGTGGCAATCTGTGCTCTGACCTGTACTCCATCAGTCCAGCCATTGGCTCCATATAGGAGTGACTAGGTGAGGTGGAGACAAGGCAATCGACCTTCCTCCAGGGCCCCTTCTCCTCAGGGGGGTAGGGAGATACCACTGTGCACCCAGTTGGAGGAGGACCATGTGGCAGCTTCCTCTCAGGGCAATACCAGGGTGAACCATCTCTCCTCATCCCCTCTGCATTGACCCCATTGCCTGCAGTCGGGCTGGCAGTGGGGATTGCCCCTGCATACATGCAGGATGCCCCCGTTAGGTCGGACTCTCAGAGGACACAGGTGAAAGACATCACAGGCAATGTGGCATCACACTCAGTAGCCTGCCTGTACCTCAGCTGCTGATGTCAGGTTCACACTATGATGTACTGGTAGGAAAAGAAAAGGTAAGAATTTATGATACAACAAAGGTGGCACAGGCATTTTTATGAAATTCATTCTGTCACACGTAAATATTGCACAATATATTGTTCCCACGTTATTCATATGTGTATCATTATCATTATTAGGCAATTGATTCGTTAGAGACCTAACTCTACTAGTGTACCTCATGGTTGACACTCATTTATGCCTTGCAAGGGAATGTCAGACATCTGCCTTATTGTGTAGGAGACTATGGTGTTGTGTGTTTGTGATTAGTCTTTATTTAATGTTCATGTGTTCGGTGTTGGGTCCATTGTTGTTTGTCATCGATATCAATGATCTGGATGATAATGTGGTAAATTGGATCAGCAAGTTTGCTGATGATACAAAGATTGGAGGTGTAGTGGACAGTGAGGAAGGTTTTCAAAGCTTGCAGAGGGATTTGGACCAACTAGAAAAATGGGCTGAAAAATGGCAAATGGAATTTAACACAGACAAGTGTGAGATATTGCACTTTGGAAGGACAAACCAAAGAAGAACGTACAGGGTAAATGGTAGGACTCTGAAGAGTGCAGTTGAACAGAGGGATCTGGGAATACAGGTACAGAATTCCCTAAAAGTGACATCACAGGTGGATAGGGTCGTAAAGAGTGCCTTTGGTACATTGGCCTTTATAAATCGGAGTATCGAGTATAAACGTTGGAGTGTTATGGTAAGGTTATATAAGGCATTGGTGAGGCCGAGTTTGGAGTATTGTGTGCAGTTTTGGTCACCTAGTTACAGGAAGGATGTAAATAAGATTGTGGTAGGGAAGTTGTTGGAGAGGATTCTTAGAGACAGGATGTATGTGCATTTAGAACGGAACAATCTCATTAGTGACAGACAGCATGGTTTTGTAAGAGGGAGGTCGTGCCTTACAAATTTGGTGGAGTTTTTTGAGGAAGTGACAAAAACGGTTGATGTAGGAAGGGCCGTGGATGTCGTCTATATGGATTTCAGTAAGGCATTTGACAAAGTCCCACATGGCAGGTTGGTTAAGAAGGTTAAGGCTCATGGGATACAAGGAGAAGTGGCTAGATGGGTGGAGAACTGGCTTGGCCATAGGAGACAGAGGGTAGTGGTCGAAGGGTCTTTTTCTGGCTGGAGGTCTGTGACCAGTGGTGTTCCGCAGGGCTCTGTACTGGGACCTCTGCTATTTGTGATATATATAAATGATTTGGAAGAAGGTGTAACTGGTGTAATCAGCAAGTTTGCGGATGACACGAAGATGGCTGGAATTGCGGATAGCGAAGAGCATTGTCGGGCAATACAGTAGGATATAGATAGGCTGGAAAATTGGGCGGAGAGGTGGCAGATGGAACTTAATCCGGATAAATGCGAAGTGATGCATTTTGGAAGAAATAATGTAGGGAGGAGTTATACAATAAATGGCAGAGTCATCAGGAGTATAGAAACACAGAGGGACCTAGGTGTGCAAGTCCACAAATCCTTGAAGGTGGCAACACAGGTGGAGAAGGTGGTGAAGAAGGCATATGGTATGCTTGCCTTTATAGGACGGGGTATAGAGTATAAAAGCTGGAGTCTGATGATGCAGCTGTATAGGACGCTGGTTAGGCCGCATTTGGAGTACTGCGTCCAGTTCTGGTCGCCGCACTACCAGAAGGACGTGGAGGCATTGGAGAGAGTGCAGAGAAGGTTTACCAGGATGTTGCCTGGTATGGAGGGTCTTAGCTATGAGGAGAGATTGGGTAGACTGGGGTTGTTCTCCTTGGAAAGACGGAGAATGAGGGGAGATCTAATAGAGGTATACAAGATTATGAAGGGTATAGATAGGGTGAACAGTGGGAAGCTTTTTCCCAGGTCGGAGGTGACGATCACGAGGGGTCACGGGCTCAAGCTGAGAGGGGCGAAGTATAACTCAGACATCAGAGGGACGTTTTTTACACAGAGGGTGGTGGGGGCCTGGAATGCGCTGCCAAGTAGGGTGGTGGAGGCAGGCACGCTGACATCGTTTAAGACTTACCTGGATAGTCACATGAGCAGCCTGGGAATGGAGGGATACAAACGATTGGTCTAGTTGGACCAAGGAGCGGCACAGGCTTGGAGGGCCGAAGGGCCTGTTTCCTGTGCTGTACTGTTCTTTGTTCTTTGTTCTTTGAAAGAGTGCAGAGAAGGTTCACAAGGATGTTGCCGGGACTTGAGAAGCTGAGTTACAGAGAGAGATTGAATAGGTTGGGACTTTATTCCCTGGAGCGTAGAAGATTGAGGGGAGATTTGATAGAGGTGTATAAGATTTTGATGGGTATAGATAGTGAATGCAAGCAGGCTTTTTCCGCTGAGGCTAGGGGAGAAAAAAACCAGAGGGCATGGGTTGAGGGTGAAGGGAGAAAAGTTTAAAGGGAATATTAGGGGGGGCTTCTTCACGCAGAGAGTGGTGGGAGTGTGGAATGAGCTGCCGGATAAAGTGGTAAATGCGGGGTCACTTTTAACATTTAAGAAAAACTTGGACGGGTTCATGGATGAGAGGGGTGTGGAGGGATATGGTCCAAGTGCAGGTCAGTAGGACTAGGCATAAAATGGTTCGGCACAGACAAGAAGGGCCAAAAGGCCTGTTTCTGTGCTGTAATTTTCTATGGTTCTATTTAGATGGTCAACAGTCCATGCAACATGTTAGGGTACCAGATCAGAAACCCCAATGTATATTATGAAGCCAGACTAAACCCCAGAAATTTCCTATTTTGGCATTCGTGTGAATATGAGATGTTTCAATCCAGACACAATTCTACTGACAAACCAGTAAGCTTTTATCAAAACAAACTTTATTTAACAACACAGTTTAATTATGACAAATTAATTAGTTTAACCATTGGCAACTAAACAATACTTAGCTGCTAACCTATCGCTTTGAGTTCCAATTCAAGCAATATTCCTCATAGAATTAAACTCCTCTTTACAATTAGTTAGCACAGGTATACTAGCTTATCTTAGGTTAACTGGAGCTTCCAGAACACCACTGGAAAGAGAGAGACAGAGAGAGGCACCTGTTTTCTTCTGGAAGCCCAAACAGCAACTGCTTGTATTTTAAAATTAAACTAAAGCAGTATTTCTTCCCTGCAAGCTTAGCTCCTCCCATTAAGTACATAACTCTGTCCCTGTCAATCAACCTAATCAAAATTCTACATTGAAACCTCCAGGGGAGACCCAAGTAAACACAAATGCATTAGCTCTGCTTAAAACAAACACCACAGGTCTAAAATGAACACTTATCCTGTGCTCCCAGCTACCAATTTAAAGGTTTTGCGAGACAAATCAGCATCCTGCAAAACAGATCTGAATTCTAAACATACCCCTTACAAAAAATGATATACATATATTTCTTAAAGGCACAGTATCATCACAGACTTAAAGAAATGCGTGGGCTCTGCAGACACTCTATGAAGTGGCAAGGAGATTGTCTGATACTATGTTCCACAGAGACAATTGAACTGCCTGATGTGAAATCAAGGACCTGTAATGGTGGAACAGGTTCTGAGATTTTGGTCATTATAGGTTGTTTGACATATGCCCACTGGTGAATCAGTTGTCCAGGGTTACATTCCATAGCAGACATCCATTTTGCTTGTGATTCAAGGTGGTAGAGGACACAAGTTCATAGTTAAGTCCTGTGGGAGAGGCTGATGGAGGTTGATACACATCCTAACGAGGCAAACCCATCCTTGCAATGGGAGAATGTCTATGTAGGTCCTCAATCTCATGGATATGAAGTTGTCCCTTGTATTTCTGATATACCTCTCCCTAGCCTTGGCATCCATTCGAGGCTCATGTATATACCCATGTCTTCTTCCTGATGCTTATTCTCATCTGTGGAGGAGTGTTGTTCTTCCCTGTCATCCTGATGCAAGTGTTCACCGTGTTGCATGGCTGTGTTGTACAACGTACCAAGACTATCCTGAGTGGTGCATATTGTGGAGCCCATCCAGACTTTTCAAGGCAGTGGAAACACATTTTCAACATGTCTATGGTTTGTTTGATGATGCCTCTGGTGGAGGTGCAGACTGCATTGTAGTGCTCTTCCTCTGCACTGTGGATTCCCTCATTGGTTTCAACAACAAAGTCGGGAGGGGAAAGCCCTTTTCACCCAGGATCCAAGTGTCTATCTGGGCAGGGATCTCAAAATGCTCAAGAAGTTGCGAGTTCCACAAGATATGAATCACGAGAGCTGTCTGGGAAACAAGCACAGACCTGCATGATTCTTTGCCTGTCTCACAAACCAGTTGGATGTTTAGAGGTTGGAAGCTCTTGTGTTTGATATATGCCCCTGGCTGTTCCCAGGGAACTCGACTTGCAAAACGATTGCAGTCAATTATCTCTTGCACTCCAGGAAAACTAGCAATAGCTGCAAAGCCCATTATCCTGGTCACCTTGCTGTGATGGATCTGATGACCTCTTTGCCACAGGGAAGGTGGCATTGGTCACCTCTTTGATGTAGCTGTGTGTGGCAGACTGCAAAAATGCCATGTGTTGCCCATGCAGCCCCGCAAGCAGCCGGTGGTGATAAAAGATAGCACCACAGTCACTTTGAGGGCCATTGGCATGGGGTTGCCACCAAATCCATCTGGCAGCATCCTAAAGATGTGTTGCCGCACCAGTGACCTTCTTCTCCTCCACCTTCTCTGGATGGCTGCCTCCTGACCATCCTCCCCTCTGGTGCTGCCTGCTGTTAGCTTTGCGACCTCAGTTATTGATTTCTGCTCCTGAGGTTATAGCAATATTGGGTGCATGATAGGTATTCCACCAAATGAACTGTGTGAGAAAGGCAGACAGTGATATGAGAACATGTGTGTCCGTGGCTTACTTCCATTCATCTGCCAAACAGTGGGATTTTCCACTCATCTCATTGTCCATACCCAAAACTCCACCCACATTACCTGGCCTCCTCCCACAAGGATCTACACTCCTGGCAGATACAAGTGAGTTTCTGAAAATGGCCAGTTGTACTCTGGGTGACCCTCGCTTCGCAATCTGTGAACCATGAGCCCCCTGTCACCTATGACTTTGCCCCCATCACTATGTGCCTCCCCTCTGGAACTCTTGAACCTGTTCCATTGCTCTGGACCCTTTCATTGTGGAAGTGGGCAAACCATCTCTCTCCACTGAAACCCAGCCCCCTCCCTGTCGAGATTCCTCTCCTGATCTTAGACCCTCTCCAAATCATCCTTAAAATTTCAGTTGGATTCCATGGCTTGCCATACGAGACCTTTGAATACTCCTATCTCAGGCTGGACCTGCCCTCCTCCCCACCAAAATAAATACCTCCTGGACTTTGAACATTCCCTCCACCAGCCAGCACCCTGTGTTTTACCCACATGACCCACAAGTCAACAGTATTGATCCCTGCCCTTTAAACCCCTCATTTTATTTAACTTCACTGACTTCCCCAACCCCACACAACTACACCCAAGATGCCAGGCTCATCCGACACTGCAAACATCCACTATCAACCCCAACTCTTTGTACCCCCTCGAAGCCCTCTTCCACTCCTACTTGCTCCAACCCCATCCTCTAACCTGTCATAGAACCATAGAATGCCCTGGAGCCCTCTATCACTTCTCCATTTTAATGAATGTGAACCGGGTGCCAAGAGATTCCCAAATGCCATCAACTTAATCTTGGAATTTAATTTCAAATGTTTTAATGTAATTAGTATTCATGGAATGCAAATATAGTGCATGTTGGAGCCCTCCCCAGGATGGGGCAAAGCTTAACCCACCACTGTAACGCCACTGACTTAATGTTTTAAATTCTGAATCTGCTGTCCTGATTTTGACCGTTCTACTCTGATTAACTCAGCCCAGCCACCCCTTTTCCCAATCCAAGAGTCTTCATTAAATTCTGCTCATTCTTTCATAAAAAGGAATTCCAGGAACTCAGATATATTTTGAAAGTAAAGAGAATTTATAATGCTGAATAGAAGAATATGTAGAGTAGGAATCGTAGAATGGTACAGATCATGCCTGTGGCAATTCTCTGAAAGAGCTATCTAAATGATCCTCCCTGTGTAGCTCTGCAAATTTCCCCCTTTAGGTATTTACCCTGTGCCCTTTGAATGTCGAATCCTTTTCCATCGCCTCTTCATGAAATGCGGTCCAGACCACAACAAGCACCACATTAAAAAAATCTCCTCATCTTACCTCTGGTTTGTCTGCCAATTATTTTAAATTTGTGTCCTCTGGTATTGACCCTTCTGCCATTGAAAACAATTTATTGTCACTTAATCTATCAAAATCCTTCATAATTTTGTGCACTTTTATTAAATCTCCTCTCAGCCTTCTCTGGTGTGAAAGGCCCCAGCCTTTTTCGACAATTCTCATAACTAAAATCTTTCACCCTTGATACCATGCTAATAAATCTTCTCTGCAGCCTCTCTAAGACTTTGACATCCTTTCAAAAATGTGGTGCCCAGATTTGTAAGTTATTGCCTAATCAGTGATTTACAAAGGTTTAGCATAACTGCCCCACCTTAGTGCATTACATTAATGCCAAGGACTCATTATTTTTTTAACAACCTCCTTGACTTGTCCTGCCACCTTTAAAGACTTGTGTACATACCTCCCCAGGTCTTTGTTCATGACCCTCTTTATAATGGTACCTTTTAGTTTATATTAACTCTCCTCCTCCCTCCAGCCAAAACACGAATTGTCGAGTGGCGAATGTTGTTCCTCTGTTTAAGAAAGGGAATAGAAATGACCCTGGTAATTAGAGACCGGTTAGTCTTACTTCGGTGGTTGGTAAATTGGTGGAAAAGGTCCTTAGGGATGGGATTTACAACCATTTAGAGAGATGCGGATTAATCCGGGATAGTCAGCACGGATTCGTGAAGGGCAAGTCGTGTCTCACAAATTTGATTGAATTTTTTCAGGAGGTAACTAAGTGTGTTGATGAAGGTAGGGCAGTTGATGTCATATACATGGATTTTAGCAAGGCCTTTGATAAGGGTCCCCCATGGTCGGCTTATGATGAAAGTAAGGAGGTGTGGAATAGAGGGAAAGTTGGCCGATTGGATAGGTAACTGGCTATCTGATCAAAGACAGAGGGTGGTGGTGGATGGAAAATTTTCGGACTGGAGGCAGGTTGCTTGCGGAGTGCCACAGGGATCAGTGCTTGGTCCTCTGCTCTTTGTGATTTTTATTAATGACTTAGAGGAGGGGGCTGAAGGGTGGATCAGTACATTTGCTGATGACACCAAGATTGGTGGAGCAGTGGATGAGGTGGAGGGCTGTTGTAGGCTGCAAAGAGACATAGATAGGATGCAAAGCTGGGCTGAAAAATGGCAAATGGAGTTTAACCCTGATAAATGTGAGGTGATTCATTTTGGTAGGACTAATTTAAATGTGGATTACAGGGTCAATGGTAGGGTTCTGAAGACTGTGGAGGAACAGAGAGATCTTGGGGTCCATATCCACAGATCTCTAAAGGTTGCCACTCAAGTGGATAGAGCTGTGAAGAAGGCCCATAGTGTGTTAGCTTTTATGAACAGGGGGGTTGGAGTTTAAGAGCCGTGGGGTTATGCTGCAACTGTACAGGACCTTGGTGAGACCACATTTGGAATATTGTGTGCAGTTCTGGTCACCTCACTATAAGAAGGATGTGGAAGCGCTGGAAAGAGTGCAGAGGAGATTTACCAGGATGCTGCCTGGTTTGGAGGGTAGGTCTTATGAGGAAAGGTTGAGGGAGCTAGGGCTGTTCTCTCTGGAGCGGAGGAGGCTGAGGGGAGACTTAATAGAGGTTTATAAAATGATGAAAGGGATAGATAGAGTGAACGTTCAAAGACTATTTCCTTGGGTGGATGGAGCTATTACAAGGGGGCATAACTATAGGGTTCATGGTGGGAGATATAGGAAGGATATCAGAGGTAGGTTCTTTACGCAGAGAGTGGTTGGGGTGTGGAATGGACTGCCTGCAGTGATAGTGGAGTCAGACACTTTAGGAACATTTAAGCGGTTATTGGATAGGCACATGGAGCACACCAGGATGATAGGGAGTGGGATAGCTTGATCTTTGTTTCAGATAAAGCTCGGCACAACATCGTGGGCCGAAGGGCCTGTTCTGTGCTGTACTGTTCTATGTTCTATGTTCTATGTACCTCTCTGCATTGAATTGTATCTGCCATATGTGTGCCCATCTGTGCGAATGGTTAGATTAGACTGTGATGTATATACAAACCTACAATTCTGGAATTATAAATTCATTGTTTCTGCTCTAATCCAAAAAGCATTTGATCAATTTCATATTATAGTAATTGGTTGTCTCCATGTTACATTGGGCAGAAAATAATACCTTTACATTCTAACCATTGAGAGGTCCTTTGGGGTTACATCTTTAATTTTTAACATGTTTAAATTTGACTTTGAGCTTCTTGAACATCTCTATTTTAGGGCATTTTACTAAAAATGTCTGTTTTATAATCCCATTCCCACGTAGTTTGGCATGAGCACTTTGTCGGTACTGTCGGAACTATATTAGGAACAAACCAGCATAATCCAGCAACAAGCCAGCACAATCAACAACCCCAGACACCCTGGACATTCTCTCTTCCACCTTCTTCCGTCGGGAAAAAGATTCACAAGTCTGACGTCACATACCAGCCGACTCAAGAACAGCTTCTTCCTTGCTGCTGTCAGACTTTTGAAAGGACCTACCTCGCATTAAGTTGATCTTTCTCTACACCCTAGCTATGACTGTAACACTACATTCTTCACCCTCTCTTTTCCTTCCCTATGAATGGTATACTTTGTCTGTATAGCGCACAAGAAACAATACTTTTCACTGTATGTTAATACATGTGACAATAATAAATCAAATCAAATCAAAAAATCAAAAGCTGTTGCACAATCTAACACAGCTGCCAAGGTCAGTCAGTTTTTGCCTTGTCAATATGGTCTGTGTCTCTGGTCTGTGCCTTAATGCCACCCACCTTAAAATATTAGAATCAGCTGGCAGAACTTCTTTGGGCGCATGTCCCAGTGCCTGCATCACAAGTAAGGGATAATGTCACATCGTTTGACTTCACAATGAAAACCATAACAAGCCAGCGAGGGGCGGACATAGTGGCACATTTGTATGTGAGAGAGCCGCAAGGAGAGAGCTTGACGGCAACCATGTCGACCAAAGCTGTCCAAATCTGGGCAGATTATTGAAGAGAGTATTGGAAACTCTGTGCAAAGTTAGAACGTTAATCATTGGAGAGGAAGAACAATCAGAGTAAAGTGACAAGAATCATCAAATGGAAGCTTTCATTCCAGACTGTGAAGACAGCCTTTAATTGATAATTATACTCAGGGGGGGCACGGTGTCACAGTGGTTAGCACTGCTGCCTCACAGCGCCAGGGACCCGGGTTCGATTCCCGGCTTGGGTACAGTTTGCACATTCTCCCTGTGTCTGCGTGGGTTTCCTCCAGATGCTCTGGTTTCCTCCCACAGTCCGAAAGACATGCTGGTTAGGTGCATTGGCCATGCTAAATTCTCCCTCAGTGTACGCAAACAGGTGCTGGAGTGTGGCGACTAGGGGATTTTCACAGCAGCTTCATTGTAGTGTTAATGGAAGCCTACTTGTTACACTAATGAATAAACTTTGAACAAACAGCATCTGATGAAAAAGTTCCCTCGTTTTGAAGAACAGTATTGGGAACCTAAAGAAAAGAGCAGGAATGAGTGTGTACCATTTATCGGACAGTGAGCACAGGGTTTGAATTCCAAAGCACCTCTATTGAGAGTGCACCGGCAATCTTTCTGAATACTGAACTGAGCAATTTTAGCCTTCCAGTTTCAGGATGTGTAAATAGTTCTAAAATCCAGTGGGATCAATCTCAGTTTCCCTAGTGATGATTGCTACAGAGAAAGATGAAAATATCAAACACAACCACTGCACCCCCCCCCCCCCCACTCTCCCCTGACATCCCCGCCGCCGCACCCCTCCCCCATGTATCATACATTGGGGTGTCATCACACAGTAATAGCATTAATGAATGATCTGCCATGATTATCTGCCCCACCACACATACTGACAGCTCCACCGAGAGCTGTAGTATTGGAGAGCACAGCAAAGACTATCAAGGACACCCTTGATCAAATTAGCCAAGCGCTGGTCCAGAAAGCTATCTCTTTGGCTCCACTGTGGATGAAATCATTAACAGGAGCTCAGGCAGACAGCCAGGAAACTGTACATTTTCTCCTGGTTGCTGTGAGCTTCAGGTTTATGAAGAAAGTATCTGATTGATGGCAGAGAATTTCAAACAGGGGAACCTTCTGCAAGAGTGTATAGACAAAGGGTCAAGAGAAAAATGGACATGGTCAGTTGGGTTTCCTCAAATCTACCTTGGAAACAGTGGGGGCAATTCTCCCAAAAGTGCTGAATTGGTGGGAAAACTGTTCTAGATCACGACTGTTTTTTCAGTGCAACTTCAGACCTAAATCTCCCCACTCTGTGCCATGCAGAGGCCACAATTGTGAATATCATTAAAAATCTTTGTGTCAAAGAACCTGAAATCGGCAGGATGAGTGGGAACCTGCACATGCGCACATCGCTGGGCGATTGCTGAAAAGACCTCCCAGCATGCAGATCACTGCCCTCAAACCCCCACAGACATCGCTGGCCTCATCGCTAGTCCCCACAACTGCCCCCCCCCTCCCTCCCCCACACACATTGCTGGCCTCATTGCTGGCGCTCACAACCCCCCTACAGACATCGCTGGCCCCCCTCCCCCATACAGACATCGTTGCCCCCCTGTCTCCCCCCACACACAGACACGGCTGCCCACTCACCTCATGCCCCCATGGATCCGGATAATGCGGATACCCAATCCCTCCATCTCTTGAACATACTGTCCTTACTGCTGCCCTGCAGAGAATTAGCATTGTGCTGACATGCACAACCCCAGCTTGTGATCACTCCTGCTTTTGAATGGGAGCCTTGAGTATTGCACCCACCCTGGACACAGCAGCCTATTGAATGGCAGCCAATCAGCACCCTGAGGGATGAATGACACTCAACTGAATGCAGCCTTCAAAATCTCTCACAAGTATTTGTTGCCAACGGGCCCTTGACTGGCCGCACTCACTGCACCTTCACTCCTCTAATAAGCCAGAGCTGTATATAAACTGCAGGAATGGACACACAGCCAGTCACACCATAAAGATGTCTGCGCAGAAACCTGCTCCCAGATTTTCAGAGGCAGAGCAGGAGTACCTGCTAGATGGAGGAGAGGCATCATTGTCTGTTCCCTGGCCAGGGTCCTAACCCAAGGGGTGCAATGCCATGGCATTGTGGGAGGAGGTGGCAGAAGTGGTGAATGCCAGGAGCCTGACACCACGCTCTGGCTGGCAGTGTCACAAAAAAATGTACGACCTTCTTCGACCAGCAAGGGTGACTGGGCATCCCACTTGGAACCCCGCACATGCTTGGCACGGATCTCAAACCCTGCTGAGACACCTGAAAAGCATGCAAAAAGTTACTCTTTCCCCAGGAACAGAATCTAATCCCTTCCCTTCACCCCTCAATGAGCACCCTTCAGTGGTCAGTTGGGTTTCCTCAAATCTACCTTGGAAACAGTGGGGGCGATTCATTTTCTACCTGATACGCTGCAGGAAAGGATGTTCCGAGGCATGGTACATTGGGGAGACCATGCAGACGCTACGACAACAGATGAATGAACACCGCTCGACAATCACCAGGCAGGAGTGTTCCCTTCCTGTCAGAGAACACTTCAGCAGTCACGGGCATTCAACCTCTGATCTTTGAATAAGCATTCTCCAAGGCAGCCTTCATGACACACAACACAGAATCGCTGAGCAGAAACTGATAGCCAAGTCCCGCACACATGAGGACGGCCTGAACCGAGATCTTGGGTTCATGTCACACTATCTGTAACCCCCACAACTTGCCTGGGCTTGCAAAATCTCACTAACTGTCCTGGCTTGAGACAATTCACATCTCTTTAACCTGCGCTTAACCCTCTCTCCACTCACATTGTCTACACCCGTGAAGACTTGATTACCTGTTCAGACTCGCATTCCAACCATTATCTTGTAATTGAGTTTGTGTCTATATATGCCCTGTTTGTGAACCCAACTCTTCACTCACCAGATGGAGGGGTAACACTCCGAAAGCTCGTGCTCCCAAATAAACCTGTTGGACTTTAACCTGGTGTTGTGAAACTACTTGCTGAACCTCCAAGGTTCAGGAGGAGATCATTAAATGCCTCCTCCTGTCTTTGTCTTTGTGTATTAGTTTCATTTTATTCATAGAATCATAGAAACCCTACAGTACAGAAAGAGGCCATTCGGCCCATCGAGTCTGCACCGAACACAATCCCACCCAGGCCCTACCCCCATATCCCTACATATTTTACCCACTAATCCCTCTAATCTACACATCCCAGGGCACTAAGGGGCAATTTTAGCATGGCCAATCAACCTAACCCGCACATCTTTGGACTGTGGGAGGAAACCAGAGCACCCGGAGGAAACCCACGCAGACACGAGGAGAATGTGCAAACTCCACACAGACAGTGACCCAAGCCGGGAATCGAACCCAGGCCCCTGGAGCTGTGAAGCAACAGTGCTAACCACTGTGCTACCGTGCCGCCCTTGATTCCCGTTGATTCCCGTTGATCTCCCATGGCATTGCACAAGGATAGGGCATACCACTTTGAATTTTTTCAGATCATAGAGGATGAACGAACTAACCTGCAGGAGCAGGGAATGGTGGACATTGGAAGTGGAGGGGAATGCGAGGGTAGTGGGGGACAAAGAGGCAAGGGAGTGCGGAGGGGAACAGAAGAAGAGTGGGAGGAGATAGTGACTGGAGACAGAAAATACACTGAGGAGAGAGGAATAAGGAGTGGATAAAGAGAGAGGGGAGCACGACAGGGTATATTGACAAAGAGTAACTTTGATCGGCAGGGATGGGGGATTAAATCATGGAATCGCGAGGTACAGTGGGGTGGTGGGATGTGGATGGGAATTACAGCTGAGGGAAAACTATTGAAATGGAATGAAATTGGATAGGCGTAGCCTTTTAGGCAACCAGGGAAAGGGATTAATAGCCAGCAGGTAGTTTGAAATGGGAAATGCAGCTTACTGAGAGAGGGGGGGATGCTGGCCACTCTCTCCTCCTTCATTATCATCACGATTAACCAGTAAATAATCCCCTCCCTTGCTGCTCCTATTTCTCGTCCTCCTCACCTGCTTTCTCCTCATCTGTGCCCTCTACCCTCCATCACTGTTGTGGTGGATCCATATGAAAGAGGGGCTGAGGGAAGGACCGAAGAATGGGTCAGCGATATCTCCCCAGGATTCAGTAAGCAGAGAAGACGGTGAGAACTATCTGCCTAGAGCTTTGCAGGAAAGCCAGAGTGACACCATAGTGTTGCCCCCAGCTTTGTTATCTCTCACAACAAGATTGGTGTGCCGTCTCGTGTGCTCTTTGTCTTCTCATCATAGGGAGTCATTTGTTTCATGTTGGGTGTACTCCTCTGTGGGCCTCTGATGACACAGTAAGCCAATTTCTCCTGCTTGAAGATTGTGTGATTGAGGAAGGTCAGCGGTTGATGGAAGTACACCGAATGGCATGTTAGAGCTTATTACTTAAGTTCTAAAATAATGTGTTACAACTTCTTGTAACACATGGATGAATCTATTAAAGTGGAGTAAGGTGTTGTGAGCTGTGCATGTGGGTACTTGCTGTTAGGGGACCGAGGGAGCCAAAGTGTCAGATCCTGAGCGAGAGCTCCCCTAACTTAGAGTGCATTGGGAAGGGTTAGATGTGCAACAGTTGCTTTAAGAGGGAAAAAAAGTGTCCTGCTTCCCAAGATGGGCCAGCAGGAAAAGGATGGATATCCAATGTGTTGCCTTTCCTATCCTGGTGAAGTTGTTGGATTTTTTCCCGGCACCGCTCGGCAGTGTTGGGGTGTGAGGCAGTCGGCTGTCAATGCCAGCGCCACCAACCTCCACTAGGAACGAGTGATACTCTTGAGAGGCTTGCTGCATGGACACCCAGAGGCCTCCTGACTTCAGTTTCCTCTAGAAATGCTAGAGGTTTGCAGTTGGGAGATTCTCTCTTCTTCTCCTTGGGCCATGACCTTTTATTTTCTCGGGGCAGAATCTCCTGCCGCAGTCAAAATTCTTGAAAACTATGACAGAAAGATTGATGACATTTGCAATTAAGTTGCCTGTGAGTCGTGTAAGCCATGTGCCATTTTTTTTTTACCTGATTGTGTCTCTTCTGATGCTGAAGGTTGTAAGCTGAAGGCTCATGTCAGTTTTCGTGTACCTCAATAAATTACACCCATTTTAAATCGAATACTATTCAAATAAGCAGGCAAATAATTTGACCAAGAAAATTCTTGTGTAGGTACCTCTCCAGTCTATCAGCTATCTACCTGAGTGTCTGGGACGGCACAGTGGCACAATGGTTGGCACTGCTGCCTCACAGTACCAGAGACCCAGGTTCGATTCCCTGCTTGGGTAATTGTCTATGTGGAGTCTGCACGTTCTCACCGTGACTGCGTGGGTTTCCTCCGGGTGCCCCGGTTTCCTCCCAAAGACATGCTGGTTAGGTGGATTGGCCATGCTAAATTCTCCCTCAGTGTACCCGAACAGGCGCCGGAGTGTGGCGACCAGGCGATTTTCACAATAACCGTATTGCAGTGTGAATGTGAGCCTACTTGTGACTAATAATAAATAAGCTTTAACTGAATTTTTGTCTATGCCTCCATTAGACTGTACACAGGTACCCAGGCTATTAAAATGGACAATTCTCAAGAGATCATACCTGGTACTGGAAATTAGTTTCTACAGTGCCTTGGTAGGAATCATGCCATTCCAACGACATTGTACAACAATGGGGGAAAATATCCACTATGCTTTGAAAATGGAATTTATTCAATGGCTACAAATGCTTTGTTATTCAGGTTATCTATCTGTCTGTGCTACTTCATGAGCATCTGGTCATTTAGTCTACTCCAGCGAGTACCCTTGTTCAAATAATGAAGGTAGAACCTGATGTTATATCAGATTCACTAAAGATCATTATCACTAAAGAAGTAGTGCTGAGCAAGCTAATGGGGCTAAAGGTAGACAAGTCTCCTGGCCCTGATGGAATGCATCCCAGGGTACTAAAGGAGATGGCTGGAGAAATAGCAAATGCTTTCATGGTAATTTACCAAAATTCGCTGGACTCTGGGGTGGTTCCCGCAGATTGGAAAACAGCAAATGTGACACCATTGTTTAAAAAAGGCGGGTAACTATAGGCCAGTTAGCTTAACTTTTGTAGTAGGAAAAATGCTTGAATCTATCATCAAGGAAGAAATAGTGAGACATCTGGATATAAATTGTCCCATTGGGAATACGCAGCATGGGTTCATGAAAAGTCGGTCATGTTTAACGAACTTACTGGAATTCTTTGAGGACATTACAAGAGTGGTGGACAACAGGGAACCAGGGGATATCGTGTATCTGGATTTCCAGAAGGCATTCGACAAGGTGCCGTACAAAAGGCTGCTGCATAAGATAAAACATGCATGGCATTATGGGTAATGTATTAGAATGGATAGAGGATTGGTTAACTAACAGAAAGCAAAGAGAGGGGGTAAATGGGTGTGTTTCAGGTTGGCGATTAGTGACTAGTGGTGTACCTCAGGCATCAGTGTTGGGACCGTAATTTGGAATGGGGGATCAAGTGTAATGTGTCAAAGTTCTCAGATGACACTAAGATGAGTGGTAGAGCAAAGTGTGCAGGAAGTCTGCAAAGAGATGTAGATAATTTAAGTGAGTGGACGAGGGTCTGGCAGATGGAGTACAATGTTGGTAAATGTGAGGTCATCCATTTTGGTAGGAATAACAGAAAAATGGACGATTATTTAAATGGTAAAAAATTGCAGTGTGCTGCTGTGCAGAGTGTCCTTGTGCATGAATCGCAAAAAGTTGGTTTGCAGGTGCAGCAGGTAATTAAGAAGGCAAATGGAATTTTGTCCTTCATTGCTACAGGGATGGAGTTTAAAAACAGCGAGATTATGTTGCAGCTGTATAAGGGCTGGTGAGGACACATCTGGAGTACTGTGTACAGTTTTTTTCTAACTTGAGAAAGGATATACTTGCAATGGAGGGGGTGCAGAGGAGATTCACTAGATTGATTCCAGAGTTGAGAGGGTTCCTTATGAGGAGAGACTGAGTAGACTGGGGCTATACTCATTGGAATTCAGAAGAATGAGGGGAGATCTTGTAGAAACGTATAAAATTATAAAAGGGATAGATAAGATAGGAAATTGTTGCCACTTGCAGGTGAAACTAGAACTAGGGGCCATGGCCTCAAAATAAGGGGTGCAGATTTAGGACTGAGTTGAGGAGGAATCTGTGGAAGTCCCTGCCCAATGAAGCAGTAGAGGCTACCTCGTTGAATGTTTTTAAGGCAAAGATAGATTTTGAACAGTAAAGGAACTAAGGGTTTTGGTGAGCGTGCGAGTGGTACTGGGAGGCAATGTGGTACTGAGGGAGCTGAGTGCATGAAAAGATCAGCCATGATCTTATTGAATGGCGGAGCAGACTCGAGGGGCCAAATGGCCTACTCCTGCTCCTAGCCCTTATGTTCTTATGTTCCTATATCGACAAAGCGTTTAAAATGTCAATTGGTCAATATGGTGTACTAAATTAAGATATTTGGTGATCACAGTCCAAAATAAAACAGTACATTAGCCAGATTCAGGATCATATTCTGACGATCAGTCTAGTTCAAATAGTAGCGCCTTTCCAGCCTTTGAGTTAGAAAGTTTTGGTTTCAAACTCCGACTGTGGACTTGAGCATATACTTAGGCTGACAATGCAATGTAGTACTGAGGGAGTCAGAGGTACCAACAACAGACCCTCTGCCATTCTCAAGTGACACTATTGAAGAAGAACAAGGAGTTCCCTGGTATCCCATCAACCATTGTCTCTCAACCAATATAAAAATAAATTATCTAGTCATTAATTTACTTATTCGTGGGATTAAATTAGCTACTTTATTTGCAGCTGCAATATTCATTGGTCGCAAAGGATGTCTTGACTGTATGCAAGATAATATATAAATGGCACCCTTTTTATTGGTTTAGACTGGCAAAAACTCAGGATGTGGAGATGCCGGCGTTGGACTGGGGTAAGCACAGTAAGAAGTCTCACAACACCAGGTTAAAGTCCAACAGGTTTGGACTTGTTGGATTTTAACCTGGTGTTGTGAGACTTCTTACAAAAACTCAGGACCCAGAGGAGAAAGAATACCCACATGTCTATCAGTATCTTGAATTAAAAAAAAACAAATATTTCACGCCACGTGTTAACATGATGTCCTCCAAAATAGTTTTAGGTAGACCCCATTCTGATGAATTGTCCACAGTTAAAAGATTATCCTGATTTTTTATTTTTCCCTTCTCCAGATGCCTTGGTTTTATTTCAGAGTTCCAACTGTCTTCAATCTTTGTACCCAGAGCTGTATCCGAACCTGCCACACCATCCAATCAGCTAAACTCTGTGCAGTGTCATCTTCACAGTGCCAATCCCGTTTCACAACTTTGAAGAGAGTTCTGCCCTTTGTGCTTAATGCTTGCCAGCGTTTCAATGGTACAAGCAAATTCCTTTGAACCAGTAGCTGAAACTTGTCCAGACTGAGTGAAATTCATGTCTCAAGTAATAATCAGATGTTCACAAGTACACTTCTTTATGCTATAACACAAATCAGATGTGAGTAAATGTGCGAGTGTCTCACATGATAGAATCCACAAGAGTATAACAGATGGCCTTCTATTTCTGTTGTGCTTAGTGATAATTTGATCGAGTTCCAGCACATGCTATTTGATCTGTGACAAGTACATTAGCTTCAACCAGGGCCAGTCCTGTACCTCAAATCACTTGCGACACTTATGAATCTTCACCTTTCAGCAACTAATTGCTTACTGTTTCACAACTTTACAACCGTCAACTGCTGCTGTTCATTTTGTTTCAATGTAAGATTACAGACTGGGGGCAAAATTCTGTCCATTTGCATCAATAAATTAACCTATTCTGTAGTATCCATTTTCTGAGCATCTGTTTTGCAAAAGTAAAGCAAATCATTCTTTGGGAGAAGATTAGCAAGTATTATCAACATTTATTTATGGGTTCACTTTTTAGAAGCAATATCACAGCCGGAAGTTTTTACAAGTATATGCATTGCACCTTGACAAGAGTAGCTAATGAGTTCTTATCTTAACGTTGAGACATCAATGAACTCTGTATTAACTGAGTCATTTAGGCAAGCAAATTACTTCATCTATACATCTCCAACCATCCTTTCACACAGTTTTTTTATATGCGATTTAATTATTGGGCGTTCCTGGATGACTAATAAAAGTACAGCTCTGCTGAGTCGTGTGTGTTGCATGAATGGATGTCAACAGATTTCCCAATTGTGTTATGTGCTGTACGCTCAAGCGTGTTGGGTGTGCAGAGAAATGGCCTTGAAATGTTATTGTGTAATGTGTGTTTCACATGTGTAAAATATATACCTAAAGAATCCAATGTGGGATTGTGTGAATGCATTCAAAGAATCAAATCATAGAATCCCTACAGTGCAGAAGGAGGCCAGAAAGGCGTGCTGGTTAGATGCATTGACCTGAACAGGCGCCACAGTGTGGCGACTAGGGCAATTTCACAGTAACTTCATTGCAGTGTTAATGTTGCGTCTGCACTGACCACAATCTCACCCAAGCCCTATCCCCATAACTCCACAAGTCCCCCTGACACTAAGGGGCAATTTACTATGGCCAATTAACCTAACCCGCACATCCTTGGACTGTGGGAGGAAATGGGAGCACCCGGAGGAAACCCACATAGACATGGGGAGAATGTGCAAACTCCACACTGTCACCCGAGGCTGGAATTGAACCCGGGTCCCTGGCACTGTGAAGCAGCAATGCTAACCACTGTGCCACCATGTCACCCAGATTCATTCACTGGAAATTCATTCCTGCATATTGGATTGGTAGGAGGGACTATTGTATAAGAATAGATTAGTGTAAAAATGTGCCCAAAGGTCATACGTAGCAAAATAGTAATGACAGGAACATTGGAGCTGATTAGTGATGAGAAAGGGAATATTCTTGTAGAGGACAAGGTACTAAATTGAGTGCTTTGCATCTGTCTTTACTAACCAGGATGCTCCCAATGTAGCTATAAAGGACCAATATTGGATAGGATAAGAATTGGTAAAGAAGAGACACTTAAAAGTTTGACAGTCCTCAAAGTAGAAATGTCACCCAGTCTGAACCCCCACAACATTTAAGAAACATTTAGATGAGCACTTGAAGCTCCATTGCAGTCAAAGCTAGGCAGAAGTGCTGGAAAATGGGATTAGAATAGAAAGGTGCTCGATGGCCAACACAGAAATGACGGGCCGAAGGGCTGCTTTCTATGCTGTAAAGCAGGGGTTTCTGTGCAGAGGTTTATTAGAATGTTACTAGGGATGAGGGATTTCAGTTATGAGGAGAGACTGGAAAAGCTGGAGTTGTTCTCCTTCGAACAGAGAAGGTGAAGAGGAGATTTATTGGAGGTGTGAGTGTAAATGAGCAGAAACAATTTCTATCTAACAATGGCAGAAGGGTAACCAAAGAACACAGATTTAATGCACTTTGCAAAAGATGCAATGGTGACATAAGGAAACACCCTGCTGTGGTGCTATTTATCTATAAATAAAGTGAAGGATACCAAAAAATATACTCTCTTAGTGAAAACCCAGTTTGGGGTGGCATGGTGGCATGGTGATTAGCACTGCTGCAAGGAACCCATGTTCAATTCTGGTCTCGGGTGACTGTGTGGTGTTTGCACATTCTCCCTGTGTATGCGTGGGTTTCCTCCGGGTGCTCCGGTTTCCTCTCACAGTCCAAAGATGTGTGAGTTAGGTGGATTAGCCATGCTAAATTGCCCTGTCGTGTCAGGGTAACTACATGGGGTTAAGGGGATAGGGATTGGGTGGAACTGTTGTTGGTGCAGGCTTGATAGGCTGAATGGCCTCCTTCTGCACAATAGGATTCTATGATATAAAAAAACAGGTAACTACTGCACAACCCTCATGTCTTACAACCAACTCAGCATGCTCCCCAATAGAAAGGAGACCCACAAATAATCCCCAAACAAAAAACTATCTCCATATTGCAAACACAGAAACCTGAGAATTAGAATTTGACACAGGGCCAGAAGCAGACTGGGCAGACCCTCTTACCCACCCTGCTCCCTCAGTACCACACATCAAAGACTGAATGTGAATGGTAATACACATTAAACTACGGCCTCTCTTGTTCCAACATCAGGGCATGCCGGAGGCTGAATGCCATCAAAGTGAAAAACTGGACAGTCCTGATTTTCACAGTGGAACTCATATATCTGTGCTCAAATATCACACATCCTTGTCAGGATAAGAGGCAATAACACAAAATCCCCAGGAGTATAATCACAAGGGAACAAAGTTCAGGATTAATGATGAACTGCAGGATAATATAACCATCCACTGAGCTTGAAAAGGCCAAAGCCATGACAAGGTTGTTGAGTGACATCCAGGATCCATCTAGAGTTTCACTGAAGCATTTGTACCTCTGCCGCGTCAGCACCCCAAAGCCCCAGTGAAGAAAAGCCTAGGTCCTCGTGGGTGATGAAAAGCTGTCACTTCCGGCCACCTCCAGCCCATCTCGATGAATATCGAGGACAAGACAATGCAAAACCAGTTGATGGAGTCTTCAACCGATGACAGGCCTTGAAGACCGAAGACATATGCTCCATCGAACTCAAAACGCCAGCCTTCAAGTCGAGATTGTGAAAGCATGGCAGCCAGTTCTCAACTTCAGCTGGGAATTCCTCTTCAGTTCTCCTCAGGAGACTGGGTACCTGGATACTCCTTCTCTGGTGCCATCTCCCTGAATCAATCAGGATGTTCATACCATGCAGCAGGATTTTCCAGAACTGAAGGTGAGCCCACACTGAGGAAACTTCCCTCTCGACTGACAGGATTCTCTTCTCTCCTTTATCCATTCTCTTTAGGATATCTTGCAGTTCACCAACAAGTCTGTGCCAGTAAGCATCCATAGTCTGCCAGGGAGCAGAAACCATCTTCCACAACTTCACTCCCAATGGCATTCTTCATCTTGATGCCTATGGCACAACTGAAGCAAAACCACCACTGCAAACTGGGCCCCACCTTGGCCATCTCCAACCATCCCAATCAAACCAGAATTTTCTTGACTTAGCTCAGTTCCCCATCACCAAACTTCAGCCAGGATCTTCCAGGATCATAGCACAGAATGTACACATCAGGATCAAATAATTGTGGGTTGCACATGAGGATAAAAAAGGATTAAAAGATGAGTAATGCCAGAGTTTGCGAAATCGCAGCCGCTCCCACGTTTACATCATGTGACTCTCGACAGAAGTATTATGATTATATGGGACTCCGATGTTTATAGCATCTCTATTTTGAGACAGTCCTGTTACCTAAACAATTTCGAGCTTCCAAATAGTTGTGCCATTTCATGATCCTAATTATTGCATAAATATGCATGTGATGGTGATGCATTTTGGAGGATCAAATTTAGGTGTGAATTATACTGTAAATGGCAGAACCCTTAGGAACATTAACAAACAGAGGGATTTGGGTGTGCTGGTCCACAGTTCCCTAAAAGTGGCAACACAAGTGGCCAAGGTGATTAAGAAGGCATATGGCATGCTTGCCTTCATCAACCGCAGCACTGAGTACAAGAGTTGGGAAATCATGTTGCAGCTAACTAAAACCTTGGTTAGGCTGCATTTGGAGTATTGCGTGCAGTTCTGGTCACCACACTACCAGAAGGATGAGGAAGCTTTGGAGAGAGTTCAAAGAAGGTTCACCAGGATGTTGCCTGGTCTCGAGGGTGTTGCCTATGAGGAGAGGTTGAATAAACTAGGATTGTTTTCACTGGAAAGATGGAGGCTGAGGGGAGACCTGATGGAGGTTTACAAAATTATGAGAGGCTTTTTCCCAGGCTGGAAGTGTCAATTATAAGGGGGGCATAGGTTCAAGGTGAGAGGAGGAAAGTTTAAGGGAGATGTGTGGGGGAAGTTTTTCACGCAGAGAGTGGTGGGTGCCTGGAATGCGCTGCCAGAGGATGTTGTGGAAGCAGGCACGTTAGTAACATTTAAGAGGCATCTTGATGGGTACATGAATAGGGAGGAAATAGAGGGATACGGATCGAGTCAGGGCAGAAGAGTTTTTGTAGTTAAGGCATCATGATCATCACAGACTTGGAGAGTCGAAGGGCCTGTTCCTGTGCTATACTTTTCTCTGTTCCTTGTTATTGCATTAGTTTATTTATTAGTCACAAGTAAGGCTTACATTAACACTGTAATGAAGTCACTGTGAAATTCCCCTAGTCGTCACACTCTGGCGCCTGTTTGGGTCAATGCATCTAACCAAAACGTCTTTCAGAATGTGGGAGGAAACCGGAGCACCCAGAGGAAGCCCACACAGACACAGGGAGAATGTGCAAATTCCACACAGACGGTGACCCAAGCCGGGAATCGAACCCGGGTCCCTGGTGCTGTGAAGCAGCAGTGCTAACCACTGTGCTACCTTGCCGCCATTAGAAATGCTCACCAATTATGTTTCAAAATCAGGGTAGTTCAGTAGTGCCCTGTTTCCTCATTGTAAACACAACTTGTCAACAGAGTCATTTTAAACTTGCTTTTAAAATCTACATCACATACAATTAAAAAATGGCATGTGTATATACAAATGGTGATTCAGCAACAATGGGCTCGATTTTACCAAAACTTAGCGGGCGCGAAATCGGGGTAAAGTTGGGCGTCGGGCCTATACCGCGATCTGCACCTGATTCCGAGCAGATCGCAGCTTTACCGACACCCGATTCGGGCGCGGGTCCGGCCCGCACCCGAATCGGGCGGCCCGACGATTTAAATGCATTTGCATGCATTTAAATCGACTTAATGAACCGCGCGCCCAACTCTACCGCCAAATCCCACTTTACCGCCTTCTGGTCCGATGCGGATCCGCGCTCTAATCGACCTGCCGAATAAAAGTCCGAAGTCGCCGCAGCAGCCTCCGAAGAGCGGGGTCAAAGACTGCAACGGCTCTCTGATCCTCCTCTGTGGGGTGGGGGGGAGGGGGGGTGGGAGGAGGAGAGGGGGTGTGACCGATCATCCCCTGGGGGGGGTGGAGAGGGGGTGTGACCGATCATCCCCTTGGGGTGGGGGGGGGGGGGGGGGGTGAGAGGAGAGGGGGTGTGACGTATCATCCTCTGGGGTGGGGCCGCTGCCACTGTGGCCGATCCCTCCTCCCCACCGGAGGAATGACTCCCTCCTCTCCGGAGTGACTGTCATTATTCACCTCAGTGGAACGCTGTAGAGTTGGGTGCGCAGAACGCTGAGGTGAATAATGACAGTCGTGGTGTTTGAAATATGCGGCCACTCCGGAGAGGAGGGAGTCATTCCTCCGGTGGGGAGGAGGTATCGGCCGCAGAGTGGCAGCGGAACCCCCCCTCCCCCAGAGGATGATACGTCACACCCCCTCTCCTCCCACCACCACCCCCTCTCCTCCCACCATCACCGCCCCCCCCCTCCCCCCCCCGCCCCCAGATGGTCTGTGTCAGAGAGCTGCTCTCTCTGCTTTTTTCTTTCACGCCCGGGTGCGCTGCTTCAGATTTTTTTCAAACTGCGCATGCGCAGTTCAGAGCTCCGATCGTTCCGGCAGTGCTAAGCCCCGCCCACTGCGCGGATCGGACTGGAGCTGGCAAAACGCGTATGGGCGCGCTGCAAAGAGGATTCCAGGCGCGGATCCGTATTACGCCCAGATCCCGCCCTTAGGCTCCGATTGGTAAAATCGGGCCCAATATATGGTATTTCTGCTGGACATTAGTGTTCAGGGCAATAAAAAGGAAAGTTTAACAATTGTGGCACTGGCTTTAGTGTTTATATGATTACAAGACACAGACTTTTCTTCAGCTATACTCCATTATTGTGGCTGTGGTTGGGTTACTTTTGAACCTGTCAGGATGTTTCACTTGTTGAGGTCTAACTGGAGTGGCTGGTCTTTCCATAAGTGATGGTTCTGTTTTTTGTTGTGTTCATGATTCCTACTTTGTATCTTCCCAGCTGCAGTTCTGACACTGTAGGATCTGGGGTTCACTTGCTGTTGCATTTGTGCCCGTGTCCATTTTATATTTCTTATTGGCTGAATTCTGGCAATGTTCCCTTCTTCGCCAGGGGGTAGGGATAATGGGTATGTACTTGAATGAGAAAAAAGTGATCAGTGGAGTCCTTCGAGGATTTTGTACTAGAGCCACAGTACAGAGTTATGTACTCAAGTTTGTTGTTATTTTCTATGTTTCTTTGTTTCCATTTGGTGACCTGTATGCCAAATTTTTGCTGCCATTTACGCCAACAGCATCTTATGGTCCCACCGATGGCACACCACCACCTCAGGTTTCCCGGCGGTGAGGGGTGCGTTCAACAGGAAACCCAGTTGACAATGGTGGTACCAGAAGATCCCGGCACCAGAAAACTATGAAACACGCCGTGAAGGGGGAGGAACATCCTGCCCGTGGTATGTAGCCAGCTCCCCTCTTGCTCTTTAATTCGAATCAAATGCAATGCTGCCTTTCACCCTCTCTCTTTTTGTCCAGCTGAAAGTTCAACAACTCAAAATCCATTCACTTGGACAAAGTTAAAATCAGAGCCATTATTTCTTTTTATTATGGTTGTACCAAGTTACTATATATCTTACACGACTGAATATCTCAGAACAATGCAGTGACGACTCTGGTTCTAAACCCAACAGTTTATTTACAGAACTTTAAAGTATCTCAGAATTTACAGGAGTTTCCAACACACATAATGGGCCACAACTTCAGAGCTCATCAGTGTTGGATTTGGGGGAGTATCCCAAAGATGCACTGACTGAACCAGACTAGCATAATCAAATACAGGGGAAACAAAACATTGAACACTATATTCTTCAGTGCTTTAATAGTTGATAAATACTGCCAGCCCCTCTTTTCCCTGCCCTATGTTTTCTGATTAACTTGCACCTAGAAATATTAAGTTCTCAATATCTTTTAGCCAGATATTATGATCAGGTGAGGAGGGACCAAGTGGCTCCCCTGTTCTCCCTTTTTTTATTTGAACACAAGAGATTTTTAAAAAAGATATATTTGCCAATTCCATGCATGTTTATCTGTTAACATGCTAGGACCATAAAAGGCACAACAGACATGTTGAGTTCTTAAAAAGAAAAGAGGTTTTTTTAATATTGTACTTATCCCAGCCTAAGTGAAATAATAAAAATGCTGTGACCTGCGCACACACACACACACACTTGATGTTCACACAACGCCGAATAGAGTGGGGGAGGATCGATTAAGTAATTTGGAGCCCAGTAAAATTAAAGGGGTATAAGACTCTTGAAATTTGGCGACTCAACTAGTTTCAGGTTGCACTCAGTAACCCTGCTTCTGGGAGGTCAAGGCAATTTAAAGCTTTTAGCAAATGGATTTTCTGCTCTTCTGGAGACGGAAACATTGGGTTGATTCTGTCTGCAGCACCTGGATAGTCAAAATCAACAGACAGGGTTCAAAACTCGGAAGTTTGATGGAGGGAGATAGAGAGTGGGCACCCTTTCAGGGTTTCAATCACACAGAGGAATCGTTACTTGGTGTCAAGTTAATATGCAGAATTAACAGCACTAATAAAGGCCATTCGGCCCAACTGCTCCATGCTGGTGTTTATGAACCTCCTACCTGATTTCCATCAAACCCCGTCAGCCTATCCTATTCATTTGACCTCAAGTTTTTCACTTCAATTACTCCCCATGGTAGCAAGCCCCACACTGTAATTAATCTACAGTTAAAGAAGAGCCGCACTAATTGTCAACATCCTTTCCCTGTCCTACCCACAAACACCTACCCTTCCCGAAAGCACAGAATCCAGCTGGGATACAGTGCAAAGGGTGGATGGTCCAAATGGCCAACATTCATAAATCACGATGGCCTTTTGACCATGAAGGCAGGAGGCATTACACATTATCCAAATTCCAACCCTGCCCCAAAACATCCCCGAACTCCCTGAGGGTCACACCATCAGGTTGCCTCGGAAAAGCAGCCAGCACAATCAAGGACCCCAAGCACCCGGACACACTCTCTTCCGCCTTCTTCTGTCAGGAAAAAGATACAAAAGTCTGAGTTCACGTCCCAACCGACTCAAGATCAGCTTCTTCCTTGCTGCCATCAGACTTCTGAATGGACCTACCTTATGTTAAGTTGATCTTTCTCTGCATCCTATCTGTAACTGCAACCCTATATTCTGCACCCTCTCAAAGAACAAAGAACAAATAAAATTACAGCACAAGAACAGGCCCTTCGGCCCTCCAAGCCTGCACCGACCATTCTGCCCAACTGAACTAAAACCCCCGACCCTTCCAGGGACCATGTCCCTCTATTCCCATCCTATTCATGTATTTGTCCAGACGCCCCTTAAAACTCACTATCACATATGCTTCCACTACCTCCCCTGGCAGCGAGTTCCAGGCACCCACCACCCTCTGTGTAAAAAACTTGCCTCATACATCTCCATTAAACCTTTCCCCTCGCACCTTAAACCTATGCCCCCGAGTAATTGACTCTTCCACCCTGGGAAAAAGCTTCTGACTATCCACTCTGTCCATTTCCCTCATAATTTTGTAAACTTCTATCAGGTTGCCCCTCAACCTCCGTCATTCCAGTGAGAACAAACCAAGTTTCTCCAACCTCTCCTCATAACTAATGCCCTCCATACCAGGCAACATCCTGGTAAATCTTTTCTGTACCCTCTCCAAAGCCTCCACATCCTTCTGGTAGTGTGGTGACCAGAATTGAACACTATATTCCAAGTGCGACCTAACTAAGGTTCTTTAAAGCTGCAACATGACTTCCCAATTTTTAAACTCAATGCCCTGACCGATGAAGGCAAGCATGCCGTATGCCTCCTTGACTACCTTCTTTACTCGCATTGCCACTTTCAGTGACCTGTGTACCTGTACACCCAGATCCCTCTGCCTATCAATAACACTCTTAAGGGTTCTGCCATTTACTGTATATTTCCTATCTTTATTAGACCTTCCAAAATGCATTACCTCACACTTCTCCTTCCCTTCTCCTCCAGGTACTCTATGAATGGTATGCTTTGTCTGTGTAGCATGCAAGAAACAATACTTTTCACTGTAACCCAATATATGTGGCAATAGTAAATCAAATCAAATCAAACTTTTCTGAGGTCCGGGCCCAATTCTGCTCCACTACTGGTGTCCCTTTGCGATGAGCTATTCATTGCTATTCAGCACTGACCAGGAATCAGAAGAGGATCTTGCTATTTGTATGTTTTACTGTGATACAAGATGGCATCCCTACCTTGTAGGGCACAATAAGAAATCAACAAACTCAATGAGATATTTTTACTGTGTCCACCCCAGTCCAACCCCGGCATCTCCACACCTTGTAGGGCATAAGTTTAATTTGAATGGCAACAATGTGTTGGACACTGGATTGTAAGACCAAACAATACGGGAAATATGTATTGGTAGCCATTCAGGCTGCAATTAAATTTTGAGATTCCAGCAGAATTGAATTCAATCCCTCCCACTCATTAATACTAAGCTTCTAAAGATACACTAGCCACAGGGTATAGGTTTAAAAATATATCCAGCAGCTGGGGCTTGGAGCAATGAGGATTTCATAATCGAGACAGAGGAGCCAACTGGGATTTCTAAGCTTGAAGCTTAATCACCCAGGGCTACAGGGTTCTGCACACATTGGTTCTGATCACAGTCCCTGAGCTTATCTTTGTCCCCAGTTTAGTCTAAAAATTCCAATTAGTCTAAAAGTTCAAATATGCAGCCTTGTTTCGCAATTTTTAGCAGTTTTTCCAAGGGCTTGCCCTCTCCATCAATATGCAAACACCCCAACACAGAACATCTCTTCCAAACTTCCAGCGATCTCTTTATTGCTGTTTTGGAGAAGAGAGATGCACGACGGTTCCCACCATTTGTGAACCAGATCACTGCATTGCTGAATGACAAACTCTGTAGGAGTGACTCCTGGGTGGATAGTGATCAACTCAAAGCAATTTATCACCTCCAGGCTGTGATTCCTGCCATTATATCGCAACTTCCTGTAATACTCTAGGGCGGCACAATGGCACAGTGGTTAGGACCGTTGCCTCTCAGCGCTAGGGACCCAGGTTCAATTTCGGCCTCGGGTCACTGTCTGTGTGGTGTTTGCACATTCTCCCTGTGTCTGCATAGGTTTCCTCCAGGTGCTCCGGTTTCCTCCCACAGTCCAAGGATGTGCGAGTCAGGTGCATTGGCCGTGATAAATTGACCCATAGGGCGGAAATTCCCTGTTCTGCCCGCCACGGAAATCATAATGGGCGGAGGGCGGACCATGCAAAGGTCCATTGGCCTCAAGTGGGATTTTCCTGTCTTGGGGTGAATGCGGCCGGAAAATCCCGCCTCTGGTGGACTGGTGGACCCATTGTGATTCCCAGTGACCACATCTGTACTAAGTGTTGGTTGCTTGAGGAACTCCAGCTCAGAGTGGATGAACAAGATTCTGAGCTTTGGACACTGCAACACATCGGGGAGGGGAAGAGTTACCTGGACGCTGTGTTTCAGGGGCAGTCACACCTGTTAGACTAACTAACTTAAATTAGTTAGTTAGTGGTCAGGGACTGGAGGGTGTGGCTGCGAGTGAGGCAGGTAGAGGGATCCAGGAGGTAGGGTTGCAGGAGTCTCAGCCCTTGTCTTTGTCCAACAGGTTTGAGATTCTTGCTCCCTATGTGGACGGGAACGGGGACTGCAGAGAGGATGAGCCAACTGACCGCAGCACTGCGGTGCAGGGAGCCATTCAAGTGGGGGGAGAGAAAAGAAATGTAGTTGTAAATAGGGATAGTATAGTTAGAGGCATAGATACTGTTCCCTGTGACCAGGATCGAGAGTCCCAAAGGTTGTGTTGCCTGCCTGGTGCTCGGGTTCAGGATATCTCATCAGGGCTGTAAAGGAACTTGGAGTTGGAGGGTAAAGATCCAGTTGTCGTGATCCATGTAGGTACCAACGACATTGGTAGAAAAGGAACAGAAGTTCTGCTAAGAGAGTATGAACAGCTAGGAGCTAAATTAAAAAGCAGAACCAAGAAGGTAATACTCTCTGAGTTACTACCTGAGCCACGAGCTAATTGGCACAGGGTCAATAAGATTAAGGAGGTAAATGCGTGGCTTAAAGATTGGTGTGGGAGGAATGGGTTTGAATTCATAGGACATTGGCACCAGTACTGGGGAAGAAGGGACCTGTTCCGATGGGACAGTCTTCATCTGAATCGTGCTGGGACCAGAGTCCTGGTGAATCGTATAACTCAGGTTGTAGATAGGGCTTTAAACTGAATAGTCGGGGGGAGGGTTCAGTTGTGGGGGAAATTAGAAAACCCAAATTGAAGGAAGAGGTAAGAGTGCAGGTTAACAATGTGGCGGATAGTTAAAATGGAGGGACAGAACGGGTGAATGCCTTTATGCACCAGGAATTATAAAAGAGTAGGGAAATTTACCAGTAGAACAAATTTTAAAACTTTGTATCAAAATGCAGGAAGCATTCAGAACAAAATTAATGAGCCAACAGCACAAGTAGAAACAGAAGGGTATGATTTGGTGGCGATTACTGAGACATGGTTACAAGGAGACCAGGTCTGGGAATTGAATATCCAAGGGTACTCAGCATTTCGGAAAGATAGACTGAAAGGAAAAGGAGGTGGTGTAGCTTTGCTAGTGAAGAAAGGCATCAGTGCTGTAATGAGAAATGACATAAGCACAGGAGATCAAGATGTGGAACTTGCCTGGGTAGAAATAAGAAATAGCAAAGCAAAGAAGTACAAGGTAGGAGTAATCTATTGGTCCCCAAGCAGTAGTTCTGCAGTGGGGCACAGTATAAACCTGGAAATACTAGGGGCTTGCAAGAAAGATATGGCAATAATCATGGGTGATTTTAATATGCACATAGATTGGAAGGTTCAAATTGGCAAGGGTAGCCTGGAGGCAGAGTTCATTGAATGTATTAGAGGTTGTTTATTAGTATGTTGTGGAACCAACCAGGGAGCAGGCTACTCTGGATTTGGTATTGTACAATGAGGAGGGATTCATTGATGACCTCATCGTTAAGGATCCTCCAGGGAGTAGTGACCATAGTATGATTGAATTCAAAATTCAGTTTGGAGGTGAGAAAGTGGAGTCCCACACTAGCGTTCTGGAATTAAACAAAGGAAATTACATCGGCACAAAGACAGATTTGGCCCGAGTAGAGTGGGCAGGAAGGCTAAAAGGTTGGACAGTGGATGAGCAGTGGCAGTTGTTTCAGGAGATACTCAATTCCTCACAACTAAAATATATCCCAGTGAGGAAGAAAGATGATAAGGGGGGTAAAAAAAAATCCATGGCGAAACAAGGAGGTCAAGGACAATATAAAGACAAAAACTAAGGTATACCATATTGCAAAGGCCAGTGACAGGCTGGAAGATTGGAAAACTTTCAAACATAAACAAAGGGATACTAAAAAAGTAATAAAAAGTGCTAAGGTAAATTACGAAAGAAAACTAGCGCAAAATATCAAGGAGGATAGCAAAAACTTCTATAGGTATATAAAAGGGAAGAGAGTCACTGGGGTAAATGTTGATCCCTTGGAAGGTGAAACCGGAGAGTTAATAGTAGGGAACACTGAAATGGCAGAGATGCTAAATCAATACTTCGCCTCAGTTTCCATGGTGGAGGACACTAGTACCATTCCTATAGGAACGGGCAAGTCAGAGATAATAGAAAGAGTAGAACTTAGAACAATCAACATCAATAGGGAAAAGGTACTCAGCAAACTATTGGGATTGAGGACAGATAAGTCCCCGGGCCTAATGACCTACATCCTAGGGTATCAAAGGAAGTGGCGGCGGAGATAGTGGACCCATTGGTTATAATATTCCAAAATTCCCTGGACAGGGGAAAGGTTCCAATGGATTGGAAAAATGCTAATATAATGCCCTTATTCAAAAAGGGAGGGAGGCAAAATGTGAGAAATTACAGACCAGTTAGTTTAACATCTGTTCTTGGGAAAGTGTTAGAATCAATGATCAAGGAAGCAATATCAGGACATTTGGAAAGTCAAAACATTATCCATCAGAGTCAGCATGGTGTTATGAAAGGCAAATCATGTTTGACTGATTTGTTGGGGTTCTTTGAGGGTATAACAAGCAAAGTGGATAATGGGGATCCCGTAGATGTAGTATATCTGGACTTCTGGAAGGCGTTTGATAAGGTGCCGCACAAAAGGTTCATTCACAAGGTTAGATCAAATGGGATTAGGGGTAGTTTATTAGCTTGGATAGGTGACTGGCTGATGGGCAGAAGACAGAGAGTCGGGATAAATGGTTTTTTTTCTAGATGGCGAGAAGTAACTAGTGGGATCACAGGGTTCAGTCCTTGGGCCCCAGCTATTTACAATCTACATTAAGGACTTGGATACAGGGATAGAAGGTTCTATATCCAAATTTGCAGATGACACAAAAATAGGCAGGACAGTAAGTTGATATGAGGAAATAAAAACCTTACAAGTGGATAGAGAAAGGTTTGGAGAGTGGGCCAAAACGTGGCAGATGGAGTGTAACATAGATAAGTGTGACGTCATGCATTTTGGTTGGAAAATGGGAAGGCGACTTATTATCTAAATGGGGAGAGACTTTGGGGTGCTCCGGTGCAGAGGGATCTGGGTGTCCTCGTTCATGAGTCACAGAAAACTAGCATGCAGGTACAGCAGATAATAAAGAAAGCGAATGGAATGTTGGCATTTATAGCTAAAGGAATAGAATATAAAGGTAAGGAAGCATTGTTGCAACTATACAATGCATTGGTGAGGCCGCACCTGGAGTATTGAGCACAGTTTTGGTCCCCTTATTTGAGGAAGGATGTAGTGGCATTGGAGGCAGTTCAGAGGAGGTTCACTAGATTGATTCCAGAGATCAGGGGTTTGTCGTATGAAGAGAGATTAAGCAGTTTAGGCCGATACTCTCTGGAATTTAGAAGAATGAGGGGAGATCAAATTGAGGTATATAAGATGCTAAAAGATATGGATAAAGTAGACATGGAGTGGATGCTTCCTCTTGTGGGGCATTCTGGGATGAGTGGTCATAGTCTTAGGATAAGGGGTAGCAAATTTAAAACAGAGTTGAGGAGAAACTACTTCTCCCAAAGAACATAGAACATAGAACATTACAGCGCAGAACAGGCCCTTCGGCCCACGATGTTGCACCGACCAGTTAAAAAAAAACAAAAAACTGTGACCCTCCAACCTAAACCAATTTCTTTTCGTCCATGAACCTATCTACGGATCTCTTAAACGCCCCCAAACTAGGCGCATTTACAACTGATGCTGGCAGGGCATTCCAATCCCTCACCACCCTCTGGGTAAAGAACCTACCCCTGACATCGGTTCTATAACTACCCCCCCTCAATTTAAAGCCATGCCCCCTCGTGCTGGATTTCTCCATCAGAGGAAAAAGGCTATCACTATCCACCCTATCTAAACCTCTAATCATCTTATATGTTTCAATAAGATCCCCTCTTAGCCGCCGCCTTTCCAGCGAAAACAATCCCAAATCCCTCAGCCTCTCCTCATAGGATCTCCCCTCCATACCAGGCAACATCCTGGTAAACCTCCTCTGCACCCTCTCCAAAGCCTCCACATCCTTCCTGTAATGTGGGGACCAGAACTGCACACAGTACTCCAAGTGCGGCCGCACCAGAGTTGTGTACAGTTGCAACATAACGCTACGACTCCTAAATTCAATCCCCCTACCAATAAACGCCAAGACACCATATGCCTTCTTAACAACCTTATCTACTTGATTCCCAACTTTCAGGGATCTATGCACACATACACCTAGATCCCTCTGCTCCTCCACACTATTCAAAGTCCTCCCGTTAGCCCTATACTCAACACATCTGTTATTCCTACCAAAGTGAATTACCTCACACTTCTCCGCATTAAACTCCATCCGCCACCTCTCGGCCCAACTTTGCAACCTGTCTAAGTCTTCCTGCAAACTACGACACCCTTCCTCACTGTCTACCACACCACCGACTTTGGTGTCATCAGCAAATTTGCTAATCCACCCAACTATACCCTCATCCAGATCATTAATAAATATTACAAACAGCAGTGGCCCCAAAACAGATCCCTGAGGTACACCACTTGTAACCGCACTCCATGATGAATATTTACTATCAACCACCACCCTCTGTTTCCTATCCGCTAGCCAATTCCTGATCCAATTTCCTAGATCACCCCCAATCCCATACATCTGCATTTTCTGCAGAAGCCTACCATGGTGAACCTTATCAAACGCCTTACTAAAATCCATATATACCACGTCCACTGCCTTGCCCCCATCCACCTCCTTGGTCACTTTCTCAAAAAACTCAATAAGGTTAGTAAGGCACGACCTACCTGCCACAAAACCATGCTGACTATCACCTATCAATTCATTACTCTCCAAATAACTATAAATCCTATCCCTTATAATTTTTTCCAACATCTTGCCGACAACAGAAGTGAGACTCACCGGTCTATAATTCCCGGGGAAGTCTCTGTTCCCCTTCTTAAACAATGGGACAACATTCGCTAACCTCCAATCTTCTGGTACTATACCAGAGGCCAACGACGACCTGAAGATCAGAGCCAGAGGCTCTGCAATCACTTCTCTTGCCTCCCAGAGAATCCTTGGATAAATCCCATCCGGACCAGGGGATTTATCTATTTTCAGACCCTCCAGAATATCCTGCACATCCTCCTTATCAACTGTAATACTGTCTATTCTACTCCCCTGCAACCCAGTGTCCTCCTCAGCTATATTCATGTCCCCTTGCGTGAACACCGAAGAGAAATATTGGTTCAATGCTTCACCAATCTCCTCCGGTTCCACACATAACTTCCCTCTGCCATCTATAACTGGCCCTAAACTTGCCCTAACCAACCTTCTGTTCTTGACATACCTATAGAACGCCTTAGGATTCTCTTTAACCCTATCCGCCAAAGTCTTCTCATGTCCCCTTTTAGCCCTTCTAAGCTCGCTCTTCAACTCCCTCTTAGCCAATCTAAAGCTTTCTAGTGCACTACCCGAGTGCTCACGTCTCATCCGAACATAAGCCTCCTTTTTCTTTTTAACCAACAAAGAAACTTTTTTGGTGCACCACGGTTCCCTAGCCCTACCAATTCCTCCTTGCCTGACAGGGACATACCTATCACAGACTCGCAGTAGCTGCTCCTTGAAAAAACTCCACATGTCGGACGTTCCCAGTCCCTGTAATCTCCTAGTCCAACCTATGTTTCCTAATTCTCTCCTAATAGCCTCATAATTACCCTTCCCCCAGCTAAAACCACTGGCCCGAGGTTCATGCCTATCCCTTTCCATCACTAAGGTGAACGTAACCGAATTGTGGTCACTATCACCAAAATGCACACCAACTTCCAAGTCTAGCACCTGGTCTGGCTCATTTCCCAGCACCAGATCCAATATAGCCTCACCTCTAGTTGGCCTGTCTACATACTGAGTCAAAAAACCTTCCTGCACGCTTTGAACAAAAACTGACCCCTCTAACGAGCTAGAGCTATAACAATTCCAGTCAATATTAGTCAAGTTAAAATCCCCCATAACAATTGCCCTATTACTTTCACTCCTAAGCAGGATTGACTCCGCAATCCTTTCCTCAACCTCTCTAGAACTTTTAGGAGGTCTATAAAAGACTCCCAACAGGGTGACCTCTCCTCTCCTATTTCTAATCTCCGCCCATACTACCTCAACAGATAAGTCCTCATCAAACCTCCTCTCTGACACTGTGATACAATCTCTGACCAATAATGCTACCCCTCCCCCTCTTCTACCTCCTTCCCTACTTCGACTAAAACATTTGAACCCCGGGACCTGCAGCATCCATTCCTGCCCCTGCTCTATCCATGTCTCTGAAATAGCCACAACATCGAAGTCCCAGGTACTGATCCACGCTGCAAGTTCACCCACTTTATTGCGAATACTCCTGGCATTGAAGTATACACATTTCAAACCCTGCTCCACCCCACCTCTGCAATGCCGTGCATTGCAGTCCCCATCCATGCATCCCTCACTTTCAGCCCCACTACTCAGGATCCCTCCCCCCCCCCGAATCAGTTTAAACCTCCCTGCATGGCCTTAGCAAATTTACCCCCCAGGATATTGGTCCCCTTCTGATTAAGGTGTAGACCATCCTTCTCATAGAGGTCACACCTTCCCCAGTACGAGCCCCAATTGCTTAAGTACCTGAACCCCTCCCTCCTGCACCATCCCCTCAGCCATGAATTCAAACCTTCCCTCTCCCTATTCCTCTCTAAACTATCCCGTGGTACAGGCAAGAGTCCAGAGATAACCACTCTGTCAGTCTTGGCCTTTAGTTTCCACCCCAACTCCATAAATCCCTGCCTAATATCCCCTTCCCCTATCCTCCCTATGTCGTGTGTCCCCACATGTACAATAACTTGTGGTTTATCTCCCTCCCCCCTAAGAGTCCTGAATACCCTGTCAGACACATCCCGGACCCCAGCCCCTGGTAGGCAACACACCAACCCTGAGTCCCTACCTTTAGATCCGACCCTCCTATCTGTCCCCTTAATTGTGGAGTCCCCAATCACAAGGCCCAGTCTTTAACAGCCCCTAACCACCTGAGCTTTCTCACTCGGCTCACCCCCAGAGATCTGCTCTCTATGCTCAGTTGATTCCTCCTCAACTGTAGCCTCCAGCACCGAAAACCTATTATGGAGGGGAACCGCCCCAGGGGATTGTCTTCCCGATTGCTTCTTACCCCTCCTCCTGGCATTGACCCAAGCCTCATTTCTAGGAGTTACTATTTCTCTATAACTCCTATCAACTTCCACCTCCGCCTCCCGAATTATGCGGAGTTCCTCTAACTCCCCCTCCATCTCCTTTACACGCTCCTCCAGAAGCTGCAATCTAATGCACTTCTTACAACTAAAATCTCCTGAAACACTACTGGATTTCCTCACCACATACATCCCACAGGAGATGCAGCATACTGCCTGAACTGCCATCCCTGAAGCCATTACCAGCAAGAAAAAAAGAAAACAAAAAACTTCCCCACACTTATAATTAGGTTAGAGGAGGATGGAAGGGTGGGATCCTCTACCAGTGTAGAGGATCGGGTATCTCCTCTGCACCAATTTATAGGGCTAGGGGCCCGAGAGAAAAAAAAACTACAGCTACCGGCAGGCTTCGCGATGCGGCCTTCCGGTTTCCGTTAATTACAAAAAACCTCCCGAAAATTAGACAAAAAAAACCCAGAATTTACTCACAGTCCGCGCTCTCTCTCTCACCGCTCACAGTCTCCACCCCGCAGGTCCGCTCCCAGAGGAACACTGAGTTGTGAATCTGTGGAATTCGCTACCCCAAAGCGTGGTGGATGCTGGGACAGTGAGTAAATTTAAGGAGGAGTTAGACAGATTTTTAATTGGTAATGGGTTGAAGGGTTATGGGGAGAAGGCAGGAAAATAGGGATGAGGAGCATATCAGCCATGATCGAATGGCGGAGCAGACTCGATGGACTGAATGGCCTAATTCTGCTCCTGTATCTTATGAACTTAGTGTCAGGGGGACAGCAGGGTAAATACATGGGGTTACAAGGATAGGGCCTGGGTGAGACTTTTGTCGGTGCAGGCTCGATGGGCCGAATGGCCTCCTTCTGCAGTGTAAAGATTCTATGTTTCTATCACAGAATGTGAACGTGGTGAACCCTTCCACAAACACCGATGTCTCAGACCACACCTTGCTTTTGATAAATGAAACCAATGGTCCTATCCCCAGCTCTGTGAATTTTTCTGATATGTTTAGAGAAGGTGCAACCATTTGACTTGACTGTCCTGTCCATAGATACAAAACGAATGAGGCTGGGGAAGTCTCGTGGAAAGGGGATCACAGTGGCCGTTCCTCTTGCTCTTCACCAGGGGAAAATCCTTCCACGTCCCTCAGCTTCTCCTGAACAATGTTGGGCGTCTTGCTCTGTAGATTCACAGATAAGTGCAGAGAATCCCCAACAGGTTTCATCAGGAAATGCTGCCGATACTCTAAGAACAGCTGGCTTCTCCCGTTCGGACAGGCCTGTAAGAGTGCTTGAGATTTTCCAGCGTCAGTTTCGGAAAATGCTTTCAGCATCCCTCAGCATCTCAGTTTCTTGTTTCCCTCAGCAGAGAAACGCACAAAGTGCTGCCTCGTCACGTGATCCTCTCTTGCCCAGTGACCCAAAAATGGCTGCGGTTAGTGCATTCCGGTTACCTTTATTAGATGATGGTTGGTAATTCCTCTCCCAGCCAGGGTCCCATTATCCAAGTGATTATGTCTAATGGTTTCTCGCTACCCAGTTGAGTATCCAGGTTATTGTCTGGACAATTTAGTCATGGGATAGGAGATGGCTCCCATTCATCTCATTCATCGTTTCTGGTGCAGTCTTGCAGACAGCTTGTGTCGACTTTAATAGCTTTTGACTGCAGAAGGTACAGCGTTGCAAATGAGCAGCCAGCTTCGCCTGTAATCCCAAACTACTGGAATATGGCTTTAGTCTTTTTTTTTAATCAATTAAGAATTTTCAGCCAGTAAATTCAAAACTAATCTTTTGATCTAAGGTGTGGTTTCCCAATACAGGTCGCCCTTATTTCGTTGCTGTGCCTACAGCTCACTAACTCAACCGTGCTGGTGTGTGGCCTTGTGCGCTCCAAGCCTATCTTAGACTGCTTTGCATTTGTTTGATCTTTCTGATTTCTGTATTACTCTCGTTTTATTTGCCACTCGCATTCCTCTCGTTTCTCTTCCCTAATGTTTCATCCTAAGGCTCACCTCCTTGCCAAATCCTTCTCCCACAATAACACTCAGGCCAGGATTTCAAGGTCCCCACCGTGGCATGTCTCTTCCCCGGCGGATGCGCAGACCAATTAAATCTCCACTCAGTTTGGCGGGACTGTGGTATCTCATAGGGCGGGAGGGAACACAACATCCTGTCCTGGGGCATTGGTGCCAGCTGTGTTGATGAGGAGCCCTTCCCTCAGCTAAAGGCAAATTACTGCAGACGCTGAAATCTGAAACAAAAACAGAAAATGCTGGGAAATCTCAGCAGGTCTGACAGCACCTCTGGAGAGGGAATAGAGCCAACGTTTCGAGTCAGGGTGACCCTTCGTCAGAGCTGAAGGCAAAGAAAATCAGGCAACATTTATACTACGAAGCAGGAGTGGGGGGCTGCAATGGGACAAAGGAAATGTAAATGGGGATGATAAAGGCTGAGAAAGGTGCTAAAAGCGTCCATTAAGTGATCGGAATTTGTAAATGGAAGAACAAGCGAACAAATAAAGGTAAAAATGTTTATTTATTAGTCACAAGTAGGGCTTACATTGACACTGCAATGAAGTTACTGTGAAATTCCCCTAGTCACCACACTCCGGCGCCTGTTCGGGTCAATGCAGTTAACCAGCACGTCTTTCAGACTGTGGGAGGAAACCGGAGCGCCCGGGGGAAACCCACGCAGACACGGGGAGAACGTGCAGACTCCACACAGACAGTGACCCAAGCCAGGAATCGAACCCGGGGGTCCCTGGTGCTGTGAGGCAGCGGTGCTCACCACTGTGCCACCCTGCCGCCCTCCAGATTGTTAGGAGACTACCTGAGGAACATGGCAGCTGGCCTGGGAGGGGGAGGGGAGAGGGGCAGTGTTTTGGAGACGAGATGGAGAGCGAAGTTTCAGAAGAGATTTCCTCAGCTCCTTTCTGTCCAGAACTGATCCCAGTCTGCTGGGAATCTGACGTCCTGCCTCCTGCACTATTTTCCCAGCAATCTGTCAACCCATCTTCTCTGACTATTCCTGTATTTGTTTACGTAATTTTACGGATTTTGAGGACAAATCTTTTTGATTTCCTCCCAGATCTTTAAGTTTCTGAAATACTCCGACTGCAGGACCTGAACTCTTTTCCTTCCTGTAGCTCCCACACGAATCACGTCCTTCCAGTTGTTCCCCTTCTCTATGCAAAACATTCAGTCGGTGATGTCCTTTATTTACTCTGGCACCCGGGAGGCATTCCTTGTGTGGAAATCGGGTCAGTGTTTGCGGAAATACCTGCCTGTTCCTGTGCCTCTCAAATCCTCAATGATCAATGCATTCCTACACTTTGCTGCACACCTCCCTTAGCAGTCTTTTCATTGAATCATAGAATCTATGGCACGGAGACAGGCCCTTCGGCCCAAACTGGTCCATGCTGACCAAAAAGCCCATCTAAACTAATCCCATTTTCCTGCATTTGGCCCATGTCCCTCTCAACCTTTCCTTTCCGTGTATCTGTCCAAATGCCTTTTAAATGTTGTCAATGTCCCTGCCTCAACCACTTCCTCCGGCAGCTCATTCCACACCCATACCACCCTCTGTGTAAACAAGTTGCTCCTCAGGTTCCCATTAATTCTTTCCCCTCTTAACTTAAGCCTATGCCCTCTAGTTCTCGATTCCCCGATCCTGGGAAAAATACTGAGTGCATTCACCCTATCCATGCCTCTCATGATTTTATACACCTCTATAAGATCACCCCTCAGTCTCCTATGCTCCAAAGAAAAAAGTACTAGCCTGTCTAATCTCTCCCTATAACTCAGTCCCTTGAGTCCTGGCAACACCTTTGTAAATTTTTTCCATACTGCGGCAGGATATGCTCTAGAATCCCCCTAACCCCATCATCCCATGCCAGTGTTCAGCATTGAAATGTGTTTTGAGGGTTCCATACTTACTTGGGGAAGATTCCCACACTGCCAGCTTCATCCTATCCTGCCAGATGGTAGCTCATTTACCATCTTCCATCTGGGGTCACCATTGAAGATGTCAGAGCAGCTTTCTTGAAGGTCAACCCACAGAAAGCAACTGGTCCGGATGGGGTACCCAGACATGCACTCAGATCCTGCACGGATCAGCTGGCAGGGGTACTCACAGACATCTTCAACCTCTCAGACAACAATCTGAGGTCCCTATCTGCTTCAAGAAGACGAGCATCATCCCGGTACCTAAGAAAAACCAAGCAGCGTGCCTTAATGACTATCGGCCGATGGCTCTGACATCCATCATTATGAAGTGCTTTGAAAGATTAGTCATGGCACGGATCAATTCCAACCTACCGAACTACCGGAGCCACTACAGTTTGCCTACTGCCACATCAGGTCCACAGCAGACGCCATTTCCCTGGCCCTGCACTCAACCCTGGAACACCAGATAACAAGGACACCAATGTCAGACTCCTATTTATTGACTTTATTGATGACAGCTCAGCCTTCAACACTATTATTTCCATGAAACTCATCTCCAAACTCCGTGGCCTGGGCCTCGGCACCTCCCTCTGCGACTGGATCCTGAACTTCCTAACTGACAGACCACAATCAGTAAGGATAGGCAACAACATCTCCTCCATGATCATCCTCAACATTGGTGTCCCACAAGGCTGTGTTCTCAGCCCCCTATTATACTCTTCGTACACCTATGACTGTGCGGCCAAATTCCCCTCCAATTCGATTTTCAAGTTTGCTGACGACACCACCATAGTGGGTCGGATCACAAACAATGATGAGACAGAGTACAGGAATGAGATAGAGAATCGGGTGAACTGGTGTGGCAACAATAACCTCTCCCTCAATGTCCACAAAACGAAGGAGATTGTCATCAACTCAGGAAGCGTAAAGGAGAACATGCCCCTATCTACATCAATGGGGACGAAGTAGAAAGGGTCGAGAGCTTCAAGTTTTTAGGCGCCCAGATCACCAACAACCTGCCCTGGTCCCCCCCATGCCGACACTATAGTTAAGAAAGCCCATCAATGCTTCTACTTTCTCAGAAGACTAAGGAAGTTTGGCATGTCAGCTACGACTCCCACCAACTTTTACAGATGCACCATAGAAAGCATTCTTTCTGGTTGTATCACAGCTTGGTATGGCTCCTGCTCTGCACAAGACCACAAGAAACTACAAAAGGTCGTGAATGTAGCCCAATCCATCATGCAAATCAGCCTCCCATCCATTGACTCTGTCTATACTTCCCGCTGCCTCGGCAAAGCAGCCAGCATAATAAACGACCCCACACACACCGGACATTCTCTCTTCCACCTTCTTCCTTCAGGAAAAGATACAAAAGTCTGAGGTCACATACCAACCGACTCAAGAACAGCTTCTTCCCTGCTGCTGTCAGACTTTTGAATGGACTTACCTTGCATTAAGTTGATCTTTCTACACCCTAGCTATGACTGTAACACTACATTCTGCACTCTCTCGTTTCCTTCTCTATGAACGGTAGTGCGCAGGAAACAATACTTTTCACTGTATAATATATGTGACAATAATAAATCAAATCAAATCAAAATCAAATCAAATCGAATCTTCCTGAGCTGCCTCTGGTTGCAGAGTGACCATCTCCTGGAACACGCATTCTAGGAAAATCTCAGCACACCCCCCCCCCCTCCCCCCCCAACACTCCCTGCAAAGACTTCAGCTGCTTCTCCAACCTGGAAACATGGACAACACGGAGAACTGAAGTCCTCGCATGGGCATTGCAGGCAAAGAACCTCAACTGTCCTATCATTTCCTTCATTGTTTCTTATTCCTTTTTGGCAAAGCCAACATTTATTACCCATCCCTAATTGCCCTTGAGATGGTGGGGTGAAGATGGGTGGCTTAGGAGGGAATCTGGGGGATCGGCACGTAGTTGGGAGTCGGGGAGATAGTCAGGGGTCGGGGTGGGGAGCCAGGTGGTCAGGGGGTAGTGGGGGGTGGGGGGGGGGGGGTGGTAGTCAGGGAGTCCAGTGGGGAGTCAGATAGTATAATTACCCAGGAGTTAGAACTGGTAACCTTTCATGGGTAACTATTCTGGTAAGTGAGTCAGAACCATCCAAAGTCTCCAACTCTGGGGGGAGGTTTCCCGTCCCGTCCACCACGGGAATCATAGCGGGCGGGGGGGAGGGGGACCACGCATGACCTTGGGCAGGATTTTCCAGCCGCGTTCGCCCTGAAACCGGAGTTTTGGATGGTTCCAGATGTAGAAGAATTGCTCATCAGAAGTCCAAACCTTTTAGGCAATTCCCACTTAGTGCATCGGGACTTCCAAAAAGTCCCCCAGTGAGGCGGTGGGGGGGGGGGGGGGGAGGCACCTGCAGAGGGTATGACCACCCGGACATCAGAAGTTCTGAGCCAGAGTCATCTGGTGATGTATACATGTATATATTGCCTTGTGTGGAGTATCAAACTCACAGATTGCATTTGAAGGTGCAATGCCTATTTCAGTGTCCCGCAATATCCAATTGTCCACCAGGTGGAGCACAAATCAGTTTGGTGCCGATTTGGAGTCGCTTCAGTCAGTTCCACAGAATACAGCAATCATTGGTTGGTTGGTTGCAATCCATTTGTATTATTTTACTGGATATACAGAACAAAAGCATTATTAAGAGTAAGTCACAGCACAAAAAACAGGGGCTTTAGAATTGAAAATTATTCTATTCAACAGGAAAATAATCGACAAAGACAGATAAAAACACATGTTAACAAGATATGGCTTAGTTCACCATTCAAATTAGGTTACAAAGAGTAATTATGATTGTGGCACTGTTAACCCTATGACTTGGAATTGAAATGACCCTTTCAATGTCCAGGTCTATGACAAGGTTGGGTCTGCATGGAGTCAAGAGAGCTTTATAAAAGAGCATGGGGACACAATTGGGCATCCATGTTGTGGCTGCTGCAAGGGCTCCTAAACTATGGAAATGGTTTCTGCACCATGGGTGCACTTCCGATGGGCCAGATGCCATCTTCATAAAGGGAACTGTACATGTGCAATGCTGCAGCAACCTAGATGGCACCTCCCTGGCTGGACTCTACGTGATCAAATTCCTGATTGCTACCAGTTACCTCAGGCTGGAGTTTACGAGATATCGCAGTTCTCTTTCCCCCCACCAAACAGCCCCCCCCCTTCACTTCCACTTGCTAAAAGGTTAAGGGGACAGCCCACCCACCTTCCTAACTGTTACCTCTCTGTCAATTTTTCGAGAGGAAGTCCTGTCTTTAAAGACTCACTTGCTTACGCCATTCGTAACTTTTAAGTCAAACAAATGAAGGGAGAAGTGGTTTGGGAGAAGGAGGATTCAGGTCTGCAGATATCTTCACCTTCAATTGGCCAGCAGCTCTGTGGTCCCAGCAGCGCCAGCTAGGAGCGGGAGTGAATCATAGAATCATAGAATCTACAGTGCAGAAGGAGGCCATTTGGCCCATCGAGCCTGCACCGACCACAATCCCACCCAGTTCCTATCCCCATAACCCCACCCAGTTCTTATCCCCATAACCCCACATATTTACCTTCCTAATCCCCCTGACACTAGGGTCAATTTAGCATGGCCAATCCACCTAATCCGCACATTTTTGGAGTGGCTGGGACTACAGACAGTTCCTCCCCCCCTCACCCCATGCCAAGGAGTCCAGGTAAGACTGGGGTGAGGGGTCCCAAGAGCAAGGTGTGGGACTGGGTTCAAGAGGCTGGGCGGGGGGGAAAGGGGGGGGGGAGGGTTTAAGGGGAGGACGACCTTAGGGGATGCCTCTGATGGGCAGAAGAGGTCCATCCCTTTGCCCCTTTTGAGACTTCTATAGGCCCGAGAGCAGGCCCGATGTCTCTCTCACCCTCTGTAAAATTTTGCACAGGTTGAGGGCGAGTGGGAGGATAGCCGGGGGAAGGCTACCCGCTGGATTTTACGTGCTCCCTTCACCTTTGAACCTGGGTGGAAAATCCAGCCCCACAGCTCCGATTTCCCCATTTACCAGCAGGGAGGTCTCCTGTGTCAATGCGCATTACATGGTCCCCCTTCCCACAATGTAAAAACCAACACAAAATACACATTCCAATTCAAATTTATTAATTAAATAATGCCATAGCAAATTCAAAAATTAGCTCAGTGCCCAAATGCATTCCCTTCGTGTCTCTTCCATGTGTATTAACCTCTTCTATATAGTTCCCTCATGCTACAGCTTGGCTAATGGAAGGCTCCTGATTCGCATTGGAGAAGATTGCAGGTGGTCTTGGAGAACACTGTCAAGGAGCTCTGGGCTTAGAAGGCCCATCTGCGGCTGGATGGCAAGCGTCTGGGCCGGTTGACTTACAGGAAACAGCGAGGGCACTGGCAGAGTGGCAGGGGTTGGGGGCAGGAATGCAGTCATCTTGAGAGAGGAGAGCAGATTTTCATTCTCCATGGAACCACAGTCATTCTATCCAGGGCGGCGCCCCAGTAATCTTAGTCATCTGTTGGAGAGGACAGACTACTGAACTGGAAGTTCCTTTGCACACTGCAATCCACAGCCATGATGGCCACAGTCAGAACATCCATGCCACAACGGTGAAATGGCATGGCCACAGTCGGAGTTTCTGTGGGAACACTCAGATGTTGGGTGGATGCAGCTTGTCCCACACTGGATGCTGAGACGTTGGACATTCGGCACGACATTGTGGTTCATTCCACAGGGCTGTTGATGGAGGAGACCACTCACTCCGTGTTGGAAAGAATGGGTTCCTGGCTCTGCTCAAAGCTCTGTACAAAACTGGAGCTGGGCACCTCCGGCCTTCCTGATGTTGGGAATGCAGGGTTTCCGGCAGATTGCTCAGTGCACCAAGCAGTTTGTTGTGTACACTCTTCAGCCAAGTCCATGTTGGGAGAGCCATCGAAATCTCGATCTGAGTCCTCTGTCGTGGAACTCTCCTTTGTCTGAACTGACACCTTTTTTTTTAGAATCCTTACAGTGCAGAAGGAGGCCATTCAGCCCATCAAGTCTGCACCAGCCACAATCCCACCCAGGCCCTATCTCCATTACCCTATGCATTTACCCCAGCTAGTCCCCCTGAGGAACAATTTAGCAGGGCCAATCCACCTCAGCCGCACATCTTTGGAGTGTGGGAGGAAACCGGAGCACCCGGAGGAAACCCACGCAGACACCGGGAGACTGTGCCACCATCCCGCCCCTACGCTGCTACCCTGTCACCCAGCCTGGCTATGGCACACCTTTTTCCCAGTGTGGAATCATGTGCTGATCCTGTCTCGATGCTTTGCTCTAAATTACGCGCAGAATCAATACCTGAGCCAGTGTCTGCGACTGTGAAATCGAGTAATAATGTCCCTTCATCTTCACTTTCCTTTTGCTCTTTTTCCACTGGCTGGCCAGGTTACAGTTACTGAGTATCAGAAATGATAAAGGGACAAGGGTTGTGTTCTGATGAATGCTGATAAGGAAGTAAGAAGTTTATACTTACACCATTCACAGCTTTAAAGTCAAATAAATGAAGGGATGAGGGAGAAGTGGGATGAGAAAAGGAGGATTCAGAATGCAGATATCTTCACCATCGATTGCTTTGGCCCTGTCAATGGGCGCATTTGGCCTTTTCCTTGATGGCCAGCACTGTGTCCGCCAGGTGGGGTAAACCATGCAGACGTGACTTTCCCCCTTCCACTAGTGTCTGAGCCTCCCGTGCTGCAAGAAAGACGGAATTGTGTCAATGAGTGTCATGCAATATGAGTGGGTGATGTTGCAGTCATGGTTGGAAAGCTGGCAGAGTGAGCACTGTTGGCAAGGCTTGCAAGTGTTCCAAGTGTGTGAGGGTGAAGTAAAGGATGTGACTGTTGGCCGGGAGTCCTGATGGATGGATTGTCGGTAAGTGAGAGATGGCGATATGGTGAATTTAGCCGTGGCTATGGCTCCTGGGGAAGTGGGTAGGATATCTGAAGATGCACACACCGACTCTGACAGCTCGTCTTTATCAATGGGCCCTGTGAGTGATGTCAGTGATATGTTGTCAAGGCAACTGTTTATGGAAGTAATAAAAGCTGCATATCTGAGAGAATATCTTTGGCAGAGTTAAGACATGTAACAGTGTCCCAGGATAAACTTGTTTGCTCACGTTATTGGCTCATTGCAAGTTACCACAGGGGGCATCTATCAACCAGATGAAGCAATTCACAGGACAGCAAGTAACAAATACAATGTTTGAAGGGCAGCACTTTCCTTGTGGAAAGGAGACATCATTTGAACTTGGGACCAGGTTCTCATCAGACAACATGGCTCCCATGAATGCACTGCACAAAGATGGCACCCATACGGATATCAGGATTCCCCATACATTGGTCCATTGGCCCACATGAACAGTAAGGATATACATGTGATTAACATTCAAGTGAAGTACTATATACCTGCCAATGGTCGATAATCAAGAAGAATTTCCCATAGACTATGTGCCTGCATCTTTTCAAATAGAGAAAACACAGGGGAGAAAACTAACTATCCCCCATTCTCAACAGAGTAAAGCACAAGGCACTTCACAAAAGAGTTATCAACTAAAATTTGACAGCAAGTGTCATCAAGAAATATTGGAACAAAAGCAAAATATAGCGGATGCTGCAAATCAGAATCACAGAATCCCTACAGTGCAGAAGGAGGCCATTCGGTCTATCGAGTTTGCACCGATTCTTCGACAGAACATCTCACCCAGGCCCTATTTCCATAACTCCATATATTTACCCCACTAATTCCCCTAGCTTATACATCGTAGAATCATAGAATCCCTACAGTACAGAAGGAGGCCATTTGGCCCATCAAGCCTGCACCAAAAACAGTCCCACCAAGGCCCTATCCCTGTAACTCCATGTATTTACCCTTCTAGTCCCCCTGACACTAAGGGGCAATTTAGCATGGCCAATCCACCTAACCCGCACATCCTTGAAGTGTGGGAGTAAACTGGAGCAGACACAGGGTAAACGTACAAACTCTACACATTCACCCAAGGCTGGAATTGAACCCGGGCACCTGGCGCTGTGAGGCAGCAGTGCTAACCACTGTGCCGCCCCATCTTGAGACACTAAGGGACGATTTAAATGCTGGAAATGATCGGCAGGTCAGGCAACACCTGTGAAGAGAAATAGAGTTCAGATCATGACCTTCCATCGGAAGAAAAATCGGCACAAGTGAGAGATAGGTTGGTGGTGAGTCTTAAAGGAGAACAAGAGAGGTAAAGAGGTAAAAATGTAGAGAGGTCATTCCAGAGTTTAAGCTGCTGAAGGCACAGCTGTCAATAGCGAAGCAATTGAATATCAGTTGTCTACAAGAGGCCTGAACCGAAGGAGTGCTGAGACTTTGAAGGATACGTGAAGAGAAAACTCTTTGTGATGTACTGCACTTTCCCCATCTGCTTTGAACAGTGCAATAGTGACTTTATGTCATGTGGGAAGGCTTTCCTGAGATCATTAACCATTTTTTGTTTTGCAACTGCTCCTGAATCCCTCGCTGTTTGACATAACAGAATAAAGTTGTTGGTTTGAAAATTGTAGACGGTGTGCTTTGCCAGTAGGGCAAGTCTCCCCGCCAGACGTTTGTACTTGTGAAATCATACTCCACATTTATTCTGTCTGCCACCTCCTGCCTTAGCAGATGGCATAATTCTCCAGTGGGATTTCCAAACAAGACTTTCTTCCTTTTCAGTGCTTCAAGCAGGAAGCACCACCAAATCAGCAGCTGAGAACAGGGAGGTTCTGCATTGTTGGCTCACTAGTTTGTGTTTTCTGCCCAGTATTAATGAAATGTTCCCTTTCAATAACTAGTCAAAAGTTGCAGCTGATTCCCACCCACGGCTGTGGTGAGCTGGCAGAACCAGTCCAGGCCTCAAGCTCGCTTGGCTATATGTAATCAGTTGAGGCTGCCAACCCTCCAGGATTGGCCTGGAGTCTCCAAGAATTGAAGATCAATCTCGAGGACACAGCTGTGTGAAACCCTGGAGGAAAAACCCCGGGGCCGTTAAAAAAAGATTGTTTTTGTTGGTCATTTTCTTTGAAAATGTCTCCTTATCAGATGTAAAAATGTTGAAAATGGTGGAGAGGTTGGAAAGGGCTGTTTGGTTGACAGTGAAGCATCATTCAGTTGGGTAATGGATCTTTTTTTGCTCTCCAATTGGTGTAGTAGGAAGGCAGTTCATCACAAGGATGGACATGTTGGCAAACAAATGGCTGAAGCATGGGGGCAAGTCATGTGATTCAACCTCCAGGGATACATTCAATTACAGTTGACAACTCTAATCATGAGGGTGACATCTAGAAATCCCCCAGGTTGGCCAGGTGTCATGCGAGTGAGCGCCAGTCTCACTGATCGCCCTGCATTAGGATCAGAAAAACCTGAGCTGAGATGAGAATAGGGCCAATAGATTTACAGCAATAATTCTGGATGAGGTTCTATAATGGCCTATAATTAGTTGCGTTCTGACATATTCAGGCCTCTTTTGAAATCCAATGTGTTTTTCTCAAGTATATTTGCACTGTGGAGGTCACGATTCTGAGAGCAAGGTCTGGAAACCAGGCAAGATTTCAAGCAAAGTAATCGGACAAAGTCAGCATGGATTTACAAAAGGGAAATCATGCTTGATGAATTTATTGGAATTCTTTAAGAATGTAACTAGTAGAGTTGATTGAGGAGAGCCAGTGGATGTGGTTTATTTAGACTTTCAGAAGGCCTTCAACAAGGTCTCACATAACAGACTACTATAGAACATAGAACATAGAACAGTACAGCACAGAACAGGCCCTTCGGCCCACGATGTTGTGCCGACCTTCATCTGAAACCAAGATCAAGCTATCCCACTCCCTACCATCCTGGTGTGCTCCATGTGCCTATCCAATAACCGCTTAAATGTTCCTAAAGTGTCTGACTCCACTATCACTGCAGGCAGTCCATTCCACACCCCAACCACTCTCTGCGTGAAGAACCTACCTCTGATATCCTTCCTATATCTCCCACCATGAACCCTATAGTTATGCCCCCTTGTAATAGCTCCAACCACCCGAGGAAATAGTCTTTGAACGTTCACTCGATCTATCCCCTTCATCATTTTATAAACCTCTATTAAGTCTCCCCTCAATCTCCTCCGCTCCAGAGAGAACAGCCCCAGCTCCCTCAACCTTTCATAGAACATAGAACATAGAACAGTACAGCACAGAACAGGCCCTTCGGCCCACGATGTTGTGCCGACCTTCATCTGAAACCAAGATCAAGCTATCCCACTCCCTACCATCCTGGTGTGCTCCATGTGCCTATCCAATAACCGCTTAAATGTTCCTAAAGTGTCTGACTCCACTATCACTGCAGGCAGTCCATTCCACACCCCAAACACTCTCTGCGTGAAGAACCCACCTCTGATATCCTTCCTATATCTCCCACCATGAACCCTATAGTTATGCCCCCTTGTAATAGCTCCATCCACCCGAGGAAATAGTCTTTGAACGTTCACTCGATCTATCCCCCTCATAAGACCGACACTCCAAACCAGGCAGCATCCTGGTAAATCTCCTCTGCACTCTTTCCAGCGCTTCCACATCCTTCTTATAGTGAGGTGACCAGAACTGCACGCAATATTCCAAATGCGGTCTCACCAAGGTCCTGTACAGTTGCAGCATAACCCCACGGCTCTTAAACTCCAACCCCCTGTTAATAAAAGCTAACACACTATATGCCTTCTTCACAGCTCTATCCACTTGAGTGGCAACCTTTAGAGATCTGTGGATATGGACCCCAAGATCTCTCTGTTCCTCCACAGTCTTCAGAACCCTACCTTTGACCCTGTAATCCACATTTAAATTTGTCCTACCAAAATGAATCACCTCACATTTATCAGGGTTAAACTCCATTTGCCATTTTTCAGCCCAGCTTTGCATCCTATCTATGTCTCTTTGCAGCCTACAACACCCCTCCACCTCATCCACTACTCCACCAATCTTGGTGTCATCAGCAAATTTACTGATCCACCCTTCAGCCCCCTCCTCTAAGTCATTAATAAAAATCACAAAGAGCAGAGGACCAAGCACCGATCCCTGCGGCACTCCGCTAGCAACCTGCCTCCAGTCCGAAAATTTTCCATCCACCACCACCCTCTGTCTTCGATCAGATAGCCAGTTACCTATCCAATCGGCCAACTTTCCCTCTATCCCACACCTCCTTACTTTCATCATAAGCCGACCATGGGGGACCTTATCAAACGCCTTACTAAAATCCATGTATATGACATCAACCGCCCTACCTTCATCAACACACCTAGTTACCTCCTCAAAAAATTCTATCAAATTTGTGAGGCACGATTTGCCCTTCACAAATCCGTGCTGACTATCCCGGATTAATCCGCATCTTTCTAAATGGTCGTAAATCCCATCCCTAAGGACCTTTTCCATCAATTTACCAACCACCGAAGTCAGACTAACCGGTCTATAATTACCAGGGTCATTTCTATTCCCTTTCTTAAACAGAGGAACAACATTTGCCACTCTCCAGTCCTCTGGCACCATCCCCGTGGACAGCGAGGACCCAAAGATCAAAGCCAAAGGCTCTGCAATCTCATCCCTCGCCTCCCAAAGAATCCTAGGATACATTTCATCAGGCCCAGGGGACTTATCGACCTTCAGTTTATTCAAAACTGCCAATACATCCTCCCTCCGAACATCTATTTCCTCCAGCCTATTAGCCTGTAACACCTTCTCTTCCTGAAAAACATGGCCCCTCTCCTTGGTGAACACTGAAGAAAAGTATTCATTCATCACCTCGCCTATCTCTACTGATTCCATACACAAGTTCCCACCACTGTCCTTGACCGGCCCTAACCTCACCCTGGTCATTCTTTTATTCCTCACATAAGAGTAAAAAGCCTTGGGGTTTTCCTTGATCCGACCCGCCAAGGACTTCTCATGTCCCCTCCTAGCTCTCCTCAGCCCCTTTTTCAGCTCATTCCTTGCTAACTTGTAACCCTCAATCGAGCCATCTGAACCTTGTTTCCTCATCCCTCCATAAGCTTCCCTCTTCCTTTTCACAAGACATTCCACCTCTTTTGTGAACCACGGTTCCCTCACTCGGCCATTTCCTCCCTGCCTGACAGGGACATACCTATCAAGGACACCCAGTATTTGTTCCTTGAAAAAGTTCCACTTTTCATCAGTGCCTTTCCCTGACAGTTTCTGTTCCCATCTTATGCCCCCTAATTCTTGCCTAATCGCATCATAATTACCTCTCCCCCAATTGTAAGCCTTGCCCTGCCGTCCGGCCCTATCCCTCTCCATTGCAATAACAAAAGACACCGAATTGTGGTCACTATCTCCAAAGTTCTCTCCCACAACCAAATCTAACACTTGGCCCGGTTCATTTCCCAGTACCAAATCCAATGTGGCCTCACCCCTTGTCGGCCTATCCACATATTGTGTCAGGAAACCCTCCTGCACACACTGCACAAAAAGTGCCCCATCCAAACTATTCGACCTACAAAGGTTCCAATCAATATTTGGAAAGTTAAAGTCCCCCATGACAACTACCCTGTGACCCCCACACGTATCCATAATCTGCTTAGCAATTTCTTCCTCCACATCTCTATTACTATTTGGGGGCCTATAGTAAACTCCTAACAACGTGACCGCTCCTTTCCTGTTTCTAACTGCAGCCCATATTACCTCAGTGTGCATATCCCCCTCAAAGTGCTTTTCCGCAGCCGTTAAACTATCCTTGATTAACAATGCTACTCCTCCACCTCTTTTACCAGCTTCCCTACACTTACTGAAACATCTATACCCCGGAACGTCCAACAACCATTCCTGTCCTTGTTCTACCCACATCTCCGTAATGGCCACAACATCGTAGTCCCAAGTACCAATCCACGCCCCAAGTTCATCCACCTTGTTCCGGATGCTCCTTGCATTGAAGTAGACACACTTCAACCCACCTTCCTGTCTACCGGTACCCACCCTTGACTTTGATACCTTCCCCAATACCTCACCACCCTCAACACTGACTTCCGGACTACAACTCCTTTTCCCACTCCCCTGACAAATTAGTTTAAATCCCCCTGAAGAGCCGTAGCAAATTTCCCTCCCAGGATATTGGTGCCCCTCTGGTTCAGGTGCACCCCGTCCTGTTTGTAGAGGTCCCACCTTCCCCAGAACGTGTTCCAATTATCCACGTATCTGAAACCCTCCCTCCTACACCATCCCTGTAACCACATGTTTAAGTGCACTCTCTCCCTGTTCCTCAACTCGCTATCGCGTGGCACCGGTAGCGTACCAGAGATGACCACATGTTTTGTCTTTGCTCTCAGCTTCCAGCCCAGCTCCCGAAATTCCTGTTTTAAATCCCCGTCCCTTCTCTTACCTATGTCGTTGGTACCAATGTGTACCACGACTTGTGACTGTTTCCCCTCCCCCTTCAGAATCCGGAAAACACGGTCCGAGACGTCACGGACCCTGGCATCCGGTAGGCAACAAACCATCCTCGGGTCTCTTTTGCTGCCACAGAACCTCCTATCTATCCCCTATGTCAAATTAAAGCATGTGGGATTGCAGGTAATGTCTTGAGATGGAAAGAAAGCTGGTTAGCAGATACGAAGCAAAGAGTTAGCATAAATGGGTCTTTTTCTGATAGGCAGTCAGTGACTAGTGGGGTTCCACAGGGATCTGGGCTAGGACCCCAACTGTTCACATTATATATTAATGATTTGGAAGAGGGAACTGAATGTATTATCTCCAAATTTGCAGATGATACAAAGTTGGGTGGGACGGTGAGCTGTGAGAAGGATGCAAAGATGCCTCAGTGTGATTTGGACAGGCTGAGTGTGTGGGCATATGCATGGCAGATGCAGTATAATGTGGATAAATGTGAGTTTATCCACTTTGGTAGCAATAATAGGAAAACAGATTATTACTTGAATGGGTGTAAATTGAGAAAGGTGGCTGCTCAGTGAGACCTTGGTGTCCACGTGCATCAGTTGCTGAAAGTAAGCGCGCAGGTACAGCAGGCAGTAAAGAAGGCAAGTAGTATGTTGGCGTTCATAGAGAGAGGATTTGAGAATAGAGTATAAGGTGTTGGTGAGGCCACACCTGGAATATTGTGTGCAGATTTGGTGTCCTTATCTGAGGAAGGATGTCCTTGCTTTTGAGGGAGTACAGCGAAGGTTTATTAGGCTAATTCCTGGAATGGCAGGTCTGTCACATGAGGAGAGATTAAGTCGGTTGGAATTATATTCACTGGAGTTTAAATGAGTGAGAGCAGATCTCATAGAAACTTATAAAATTCTAGCAGGGTAGATGCAGAAAGAATGTTCCCAATAGTGGGAGAGTCCAGAACTAGGGGTCATAGTTTGAGGATAAGGGGTAAACCTTTTAGAACTGAGGTTCGGAGAAATTTCTTCACTCAAAGGATGGTGAATGTGGGGAATTCACTATCATAGAATGTAGTTGAGGCCAAAACATCTGATTTCAAGAAGAAATTAGATATAGCTCTAAGGGCTAAAGGGATATGGAGAGGGGGGGAGCCAGATATTGAACTCAATGATCAGCCATGATCAAAATGAATGGCAGAGCAGGCTCGAAGGGCCGAATGGTCTACTCCTGGTTCTAAACAGTGGTCAATTGATTAGCAATGTCTGGCAGTCAGGAAACCATCTAAAGCAATAGAGTTGACAAAATCTACTGTGAGCCTGGAAGAGAAACTTTCTAAGCATCAACAGTTTCTACCAGTTTCTACCTCCCAGACCTAAGGTGGGATTTTTCCGGCCATGATGCCCCAAAATCGGAAATTCCAAGGTCAATGGACCTTTGCATGGTCCGTCGAATTTTCTGTCCTGCCCGCTATGATTCCCATGGCGGACGGGGTGGGAAAATTCCGCCCCTTATGTTGCTCAGGTGAGATTATTCGACAACTGTTTCACCCTCAGCTCAAACAAATTCCACCCCAAGTTAGAATCCAGATTTTCTAAGAAAAATGATTTGGCTTGTGCAGTATCATTGAAGACAATTCCGAGTGTCAAACCCTGTGCCATGACTTGCAAGGCCCAGGGTGGGAATTTACAGCCTCACCCGACTCGAGACCAAAAAATCCCATCCGAGGTCAACAGACCTTCTCAATGTCCGCTCCCTCACCCGCTCCGATTCCCATGACAGGCGGGACGGTAGAATTCCGGCACCTAAATCTGAATCCCACTCAGACATTAGTTTGTTTCTTGGTCCTAAAAGCAGAAGAAATTATCTTGCAGAAAATGCCTATTCGCATCAGGTACCTGCTGTCTGGCTCCCTCTAGTGGTTGAATTGTTAAAGTCAGTCAGAGTGTCTTCTACAGCACTGAGCACCAATGGAGGGGGCAGTGCAGAAACAACATGGTCCTCTCTATTGTCAGTTATACATCAGGTTGTCCCATTATGATAAAAGCAAATTACCACCGGTGCTGGAATCTGAAACAAAAACAGAAATTGCTAGAAAATCTCAGCAGCTCTGACAGCATCTGTGGAGAGAATTGTTTTGAGTTTGGATGACCCTTCGTCAGAGCTGAAGACAATAGAAAACAAGGTGAGATTTATACTGTTATGATGAGGAAGGTGGGTGCTGGGGGATGTGGGAAGGGTGAGCTGTGGGGGCTAGATAGAGAACCAGCAATAGGTGGAGATGGGAGAGAGTGACAAAGATGTCAAGAAATGAATTTTTTTTTTAAAAGATGGAAAAGTAAAGTAAAAGTTTATTTATTATTTATTAGTCACAAGTAAGGCTTACATTAACACTGCAATGAAGTTATGTGAAATGCCCCTCGCGTCACAGTCCGGCGCCATTTTGGGTCAATGCACCCAACCAGCACATCTTTCAGATTGTGGGAGGAAACCGGAGCATCCGAAGGAAACCCACGCAGACACGGGTAGAACGTACAAACTCCACACAGACAGTTACCCAAGCCGGGAATCAAACCCAGGTCCCTGGCACTGTGAAGGTGGAGGGGAGAGTTCATGCTCTGAAGTTGTTGAATTCAATGTTTCAGTCCAGAAGGCTATAAAGTGTCCAATTGGAAGATGAGATGCTGTTCCTCTAGTTTGCGTTGGGCTTCACTGGAACATTGCAGTCGGCCAAGGATGGACATATAGGCAGGAGAGCAGGATGGTGTGTTGAGATGGCAAGTGACAGGAGGGTCTTGGTCATGCGTGCAAATGGACGAAAGGTGTTCTGCAAAGTGGTCACCCAGCCTGCGCTTTGGTCTCTCCAATATAGAGTAGACTGCATTGGGAGCAGCAAATGCAATGTACAAGATTAAAGGAGGTGCACGTGAAGTGCTGCTTCACCTGAAGAGAGTGTTTCGGCCCTGGGATGGTGAGCCTGGAGGAAGTAAAGGGGCTGGTGTTGTATCTTCTGCGATCGCAGGGGAAGGTGCCGTAGGCAGTGGGTGAGGTGGTGGGTGTGATGAAGGAGTGGATCAGGATATCCCGGAGGGAATGGTCCCTGTAGAATGCTGACAGGGGAGTGAGGGGAAGATGTGTTGAGTAGTGACTTCATGCTGGTGTTGGCAGAAATAGCGGAGGATGATTCTTTGAATTCAGAGGCTGGTGGGGTGAAAAGTGAAGATAAGGGTCCTGGTTCTGGAAGGAGGGGGAGGGTGTGAGAGCAGTGGCATGGGAGATGAGTCAGACATGGTCGAGAGCCCTGTCAACCACAGTGGGTGGAAAATCACAATTGAGGAACAAAGAACAAACAAAATAAGAAGGAAGGCATATAAGCAGAGCCATTTTGGAAAGTGGCATCATTGGAACAGATGCAACAGAGGCAAAGGAACTGAGAGAAAGGAATGGAGTCCTCACAGGATGTGGGGCGTGAAGAGCTGTAGTAGAGATAGCTATGGGAGTTGGTGGGTTTGAAATGGAAACTGGTGGACAGTCTATCACCAGAAATGGAGACAGAAAGGGAAGGTAAGTGTCAGAGATGGACCAGGTGAAGGTGATAGAGGGGTGGAAATTGGAGGTGAAATTGATAAATTTTTCCAGATCCAGACAACAGCATGAAGCAGCACCGAAATAGTTGTCGATGTACCGAGAAAAGAGTTCTGGGAGGGGGCCGGAGTAGGACTGGAACAAGGAATGTTTTTCTTTCTTTCTTAGAGATAGGATGTATGCGCATTTAGAAAGGAATAAACTCATTAACGATAGTCAGCATGGTTTTGTGAGAGGGAGGTCATGCCTCACTAACCTGGTGGTGTTTTTTGAAGAAGTGACCAGAATGGTTGACGAAGGAAGGGCCGTGGATGTTGTCTATATGGACTTTAGTAAAGCGTTTGACAAAGTCCCTCATGGTAGGCTAGTGAAAAAGGTTGGATCTCATGGGATAAAGGGGGAGGTGGCTAGATGGGTGGAGAACTGGCTTGGTCATAGAAGACAGAGGGTGGTAGTGGAAGGGTCTTTTTCCGGCTGGAGGCCTGTGACTAGTGGTGTTCCGCAGGGCTCTGTATTGGGACCTCTGCTGTTTGTGATTTATATAAATGATCTGGAAGAAGGAGTAACTGGGGTGATCAGTAAGTTTGCGGACGACACAAAACTGGCAGGACTTGCAGATAGTGAGGAACATTGTCAGAGGCTACAGAAGGATATAGATAGGCTGGAAATTTGGGCAAAGAAATGGCAGATGGAGTTCAATCCTGATAAATGCGAAGTGATGCATTTTGGTGGGAATAATGTCGGGAGGAGCTACTCGATAAATGGAAGAACCATAAAGGGTGTAGAGACGCAGAGGGACCTGGGTGTGCAAGTCCACAGATCTTTGAAGGTGACGTCACAGGTGGAGAAGGTGGTGAAGAAGGCATATGGCATGCTTGCCTTTATAGGACGGGGCATAGAGTATAAAAGTTGGGGTCTGATGTTGCAGATGTATAGAACGTTGGTTCGGCCGCATTTGGAATACTGCGTCCAGTTCTGATCGCCACACTACCAGAAGGATGTGGAGGCTTTGGAGAGAGTACAGAGGAGGTTTACCAGGATGTTGCCTGGTATGGAGGGGCTTGGTTATGAGGAGAGATTGGGGAAACTGGGGTTGTTCTCCTTGGAAAGACGGAGGATGAGGGGAGACTTAATAGAGGTGTATAAAATTATGAAAGGCATAGATAGGGTGAACGGTGGGAAGCTTTTCCCCGGGTCGGTGGTGACGTTCACGAGGGGTCATAGGTTCAAGGTGAAGGGGGGGAGGTTTAACACAGATATCAGAAGGACATATTTTACACAGAGGGTCGTGGGGGCCTGGAATGTGTTGCCGGGCAAGGTGGTGGAGGCGGACACACTGGGAACGTTTAAGACTTATCTAGACAGCTATATGAGCGGAGTGGGAATGGAGGGATACAAAAGAGTGGTCTAGTTTGGACCAGGGAGCGGCGCGGGCTAATTGTTCTTTGTTTCTCGTTTCAAGGCTTCATTCTATGATCATCTTGCTGGTGCCAGTACAGAGCGAGACTGCGGATAGTTGGGAACCTGTCTCGGGGGCAGGGAATTCAGATGGTGTTCGTAAAGCAGAAGTGGAAATGAATAGGGTTGGGAAGCATTTTCTGATCAGGGCCAGTGTGATCTCCTGGACTCGTTTCGATCGCCTCAGGGGGTCGGAGAGGAATTTCCCAGATTTTCTTTTCCCCATATTGGCCCTGGGGTTTTCACTCTGGGTTTTCGCCTCTCCCTGGAGATCACATGGTCTGGAATGGGGGGGTGGGGGTGAGTTAATAGGTTGTGATGAACAAAGCATCGTAGCTGTGAGGGACAGCTCAGTGGATAGGATATTAGGATGTAGATAGGCTGGAAAATTGGGCGGGGATCCTGGATTCAGGATTCAATCCTGGACCGGGGAGCGGCGCGGGCTTGGAGGGCCGAAGGGCCTGTTCCTGTGCTGTATTGTTCTTTGTTCTTTGTTCTTTCTGCTTTTGTACCATTATGATGTTTGAACTCAATAAACAAAAAAGAATCAGAAATTAAAAGTCTAATGATTGCCATAAAACAATTGGCAATTGTCCTAAAAACACATCTGGCCTACATATGACTCTAAATCCAAAGCAATGTGGTTGATTCTTAAAATGCCCAAAGCAAGTTGAAGGGGGATTAGGGATGGGCAATAAATACTGGCCCAAACATTGGTACCTATGTCCCATGAACAGATAAAAAAAGGTGAGGAGATGGTGAGGGAACACAAGGAATATCCATGCATACAAACTGTTTTGGTCAGTTACCTGTTTTGATGTGTAGTGGATTTACAAGACGCAACAAAACCCAGCATATTGTTAACTTTTCTGAGGGAATTTGGTGAATCTATCTGAATTGCATGTTCTTGCATCTGCTACCTATTAATTGTGATTATTCAGGCTTCATGAATCATAGCACCATGTAATGAGTACAAACATGGAACAAGTAGTTAACAAGTCTCCACTTCTTTTGCTTGAAAATTCATAAAACTTGTAAGCGTTGCTGGCCCAAGTGGTTTATCACCACTGCTATTTCCTCTTCAGGGAGTGGTGACTAGGTGGTTTAATACGGTTCCATATGACCAGGCTACAGACATCTTTGTTGCAATTCTCCCATCTGGAGTCCTGTGGCAGGGGTGGGAACACGGACTGTTTCCCGCTTCGGGAAGCCATGCCACATCTTCCGGCCCAACCTCACTAATTATGCACCCCAGGGGTTTCTGCGCCCCCAACACCACTGACCCACGGTTGAAGGAAGAAGATGGATCTCCTGAAAAAGATGGATCTACAGGAGCACTCTAAGGCTATGAGGTGGACCTCCTCAATGGCATTGAATCTGGAAGATCCACCTGCAGATGCTGCCCCCACCCAGTCCTCTGGTGTTCTGAGGTCCAGTGTTGTTGGCAGCCTCCATCCCAAAATCTGGAGGCAGCCCCAGGCATCGATCGGATAAGTCCTGACTTCTGCACGTCACATTATTTGAAACATGCTCTGGACTGGCATGTTTTCCTGCTGACGTTATGGAGAGGTGGGCATGGGTGGAAGATTCTGGTCAGATCTTCATCTGCATCGTGTTAACGGGATGAAAGTGAGTCTCACACCGGCCTCCAATGGGATTCCTGATCCGACATAGCAGGCACCAACGGAAGATTCTGTGGGTAATTCACACCAGCCTAAAACCAATTTTAATAGGCAGGGATTCTCTATAAGCAAAAGGAATATGCTCAAGTTTTGTACCTTTTCTGAATTATCCGGGAGCTTGGGGAGTTTCCTGTTGCTTCTCCATGGCAATGCCACAACCAATCAGAATCGACTTGCTGATCAATCACCGCCCCTTCTTTCCTGCAGTACAAATTGCTGTGATTGTTTGAAATCTGGCATTCTTACATCTGTTCTGATGAGTACAAGATGAAAAACTTTGGTAAAATGTCTCTCTTTTCAGCAATGTTGAAGTTTTGTATTGCCAAGTGATTGCTGTGAGATTGATTTCACATTTTATCTGTTGCCCATCAGGATGATTGCTTTGGGTTGTGTTCTTGAATTGTGTTGACTGGTCAATCATCATTGGTCCCCAGTGTCCATATGTAAACTTGTCTTTTAGGTGTCAGATTCCCAGTGCGGAATTTTGCTGCTAATGTGCCAATCATCCATCTGGATGAATTCCATGCTGGAAAGTTGGAAGAGCGAGTGGCTGGACATTTAGGCACTTTCCACCCAAGGGCAGCCAATTAAGAATCTGCTTCCAGGAACCCTGACATGTGAGGGCCAATGGCAGGACAGTCAGTTGACGACCTGACTAAGATTGATGTGTGCTGCTCGGACGAACGGAGGGAGAGAGTGCCACAAGCTCAAGAAGGTAGCTCACCACCACCTTCTCAAGGGCTATTATGAATGGGCGGGAAATGCTGGCCTTGCCAGTGACTTCCACAATCCTAGGAAAAGATGGAGCCTAACGCTGCTAATGCTGGGACCAGCCTAATGCCCAGAACTATCAGGTGGATGTGACGGCAGGGGATACACTTCCACTTTAAACCATTGTCTGAGAATATGCTGAATGACATGTTAAAATAACTCTGTCTATTCGTTCAATGGTGCTCCAGCCTCCCTATGAGGAGACTGGATGCACACATAGTCAGGGCCCAGTGTACATCCAGCAATCTACCATTGTCTAGGAAAATTGTTCGTTTTTTTTCTCCATTTGTGGGAAGTGTTCTTCGCTAACTAGGCCAGCATTTATTGCCCATCCATAGTTGGTGCTATAATATTCTTGAGTGGCTTCCTGCTACTATTGGGCTGGTCGCTGTCTAGGCAAGCAGGTCATTCCTTAGAAGTGCAGTCAGAGGCGAGGAAATGTTAGGGAGTCATGCTGTAATGACTTTAATCAGGCAATTGAGGTGGGCCTGTTAGAATATGAACTCCCTGATTAAGGGCCAAATTGATGGGCCAATCAGGGAGCCTCTTGCTTTGTATTTAACCAGGAGGGTCAGTTCCTCTGGGACTCCTAATGTGGACTGCTAACTGAAAGCACTCTGTATGCTGTTGTCAGACTTGTAAATAAAGGTGAAGGGGCTTCTGCCTCAGGACTTATTACGCATACCAACGCACTTCTTAAAACAATTCCGGCTTCCCTGGCTTCAAGCATGTATCCTAAAAGCGTAAGAAGATTCCCCCACCCTCCAGTCTTCCAGAATGGGTTGGCTTGACTCCAATCTTCCATCCCAGACTTGTTATCTTGGGACGATTTTTGCTGTTTATTATTCAAATGGAACAATTTTGCAAAGACTGGCATTAAAATCGGCCAGGAACCTGGAAATATCCAGTTTTCTTCCTCTTTTTCTCCATTCCACTTTGAAACAATGGAGTGTTTTATTTCAATACCCAGTGTTGGTTTTTGTTTAGAGCCTTCCTGATGGTGCTGAATTATGCAGGGACACAGTCCTATCAACGCTTTGCACCCTCATGCACTTCTATCCAGGTGACCTATTCTTCCTGCATGAGAACTCATGGTCTCTCCTATCTGTCTTCCACTGCTTCTCTTGCTCTGATTCTGCATCTTTCTTTATTCTCTTATGTGTTTCAGCCACCAACTTTTCTTTGTTTCTCTCCGTCTCTTCCTTTCGTTTTCAATGAAAGGTGGTAGGTTGTAAACCAAGGAAAGGAGCCACTGATGACTGCGGGCTACATTTAGGGTGGGGGTTTACAGAAAAATGCGTGTCGCTTTTTCCATCAATCAGTCATGCTTTCCCAGGCCTTCGTGCACCCACCATCTCCCTATCTCTCCCTGCCACACCCTCACACCCAGCGCACTAGCCCAGATTGTATTGCTGATTGGTTATTGTACTGGATACCACTGTTGGACTCGATCCTGCCCAAACAGCTGTCCATTTTAAAGATATTTATTCTTTCATGGGATGTGGGCATTGCTGGCATGGCTCCTCTCTAATGGCCATTGAATCAATCGGCTTGCTAGGCCATTTCTGAGAACAGGTCCGAGTCACAGCCCTATTGCAGTGGGCCTGGAGTCACAAACAGGCCAAGGGTGGCAGATTTCCTTCCCTCAACGACGTTAGTGAACCAGATGAGCTTTTACATCAATCAAGGACAGTTTCACAGTCACCATTACTGACTTCATACCAGATTCTATTCACTCAGTTTCAATGCACCAGCTGCCAGAGTGGGATTTGAACCAGTGCCTCCAGAGCATGAGCTGGGACCTCTGAATTACTAATCCTGTGATATTACCACTTTGCCACTATTTCCCCCCTTCACGCTGGTACCTTGGGTAGCCATCTGAAGCAAAGTCCTTGGTTAATTTGTTCCTTCCTTCCAGACCCAACAGCATTGAAATGGATTGCAGATTCCTCTTTCCGTGCCTTGGGGGAGATTAACTCGCTCAAAATTGACCTGAGATTGAACGGTGTCTTAATGTTGTGTATCCTTCACTATCACATCAGGTGTCAATTTCACCCACCGTGGATGGAATAAGGCTGAGTTAAACACCAGAAGACTGCACAATCAGTTGAGTAGTGTGCATAAGTTTGATTTGTGCAGTGAAATATCGATAAATATTGACATGGAAAACCTTTTGCAATTAAATAGCTTGACTTAATGGATATTATTTCTTTCCTTGCTGAAGTGCCTACCAAATGTCACTACAATTATGATAGAGCCTGAATCTTAATATATTTCAATGTTATAAGTAAGATCTACTACTCATAGCTTGATCATACCTACCTAGTTTGGAATTGAATCATTTATTTTTAATTTTAAGATTTTTTAAAAGTTGAAATAATCATAGGGCCGAATTTTCCCTAAGTTTTAAAGTAAAGCTTATTTATTAGTCACAAGTAGGCTTACATTGCAATGAAGTTACTGTGAAAATACCTTTGTCTGGCACTCTGGAACTTGTTTGGGTTCATTGAGGGAGAATTTAGCATGGCCAATGCACTTAACCAGCACATCTTTTGGACTGTGGGAGGAAACCGGAGCACCTGAAGGAACCCCACAGAGACACGGGGAGAACGTGCAGACTCCACACAGACAGTTGAATAAGTTGGGCCGAAGGGCCTGTTTCCATGCTGTAAACCTCTATGACTCTATGAGACAGTGACCCAAGCTGGGAATTGAACCCGGGTCCCTGGCACTGTGAGGCAGCAGTGATAACCACTATGCCACCGTGCTGCCCCAAGTTTGGCTAAATGTCAATCTCAGCGCAAAACTGGCACGATTCTCAGTGGCCCCGGCAATGTGATCCCGACTGCAATTTTCAGGCACTTTGAAAGAAAAATTTCCCCACGTGAAAAACGCTGTGCCTGAAGCACGAGGCATCTAATCCACCCACCCTGGGGCTCGCTCCTCCTGACAGGCCAAGGTAATCTGGTCAGTGATGTTCGCCTTGGGGATTGGGGGGAAGCTGATTGATTCTGACTGGCAGGCATTGGGGACCCAAAAGATAAGCAACAGCCTTGCCTCTTGATCCTGTGCACCAAGCTTAGAGCCCTGAAACCTGAGGCTTAATCCCATGCCTTGACTTTGAAGCTGTGGGGAGTTGATATTGCTAAGGGCCAATGGGCCCTAAGAGCTAAGGGCTCTTGATGGCCAATTAGTGTTACAAGCATGATTCTCAGAAATTTAACGGGGCACAATTGTTTTCTCCTTCAGGGAGAGGCAGAGCTGATAGGCACCCTGCTTAGTCAGGTTGGATCATTCAGAGAACTGCCAGAGGTAGTAGTAGAGGCGGGTTCGATTTTGTCTTTTTAAAAGCATTTAGACAGTTACATGGGTAAGATGGCTACAGCAGGATATGGGCCAAACGTGGGCAATTGGAACTAGCTTAATGGTTAAAAAAAGGGCAGCATGGACAAGTTGGGCCAAAGGGCCTGTTTCCATGCTGTAAACCTCTATGACTCTATAACTATGACTCTAGCTCATTACTGTCATCTCTCTATATTTAAGCATCCTGGACAGCTCTATAGGTTTATTTTATTTATTTATTAGTCACAAGTAAGGCTTACATTAACACTGCAATGAAGTTACTGTGAAATTCCCCTGGTCTCCACATTCCAGCGCCTGTTCGGGTCAACGCACCTAACCAGCACATCTTTCAGACTGTGGAAGAAAACCGCAGCACCCGGAGGTTGACATGTTCCTTGCTCTCTCTCACACACACCACCCCCCCCCCCCATCCCACTCCGCAGGTGGGAACAGAGTTCCTTTCTCTTTCGGAGTGTCATCCACCCAGCCTTTCTGGCTGGCTCCATGGCTCTCATCACATCCCACCCCTCCCCCACCCCCCACTCCCCCACCCCTCACCCCCCCACCTGCATCCAGCAGCAAGCCTAGGGGGACACACCTGCCCCAGACTCCCATGGCCCAGACTGCACACTCACCCAACATGTAATGCACACTCACACAATGACCGACACCAACCACGAACCACCACCACACTCCACCCTCCCCAGTAAAGAGTTCTGTAACCGACAGCTGACCTCCTCGTTCTGTCGCCCCGCCAACACCTCCCCCCCGATCTTCCCCTCTAAACACCCCCAACTAACCCCCAGCGAAACCCCACCCCCCCCCCCACCACTAACCCCCCCCCATGGCCCTGTCTCCTGAGACTCCCTGGTACTGAGTGGAGACTGTGCTGCTCATCTCCTTCCTCCCTCCCGGAGGTCATGGTACCCGGTTCCCATTTTTAAAGAGCAGTAATGATTCACATTGGCATGGCGTCAAGGCTGGGTGGGTGAGAAGATTCGATGATGGTGGAAGAAGCAACATTAAGTCCGCTATGTATATGGTAACACATTCAAATTCATGTTACTTAAGTTTGCGGCCTCCCTGGGCATGAACCTGACTGTGTCATTGGAGGGGACCTGGCAAGATAGTGATGTGTAATTTCACCGGTACAAATCCCATTTTTGGCCTCTCGTGATATTTAGCGGTCATGACAGGATTTGATTTGATTTGATTTATTATTGTCACGTGTATTAACATACAGTGAAAAGTATTGTTTCTTGTGCACTATACAGACAAAACATACCATTCATAGAGAAGGAAACAAGAGAGTGCAAAATGTAGTGTTACAGTCATAGTTAGGGGGTAAAGAAAGATCAACTTCATGCAAGGTAAGTCCATTCAAAAGTCTGACAGCAGCAGGGAAAAGCTGTTCTTGAATCGATTGGCACATAACCTCAAACTTTTGCATCTTTTTCCCAAAGGAAGAAGGTGGAAGAGAGAATGTCCGGGGTGCGTGGTGTCCTTAATTGTGCTGGCTGCTTTTCCGAAGCAGCGGGAAGTGTAAACAGAGCCAATGGATGGGAGGCTGGTTTGTGTGATGGATTGGGCTACATTCACGGCCTTTTGTAGTTCCTTGCGGTCTTGGGCAGAGCAGGAGCCAGACCAAGCTGTGATACAACCAGAAAGAATGCTTTCTATGGTGCATCTGTAAAAGTTGGTGAGAGTTGGATTTGCGCCTGTGGCCCACAGGCCCACTAAATCATGCCCACAGTGCGTGAGAAGGAATTTTGGACTATCAATGAAAACATGTTTAAACGCTCTGACATGAATGAAGAAAATAAGAGGTTCCTGCCACGAGGTGTCAGTCTAACACCACAAAGCAGAAGATTTGAAAGCATATGGATTCTTGTTCCAACACCCTGGTTACTAAGGCCTCTTGGAGGCCCTGCGGTCATTTGAAAAACATAACAATCACTGGACGTTGTGTGAATGGCACCGCAAATGGAAAATTCCATTCAGACTGTGAACCGTTCTGTGTCATATGGTCAATAAGCGTGGGCGGCGACAAACCACCGGAAGATACAATTCCTCTGTAAAAAGGGGAATGACTTTAGTAAGCAAACATTAATCAGTGGAGCTTTGATGAAAATGTATGTGTAATGAGTGTTTATTGTGTGACTCATGTTATAGCAACGTTCACAAGCTCCGCAATAACAAGCAGGAGGGGAATTTTATTCCATGTATGAATAGTGGGATTACTGAGTAATGGTTCGTTCCATCCGATTCTTGCAGAGTAAATGAATTAAGGAAAAGCAGACACAAAGGACTGCCAATTGTGGTTGAATTGTAAAAACTTTTCCATGAATTGTGACTCATAAATTGCAGTGGAGCACTGGAACTAAAAGCCTAAAACACTTACTGAAAAAATATCAGAATTTGCATTTCTAACCACCACTTCCCCTTCACCATGGATATGTGTCCATGGTAACAAAAACAATTGAATGTGTAAATGATCACAATCCTCCGTTTCATAGATTATATAATCTCTTTTCTTTAGTTTATTCCCATCAATAGAGTCACAAGAGTCATACGGGACCGAAAAGGCCCTTCGGCCCAATACATGAGGAAGTTCTTAAAATCAGGCCTTTATTTTGGAATACTTTCAAGTTCAGGCACTTGGGTGGTGGGGGTGGAGGGCAACAGGGGTGGAGGACTGCTAAAAAGCATTGTAGAAAAATATATACATGTTAATTTTGAAGTAAAATATATATTTTGCTTACACAGGTGGCACCGTGGCGCAGTGGTTAGCACTGCTGCCTCACAGCACCAAGGACCGAGGTTCAATTCCAGCCTTGGGTGACTGTCTGTATGGAGTTTGCACGTTTTCCCCGTGACTGCGTGGGTTTCCTCCAGGTGCTCCGGTTTCTTCCCACAGTCCAAAGATGTCCAGGTTAAGTGGATTGGTAATGCTAAATTGTCCTTTAGTGTCTCAAAATATATAGGTTAGGGGGATTAGTGGGCTATAGTGGGCAGGGTTATGGGACAGGGCCTGGGTAAGATGCTCTTTCGGAGAGAAGGTGCAGACTCGATGGTCTGAATGGCCTCCTTCTGCACTGTAGGGATCTATGATTCTACATTTAATTCATAATTTGCACCCAACATTTTAGTATACATTTAACGACGGTAATAAATTAAATGCAAATTCTACAGAAGAAATAATTTGATGTTAATTTGGTATACTTTTTAAACAGAAAGATTAGATAAAGGAAATAGGATTTTCTGTTTTTAAAGATATCAGACTATATGGTCGGCTGTGCAGCACCCTTATTCAGATGCTTCTCTCAAACCCACATTAATGGAATGTCACCACCCCTTGCTGTTCCTCCATTCCTCTACTAAGCCTCCAATACGCTGGTCAGGAAACATGTGCACATTACCTGCTGGAAGAGCAGTGCCCACCATTGGTGAAGGAAAGATAAAGCTTTCCAGAGTCTTCTACCATGCTTTTGTCCCTTTGCATTTAAGGGCCGCCCCACTCCAAGAATGATCTTATACATGAGTGTTGTCCTAAGGGTAGGGTGCTAAATTGGGGGAAGGCTAACTATAGCCGGATTAGGCAGGAATTGGTGGCCGTTGATTGGGAGAGGCTGTTCAGGGGTAAGTCCACGTCTGGCATGTGGGAGTCTTTTAAAGAACAGTTGATAAGGCTGCAGGACAGGCATGTGCCTGTAAAAAGGAAGGATAGGAAAGGTAGGATTCGAGAGTCATGGATAACCAGGGAAATTGAGGATCTGATCAAAAAGAAAAGAGAGGCGTACGTTAGGTCCAGGCAACTGAAAACAGATGCAGCTCTGGAGGAATACAGAGAGAGTAGCAAAGAACTCAAACGGGGAGTTAGAAGGGCAAAAAGAGGTCACAAAATGTTCTTGGCAGATAGGATTAAGGAGAATCCTAGGGCATTTTATTCATATGTTAGGAACAAAAGAGTTGTCAGGGAAAAAGTCGGACCTCTCAGGAACAAAGGAGGGGAATTATGCTTAGAACCCAAGGGAATAGGGGAGATCCTAAATGAATACTTTGCATCGGTATTCACAAAGGAGAGGGACTTGTTAACTGGGAGTGTCTCAGAGGGAGGTGTTGACCCATTAGAGAGAATCTCCATTACAAGGGAGGAAGTGTTAGGTTTTTTAGGTAACATTAAAATTGACAAATCCCCAGGGCCTGATGGCACCTATCCTAGACTGCTCAGGGAGACAAGAGATGTAATTGCTGGGCCTCTGACGGAAATCTTTGTCTCTTCATTGGACACAGGTGAAGTCCCTGAGGATTGGAGGATAGCAAATGTGGTACCGTTATTTAAGAAGGGTAGCAGGGAATAACCCGGGTAATTATAGGCCAGTGAGCTTGACGTCCGTGGTAGGGAAGTTGTTGGAGAGGATTCTTAGAGACAGGATGTATGCGCATTTAGAATGGAACAATCTCATTAGTGACAGACAGCATGGTTTTGTAAGAGGGAGGTCGTGCCTTACAAATTTGGTGGAGTTTTTTGAGGAAGTGACAAAGTAAGGCATTTGACAAAGTCCCTCATGGCAGGTTGGTTAAGAAGGTTAAGGCTCATGGGATACAAAGAGAGGTGGCTAGATGGGTAGAGAACTGGCTTGGCCACAGGAGGCAGAGGGTAGCAGTCGAAGGGTCTTTTTCCAGCTGGAGGTCTGTGACCAGTGGTGTTCCGCAGGGCTCTGTACTGGGACCTCTGCTATTTGTGATATATATAAATGATTTGGAAGACGGTGTAACTGGTGTTATCAGCAAGTTTGGGATGACACGAAGATGGCTGGACTTGCGGATAGCGATGAACATTGTCGGACAATACAGCAGGATATAGATAGGCTGGAAAATTGGGCGGAGAAGTGGCAGATGGAATTTAATCCAGATAAATGCGAAGTGATGCATTTTGGAAGAACTAATGTAGGGGGGAGTTATCCAATAAATGGCAGAGCCATCAAGACTATAGAAACACAGAGGGACCTAGGTGTGCAAGTCCACAAATCCTTGAAGGTGGCAGCACAGGTGGAGAAGGTGGTGAAGAAGGCATATGGTATGCTTGCCTTTATAGGATGGGGTATAGAGTATAAAAGCTGGAGTCTGATGTTGCAGCTGTATAGAACGCTGGTTAGGCCACATTTGGAGTACTGCGTCCAGTTCTGGTCGCCGCACTACCAGAAGGACGTGGAGGCTTCAGAGAGAGCGCAGAGAAGGTTTACCAGGATGTTGCCTGGTATGGAGGGTCTTAGCTATGAGGAGAGATTGGGTAAACTGGGCTTGTTCTCCCTGGAAAGACGGAGAATGAGGGGCGACCTAATAGAGGTGTACAAAATTATGAAGGGTATAGATAGGGTGAACAGTGGGAAGCTTTTTCCCAGGTCAGAGGTGACGATCACGAGGGGTCACGGGCTCAAGGTGAGAGGGGCGAGGTATAACTCAGATATCAGAGGGATGTTTTTTACACAGAGAGTGGTGGGGGCCTGGAATGCACTGCCAAGTAGGGTGGTGGAGGCAGACACGCTGGCATCATTTAAGACTTACCTGGATAGTCACATGAGCAGTCTGGGAATGGAGGGATACAAATGAATAGTCTAGTTGGACCAATGAGCGGCACAGGCTTGGAGGGCCGAAGGGCCTGTTTCCTGTGCTGTACTGTTCTTTGTTCTTTATGCCCTAGGCAGCTCACACCAGCGCCAGGTTCACTTAGAAAATAACAGGCCGTAGAACCAACTACCTATCTCAGGTAGGCTTTTCAAATTTACTTACCTGAATATGAAGCTCGGAAAAGCATCAGTGCTCCTCCTAAACCCACATTAATGGAATCCCACCACCCCTTGCTGCCATTTCAATCAACCTTAGCGTCGTTCCTGACTCCCCTCATTTGCCACTACATCACTAGTCCTAATGTGCACCCGCCCCCCCACCGCCCCCCACTCCCCTACCCCCAGCTTCTTATTTTCCATCATCTCATTCTCCAATCCCACCCTGTTCCTCCATTTCTCTCCAACATCTTCAACCTTCTATTCAGCCTTCTCCTTGGCTCTGATCCCTGGACTACACTGCAGCTACTAACATGGGTGTACCCAAATTTCTACCACAATATCACAACATATGTGTATTCAGCAATCTAATAGATGACACATTTAATAAGACTCAAGTGCATTAATTTATGAATTTCACGGTCTTGCCTGTGGCTTGTGAGTTTGCATTTCAGTACATGACATGAACAAATATTCTACAATGATACTTCTTTGTAGATATCAAGCAATGTTTTTGTTGCGGAATGCTGTCACACCCCCGAAGCTAGGGTCTTCTGATTTGGGCTGTGGTCAGGAACAGGAAGGTGCAACTGTGAGTGAGGCAGGGAGGGGGATTGAGAAGTTAAAAGTGGAGAAGCCTTGCAATTCTCTTACATGTCTGGAGTTCTTGCATCCTGTCTGATTGGGGGCTGCAGGGTGGATAAGTGAATTGACTACGGCACGAGGGGATTTTCACAGTAACTTCATTGCAATCTTAATGTACGCCTGCTTGTGACACTAATAAATAAACAAAAACATTGTGGTGTAGGGAAACATTCATGTGGTGGTGGGGGGCAAATAGAATAGTAGTGATAGCAGAGAACAGTATAGTCAGGGAGATAGACACCGTGCAGTCAAAAGCACCAGTTTAAAAGGCTGTTTTCCCTGCCTAGTGCCAGCGTTTGGGACATCTGCTCAGGGTTGGAGAGGAACTTGTAGTGGGAAGGGGTTGATCCAGTTGTCATGGTCCACATGAGTACCAATGGCATAGATTGGACTGGGAGAGAGGTTCTGGGTGAGAAATTATGAGCAGCTAGGGGCGAACTTAAAAAGCAGAATCATGAAAGTAATAATCTCTGGATTACTACCTGACTCACGAACAAATAGGCGCAGGATAAATAAGATTATAGAATTAAATGATTGGGGTGGGAGCTCCAGGGACCTGGGTTCAATTCCAGCCTTGGGTGACTGTCTGTGTGGAGTTTGCACGTTCTCCCCGTGTGAGTGTGGGTTTCCTCCGATGCTCCAGTTTCCTCCCACACTCCAAAGATGTGCAGGTTAGGAGAATTAGTCATGGTAAATGTATGGAGTTACAGGGATATGATGGGGGCGGGGGGGGGGAGAGGACCTGGGTAAAATAATCTGTCAGAGAGTCAGTGCAGGCTCGATGGGCCAAATGGCCTCTTTTGCACTGTAGGGATTCTATGATTCTAAGAAATGGATTTTGATTAATGGAGCGCTGGCATCAGTATTGGGGAAGTGGGAGTTGGAATGGTCACCTCCTGAACAGTGCGGGGGCGAGTGTTCTGGTGAGTCATGTAACTAGGGAGGTAGAGAGGATTTCAGGCTAAATAGTGGGGGGTGGGACTACATGAGGGGATAGGTGATAAATTAAAGAGAGAGGACGAGACAATAGAGCTGGATAAGAATATGAATAATAATAATCAAAATGTGGCAGAAAGGAACAGAAGTGCATAAACTTAAGATTCTGAAAGAACAGTAAAAAGACAATATTTAAAGACTCTTATTGGCATTTTATGCCGGGCATTTTTATAGTGCTGCTATATTTAAATAGCTAATCAAGGGTCAATTAGGCTTGCCACCAAGCCAATTTATCTTGATAATACACTGCCCACACCATAAAATGTTTGGTGTGGGCAGTCGGGAGGGAGCAGGCAGCCCAAGTTTTTGCAAAGCAATGGGCAGGAAAAAAGGGCATTCCACCTTCCTGGGCTGCCCTTTGCTGATCAGGGTTGCCCCCACCCCCACCCCCTCAGATAGAACACACCCTTTCTTCCTACCCACCCACAAACTTAAACCCAACCCCCACCCCTGACCTGCCCAACCTAACCCTCCCACCCAAGACTCAGGGCATAACCGGGCTCCAGGCTCTAAGGGCCTTCAGCCTCCTCCTCTTGTAATCCCAGCATTGCCCACTAACACGCTCTCAGTGCTGCAGGGATTGATGGAACTATTGGCTAATTTGATTAGGCAGCTGCTCCCAAGGGCAGGACTTCCTCCCCAGTGAGAGGCAGAATTCCCACTTGGCTTTTGTTTAGCCCAACCACAGCACATTATGAGTCAGAAACATGGAGTCATAGAGGTTTACAGCATGGAAACAGGCCCTTCGGCCCAACTTGTCCATGCCGCCTTTTTTTTTAACGACTAAGTTAGTCCCAATTGCCCACGTTTGGCCCATATCCCTCTATACCCATCTTACCCATGTAACTGTCTAAATGATTTTTAAAAGACAAAACTGTACCCACCTCGACTACTACCTCTGGCAGCTTCTTCCAGACACTTATACCCTTTGCGTGAAAAAATTGTCCCTCTGAACCCTTTTGTATCTCTCTCCTCTCACCTTAAACCTATGCCCTCTAGTTTTAGACTCCCCTACCTTTGGGAAAAGATATTGACTAGCTGATTTATGCCCCTCATTATTTTATAGACCTCTATAAGATCACCTCTACGTTTCCTTATGTGTGAAAAAATTGCCCCTCTGGACTCTTTTGTATCTCTCCCCTCTCACCTTAAAACTATGCCCTCTAGTTTTAGACTATCTTACCTTTGGGAAAAGATGCTGCCTGTGCCGCGGGAGAGTGAGAACAAGAATCGGTGGAGAATGAATGCGTGGCTGAGGGACTGGAGCAAGGGACAAGGATTTGGGTACTTGGATCATTGGGACCTCTTTAGGGGCAGGTGTGACCTGTTTAAAAAAGACGGGTGGCACTTGAATCCCAGGGGGACCAATATCCTGGCGGGAAGGTTGGCTAAGGCTACTGGAGAGACTTTAAACTAGAAAGGTTGGGGGGAGGGAATCGAAATGAGGGGACTGAGAGCGAGGAGGTTAGCTCGCAAATAGATAAGGAATGTAGACAGGGTAAGAGGGAGGTTAGACGAGTGATGGAGAAGGGAAGTGCTCAGGCTGAAGGTCTGAGATGTGTCTATTTTAATGCCAGGAGTGTAGTGAATAAAGTGGATGAGCTTAGAGCGTGGATTGCTGCTTCGAATTGTGATGTGGTGGCCATTACGGAGACTTGGATGTCTCAGGGACAGGACTGGGTGCTTCAGGTGCCGGGTTTTAGATGTTTCAGGAAGGACAGGGAGGGAGGCAAGAGAGGGGGGGGAGTGGCACTGTTGATCAGGGATAGTGTCACGGCTGTAGAGAAGGTGGACGCCGTGGAGGGATTGACTACGGAGTCTCTGTGGGTGGAGGTTAGGAACAGGAAGGGGTCGGTAACTTTGCTGGGTGTTTTCTATAGGCCGCCCAATAGTAACAGAGATGTTGAGGAGCAGATGGGGAAACAGATCCTGGAGAGATGTAGGAATAACAGAGTTGTCGTGATGGGAGATTTTAATTTCCCAAACATAGATTGGAATATCCCTAGGGCTAGGGGTTTGGATGGAGAGGAGTTTGTTAGGTGTGTCCAGGAGAGTTTCCTGACACAGTATGTGGATAAGCCTACTAGAGGAGAGGCTGTACTTGATCTGGTGCTGGCTAATGAACCTGGACAGGTGGAGGATCTCTCGGTGGGTGAGCATCTTGGGGATAGCGATCATAATTCTATCTCCTTCATGATAGCATTGGAAAGAGATAGGATCAGGCAGGCTAGGAAAGTGTTTCTCTGGAGTAAAGGGAAATACAGTGTCATCAGGGAGGAAATTAGACGGGTAAATTGGAAGGAGGCATTCTTGGGGAAAAGTACCGAAGGAAAGTGGAGGATTTTCAAGGAATGTTTGTCTGGAGCTCTGCATGACAACGTTCCGATGAGACAGGGGGGTGTTGGTAGGGTACGGGAACCGTGGTGCACGAAGGTTGTGATGAACCTGGTGAATAAGAAAAGAGAGGCGTACAGAAGGTTCAGAGAGCTAGGAGGTGTTAAGGATTTAGAGGAGTATACGGGATGTAGGAAGGAGCTTAAGAAGGAAATTAGGAGAGCGAGAAGGGGTCATGAGAAGACCTTGGCGGGTAAGATTAAGGAGAATCCCAAGGCTTTCTACAAATATGTCAAGAGTAAAAGGATGAGATGTGAAGGCATAGGACCCTTAAAAGGTGAAGGGGGAAAAGTTTGTGCGGAACCGTTAGAAATGGCGGAGGTGCTTAATGAATACTTTACCTCGGTATTCACGGTGGAAAGGGATCTGGGTGGTTGTACTGCTGGTTTGCGGTGGACAGAAAGGATCGAGCATGTGGACATAAAGAAAGAGGATGTGTTGGAACTATTGAATGGCATCAAGGTTGGTAAGTCACCGGGACCGGATGGGATGTACCCCAGGTTACTGTGGGAGGCGAGGGAGGAGATTGCGGAGCCTTTGGCGATGATCTTTGCATCGTCGATGGAGACGGGAGAGGTTCCGGAGGATTGGAGGATTGCAGATGTGGTCCCTATATTCAAGAAAGGGAACAGGGACAGCCCGGGAAATTACCGACCGGTGAGTCTAACCTCAGTGGTTGGTAAGTTGATGGAGAGGATCCTGAGAGACAGGATTTATGATCATCTAGAGAAGTTTAGTATGATCAAAAGTAGTCAGCACGGCTTTGTCAAGGACAGGTCGTGCCTTACGAGCCTGGTTGAGTTCTTTGAAAATGTGACCAAACACATTGACGAAGGAAGAGCGGTGGATGTGGTCTATATGGACTTCAGCAAGGCGTTTGATAAGGTCCCCCATGCAAGACTTCTTGAGAAAGTGAGAGGGCATGGGATCCAAGGGGCTGTTGCCTTGTGGATCCAGAACTGGCTTGCCTGCAGAAGGCAGAGAGTGGCTGTGGAGGGGTCTTTCTCTGCATGGAGGTCAGTGACCAGTGGAGTGCCCCAGGGATCTGTTCTGGGACCCTTGCTGTTTGTCATTTTCATAAATGACCTGGATGAGGAAGTGGAGGGATGGGTTGGTAAGTTTGCTGACGACACCAAGGTAGGTGGTGTTGTGGATAGTTTGGAGGGATGTCAGAAGTTGCAGCGAGACATAGATAGAATGCAAGACTGGGCGGAGAAGTGGCAGATGGACTTCAACCCGGATAAGTGTGTAGTGATCCATTTTGGCAGATCCAATGGGATGAAGCAGCAGTATAATATGAAGGGTACCATTCTTAGCAGTGTAGAGGATCAGAAGGACCTTGGGGTCCGGGAGCATAGGACTCTTAAATCGGCCTCGCAGGTGGAGGATGCGGTCAAGAAGGCGTACGGCGTACTGGCCTTCATTAATCGAGGGATTGCGTTTAGGAGTCGGGAGATAATGCTGCAGCTTTATAGGACCCTGGTTAGACCCCACTTGGAGTACTGCGCGCAGTTCTGGTCACCTCATTACAGGAAAGATGTTGAAGCCATTGAAAGGGTGCAGAGGAGATTTACAAGGATGTTGCCTGGATTGGGGGGCATGCCTTATGAGGATAGGTTGAGGGAGCTTGGTCTCTTCTCCCTGGAGAGACGAAGGATGAGAGGTGACCCGATAGAGGTTTACAAGATGTTGAGAGGTCTGGATAGGGTAGACTCTCAGAGGCTATTTCCAAGGGCTGAAATGGTTGCTACGAGAGGACACAGGTTTAAGGTGCTGGGGGGTAGGTACAGAGGAGATGTCAGGGGTAAGTTTTTCACTCAGAGGGTGGTGGGTGAGTGGAATCGGCTGACGTCGGTGGTGGTGGAGGCAAACTCGTTGGGGTCTTTTAAGAGACTTCTGGATGAGTACATGGGATTTAATGGGATTGAGGGCTATAGATAGGCCTAGAGGTAGGGATATGATCGGCGCAACTTGTGGGCCGAAGGGCCTGTTTGTGCTGTGGCTTTCTATGTTCTATGTTCTATCTAGCTGATCTATGCCCCTCGTTATTTCATAGACTTCTATAAGATCACCCCTAAGTCTCCTACGCTCCAAGTGAAAGAGTCCCAGTCCAGGGTATAACTTATAACTCAAGCCATCAAGTCCCGGTATCATCCTAGTAAACCTTTTCTGCACTCTTTCTAGATTAATAATATATTTTCTATAATAGGGTGACCAGAACTGTACACAGTATTGCAAGTGTGGCCTTACCAATGTCTTGCACAACTTCAACAAGACGTCCCAACTCCTGTATTCAATGTTCTGACCAATGAAACCAAGCATGCTGAATGCCTTCTTCACCACTCTGTCCACCGATGACTCCGCTTTCAAGGAGCTATGAACCTGTAGCCCTAGATCTCTTTGTTCTATAACTCTCCCCAACACCCTACCATTAATTGAGTAAGTCCTGCCCTGGTTCGATCTACCAAAATGCATCACCTCGCATTTGTCTAAATTAAACTCCATCTGCCATTCATGAGCCCACTGGCCCAATTGATCAAGATCCCATTGCAATCTAGATAGCCATCTTCACTGTCCACTGTGCCACCAATCTTGGTGTCATCTGCAAACTTACGAACCATGCCTCCTAAATTCTCATCCAAATCATTACTGACTGAGGAGCGGGCCAGAGGAGAGTTGGTCAGCTCCACACAGCTTTGATTCCAGAGGCAAGCCACCCGCAAACCCAGCCCATCATAATATTCAGCCCATTGTATCTGAGTGCATGCAGTCTTCATAACAAAACAGATGAATTGATAGCACAAAGAAATAAATATGTATGAATTGACAGCCATTTCAGAGATGTGGTTGCAAGGCGACCCGGCTGGGACCTAAATATCCAAGGGTGTTTGATATTATGGAAGCATAGGAGGCTGGAAAAAGGTGGTCGGGTATCTGTTAATTAAGATGTCTTTAGTCAGAAGATCAATGTAAAGTCAGTTTGGTAGGAATTAGTAGCAAAGGTAAGAAGTCACTTGTAGTAGTAGTTTACAGTACCAATACAACCCCCACCCCCCACCCATGGCATGGGCATGCCCCACAACATTAGCTGCACCGTAGGACAGAGTATATTGGAAGAAATAATGGCATCTAGTGATAAAGGCACTGTGATAATAGAACCATAGAATCTCTACAGTGCAGAAAGAGGCCATTCAGCCTATCGAGTTTGCACCGATTCTCCAAAAGATTATCTCACCCAAGCCCTCCCCTCCACCCTATCCCTGTAACCCCGTGCACTTAATGTGGCTAATCCACTTAACCTATGCATCTTTGGATACTAGGGGGCAATTTAGCATGGCCAATGCACCTAACCTGCACATCTTTGGACTGTGGGAGGAAACCAGATCACCCAGAGGAAACACATGCAGATACAGGGAGAACATGCAAACTCCACACAGTCAACCAAGCACAGAATCGAACACGGGTCCCTGGTGCTGTGAGGAAGCATTGCTAACCACTGTGCCACCATGCTGTCCTGTGATTTCAATGTTAATATAACTGGATGAATCAGATTGGCAAAGATAGCCTGGAAGATGAGTTCAAAGATGAATTCATTCAGGACAATTTCTTATTGCAGTATGTTCTAATGCTGCTCAAGCTATTTTAAATCTGTTAACGTGCAATGAGACAGGATTAATTAATGACTTCATCGTAAATGACCATCTAGGCAACTGTGATCATAATTTTTTTTTTTCATTCATGGTACATGAATGTTGCTGGCCAGCATTTGGTGCCCATCCCTAGTCAACCTTGAACTGAGTGGCTTGCTAGGCCATTTCAGAGAGCAATTGAGAGTCAACCACATTGCTGTGGCTCTGGAGTTACATGTAGGCCAGACCAGGTAAGGTTCCAGATTTCTTTCCCTAAAGGACATTAGTGAACAAGATGGGTTTTTCCGACAATTGAGAATGGTTTCATGGTCATCAGTAGATTCTTAATTCGAGATATTTTTATGGAATTCAAATTCCACCATCTTCCGTGATGGGATTCAAACCCGGGTCCCCAGAATATTAGTTGCATTTCTGGATTAATGGCCTAGCGATAATACCAAGGGGCCATCGCCTCTGTCAGGATGTAATAATCAGTATAAATAAAGGGAAACCAGTAGATGTACTTGAGTTTCCAAAGGCTGCCACATAAACGGTTACAAGTCACATTATTGGGTATGATGTGCATTAGCATGGATAGAGGCTTGGTTAACTAACAAGAAACAGATTGTCTGGATAAATGGGTCATTTTCAGGTTGTGAAAATGTAATTAGTACATTGCCACAGTGATCAGTGCTGGGCCTAAACAATCTATATTAATAATTTAGTTGAAGACACTGACTGTAGTCAAATCCACTGACAATACAAAGATAGGTTAGAAAGCAACTTATGAGAGGGATACCAAGAGTCTGCAAAAAGATACGGCTATGGTAAGGGAGTGCACAAAAATCTGGCAAATGAAGTCTCATGTGGGAAAATGTGAAGTTGTCCCCTTTTGAAGGAGACTAGAAAAGCAGAACATTATCTAAATGGAAAGAGACTGCAGAATGCTGTGGTGCAGAGAGACCTGGGTGCTCTTGCACATGAATCCCAAAACGTTAACATGCAGGTACAGCAAGTGATTAGGAAGGCAAATAGCAAATTGAATGTTGGTCTTGATTGCAAAGTGGATGGAGTATAAAAGTAGAGAAGTCTTGCTATATCTGTACAAGGCATTGGTGAGACCACACCTGGAGTATTGTGGGCAGTTTTGGTCACCTCACTTCAGGACGGATATGTTTGTATTGGAAGTAATTCAGAGAACATATACTTGGCTGATTCCTAGGATTGAGGAGTTTGTCTTATGAGGAAAGGTTGAACAAGTTGGGCCTCTACTCATTGGAGTTTAGAAGAATGAAACCGGAATTTTTCCATCATGGGAATTAAAGAGGGTGGTGGGGGGGGGGGGGGGGGGGGAAGAGGGGGGGGGGTGAGTGCGGAGGTGGGGGGTGGTGGGTACCATGCAAAAGTCCGTTGACCACAGACGGGATTTTCCAGTTTTGGGGCGAATGTGGCCAGAAAGTCCCGCCCTGAGAGATGGCATTATTGAAGCATACGAGATTCTGTAGGGGCTTGACAAGGTAGATGCTGATATTTCCTCCTATGGATGAATCTAGATCTAGGGGCACAGTTTAAAAATAACGGGTCTCACATTTGAAATTGAGATGAGGAGCAATTTAATCTCCCAGAAAGTTGTTAGTAGTCTTTCAGTAGAGGCAGGGTCATTGGCCAGAGCCAAGTTTGAGTTTGACAAATCTTTAATTGACGAGGAAGTCAAAGAGTTATGGGGGACAGGCAGGAACGTGGAGTTAAGGCCACAATCAGATCAGCTGTGAAATTATCGAATGGTGAGCAGGCTCAAGGGGCTAAATGACCTACTTCTGCTACAGTTCCTTATTTTCTTGTCATTTCTGATCAAAAGTTTCCAGGATATAACTCCAAGTACTCCAACGCCAAAAAACATACACCAGAGATTCCTAAGCACAAGGGATGTGAATCACAGGGAGTTCCCAGAAACAACTGTATCTTTTTATTTCAAGGTAAAACTCAATTCACCACATTTCAGCGGGGGTAGATCTCTATTTGATTTCCAACATCAGCTGAGTTGCATAGCCAAGAAACTGAACAATAATTTGACCAGAGAAGAGTCTTACTAAGAGCTACTGGAAAATAAAGTATCAGAGTAGGCCAATCAGCCCCTCCAGCCTGTCCCACCATTCATGGCTGATTTGTATCCTAATTCTTTTCACCTATTCCTTAAGACCTATGGCTAGCAAAAATGTAGCAATCTGAGATTTAAAGTTGCTAATTGTGCGAGCGTCCACTTCTATTTCTGGGCCAGTGTTCCGAGCTTCTACAGCCTAAGAGAGAAGAGATCTTCCATGTTCTGGTTTTTAGCGTTGTACTCCCTTGTCCCAGAGTTTCCCCCCACCAATTTCTCTCTATCCCTATTAATTCCTCTCTGTGCTACTTCTGTAGCAGGATTGGCCACCACCATTTAGGATACAACAAACTATAACTTTATTTACAAGCTGATAAATAAACCGAGTACTTTCACAATGTTAACACTTCCAGCTCTAGAATCTCCTCTGGCTGCACAAGCCCATGCTCCGCACCACGATCCCAACGCTCATTCCCCATTGAGCGATTGGCTCACATGACCCTCCCAGTGTATGCTCCTTACAGGGGCCAGCTACTGCACTTTCAAAATTCGAAAAATCTCCAATTAATTGCCTTGTAACCTATTGTATTCCAGGAAACACAAGCCTATTTTTTCCCCCTAATTTTATCTCAAAATCTAACCCTTCGTGCTTATTGAACACTTTGTTGAACCTGCACCCAACCTCTTCAAAAGCCAATATATATTTTCTAAAGGTGCAGTGCCCACAGCTAATTCACAGATCTGGTCAAAGCAAGTGGCAATAAAACTTACTCCCCTTCATGGCCTCGGCCTTCAGTTATAAAGGCTATGCTTACATTCTTTTGATTATCTTTGTACCGAGCATTTTAATGATTTGTGTTCTTGAACACCCTAAATCTGGTTGGATTTCTAGTGTTCCTAGTTTTTATTTGTAAAAAAAAGTACTTGTACTAATTGTTTATTTGGGATCCAAAATGGAATCATATCTAGTGGTGAATCTGTGGAACTCTTTGCCGTAGAAGGCTGTGGAGGCCAAGTCATTGAGTGTCTTTAAGACAGAGATAGGTAGGTTCTTGATTAATAAGGGATCAGGGGTTATGGGGAAAAGGCAGGAGAATGGGGATGAGAAAAATATCAGCCATGATTGAATGGCGGAGCAGACTCGATGGGCCGAGTGACCTAATTCTGCTATGTCTTATGGTCTTATGGTGTTGAAATTCATCAGCCACAGTTTTGCCCTTTCACTTAAAGTATCAATATTAATTTTGGTGGGAACTTCCGGTCCAGCACACCAGTTGGATTTACCAGTGCTGTCAAAGTCAATAGGGGACAATCTTACCTTCTCATCCCACCGGTTGATGGGCGAGGTAATATATGGTAAAATCGTACGAAAAGCGAAAAGGTTTTAGCCCGATTTCTCGGCTCTCACGATCTTACCAGGCCCAGATTTCTGGCGAGATCTCAATATTTAAATCCTTGGTAATATTGATTTCAATATTATTAGTGAGCCTGGGATGGAAGGTCCGCACTGGCGAGATCACATATGGTCCCTATCAAAGGGGACTTGACATGATGCCTCGCCGGTAGGACCAGATGCCATTGGTTGGGGACAAGGGGGGCAGTGCCAGCCTGGCACTGCCCACCAGGCACCGAACAGTGCCAAGGGGTGGGGCTTGTGGGAGCAGGGCCTAAGGGGAGGTGGCTGGGGGAGTTGCACGCTCTGCAATTGGGTTCAGCCAGGGGACAATGCGAAACTGCGCACTCTGCAACCAGCGATCAGCCAGGCCACGCTAGGCTGGGGCGGGAGGTGCAGTCAACCAGGTGGCGTGTGATCATGGGGGCATAGGTACGTAATATCCGGGGACGGAGGGGGGAGGTGACTGACAGAGCTCTCTTCTGTAACACAGAACAGTGAGATTGTGCCTTCTACTGTGAGTAACCGGCTTTCTGGTGAACTTCGGCCCCCCCACTGCTGGCGGGAAACCAATTGTGCTTCATTTTTTACACAATGTGGCATAAGATTGTATTTTCAAAGTTGCCCAAAAAAACAGGTCTGAAACTCTCCTGTTTTAATGCTCATTTGGCACTTTGCATTTTTTTGGTAAGAAGGACGTGGCGGCTTTGGAGAGAGTGCAGAAAAGGTTTACCAGGATGTTGCCTGGTATGGAGGGTATTAGCTATGAGGAGAGATTGAGTAAACTAGGGTTGTTCTCCCTGGAAAGACGGAGGTTGAGGGGCGGCCTATAGAAGTTTATAAAATTATGAAGGGCATAGATAGGGTGAACAGTTGGAAGCTTTTTCCCAGGTCAGAAATGACAAACGCAAGGGGTCACAAGTTCAAGGTAAGGGGGGCAAAGTTCAATACAGATATGCGGGGGACGTATTTTACACAGAGGGTGGTGGGGGCCTGGAATGCACTACCAAGCAAGGTGGTTGAGGCAGACATGCTAGGATCATTTAAGACTTATCTAGATAGCCACATGAACAGACTGGGAATAGAGGGATACAAACGGATGGTCTAGTTAGGAATGCATGATCGATGCAGGCTTGGAGGGCCGAAGAGCCTGTTCCTGTGCTGTATTGTTCTTTGTTCTTTGATTGCCCCCAATAACCTTTTGGCTGGCTCGCCCTATAGGGACCTGCTACAGCAGGGCTAGAAAATCCCAATCTTTGTAATTTTATGCTCCCATCAACAAAACCTACCATTTTTGGGTAGGATTTTCGCAACTGAGGCAGGTAGCTCAAGTCATTAAATTTCCTGACACGGCAGACAGGCCCTGATTAAGTGTCCCGTTTCACGCAATTTTTACTCTGGAGGGGCGGGGGTGTGCCACGTGATCAAGTTGTGCCTGTCAACTCAGAAGCAAATCGGAGGTGGGGGTGGGTCCCCAGGACAAGGAGGGCAGATCACGTCTCCGGCCCGATATGAAGGGTGGCTCTCTGGATGCCAATCTGGCAGTGAGGGAGGAAGCCTGGTGGAGTGCTGCAGGTTCCTGGGAGGAGCTGTCTGTTTTCAGTCAGGTCAGAGCTGTAATTGGTGGCCAACTAGTTAGTTACACTGGAACAGATGACCAATCAGGGACCTTCCATAGGAAACTATAGATCTTAATGCTGCCAATTGTCCTTGGCAAAGCCTCACAAGACAAAGCAGCGCAGATGGCCTGCATCTTGGCAGCTTCAACAGGTCTGAATTAACACACTTCATTCAGTGAGATTATCATGATGCTTGGGTAGCTGATTTTTAGTTACTGCAAGCAGAACCATAAGACCATAAGATATAGGAGCAGAATTAGGCCATTCGGCCCATCAAGTCAGCACCGCCATTCAATCATGGCTGATAAGTTTCTCAAGCCCATTTTCCTGCCTTTTCTCCATAATCTTTGATCGCCTTATTAATCGAGAACCTATCTATCTCTATCTTAAATACATTCATTGATCTGGCCTCCACAGCCTTCTGTGGCAATGAATTCCATATATTCGCTACTCCCTGGCTGAAGAAGTTCCTCCTAATTCGGTTCGAAAGGGTTGTCCCTTTGAGGCTGTGAACTCAGATCCTAGTCTCTCCGACTAATGGAAACATCTTCTCCACATCCACTCTGTTCAGATCTTTCAGCTTCTGGTTCAGTTTCCGTTTCACTTCCAGTTAGCCTTTCACCACTCATCTATCAAGGAGTGGCCAAATGTATCTTGTTCAGCACCCTGACAGTGGTCTACTGCCATTGCAGGTGAGTGTGACCCAGAGGCAGCAGGCCAGTGGGGGCATGAGCGCTTTGGAGGCCACCATATATGGAGCACTTCCTGCACATGCACACTTGCAGTTTTAGGCCAAGATTGTCACTCCCAGTTGGAGAGCACAGAGTCTGGGCATTTCTCAGCTTCCAAATTCCAGCTCAGGCAAAAGGTTCCTCGGAAGGTGGGATTTTCTTTCTGCTGTGGTGGGGTTCGTTGGGTGTCAGGCCAAGCCAAACTGGAGCAAATAGGGAGGATGCCAAGTGCGGAGGCAGGTTGGGTGAAAGGTCTGCTTCTGTGCGCTGCCTACACCACCCCCCCTGCCACCCCCCCCCCCCCCCCCGCCACACACACCTGACACACACACCATGGCCCCTCCATGACAACCCATGCCCCACACCCATCCCCATGGCCTCCCTTACACTCCCTGCCACCAACCCTCATGACCTCTCATACATTCCATGACATCCTATGCTCCTCTGCCCAACTCCATGGCCACTCACACCCTTGGTACTAACTCACACTCCCCATGACCATGGCTCTTTATAGCCCCGATGCCAACCCAGGCCTCCCACCCACCACCTTTTGCACTAACATGCCAACTGATCCAGTAACCACCGTGGGTAGACCTCAGGAGTCATGCTGAGCTGACAAAGTAAAATTCCAAGTATCTATTGTAGACTTTCCTATAGTCACTACATAAACATCCCTTTAACAACATAATCCTTTCTAAGAATAAACATTTCATTTAGGTGGATAATCTCTTATGAAAACAAGCATTGGAATTCAGAGTTACATTTCAAGGAGTTTATAACACGCTTGGAGCTGTGAATCAAACTGTGAAATGGTAGACATCATACTCTGATAATGAAAGGTTGTATAATCAGTCATGCAGCTTCAATCAGTAATGGTAGCCATCAGGGTTTATGCCAAGAGAGTGAAATAGCAAGCAATCTTTTGAAATACTCCAGACATTTTTCAAAGATCTAAAGGGCAGGAGGTTTAAATGCCTTGAAAGCTTGACAGTTGCTTTTGATAGTTCCTTTGACAGTTCATTTTGACACTTTTGATAGTTCAAATGAGTTTGACAATTAATGAGATCATGCATTTTTACACGCATTCATGTGTAACTTTAACAACCTCAAGGGCCACCTTACCTCACCTGAGGGGCACCAGACTTCCCTCAATTGGCATCTGATCTCCTCCAAAGGGAACCGAGCCTTCACCAAAGGTGTCCTGGGAAGAAGGCCAAAGGGGTACCTTATCTCTCCAAAGGAATCCACAAAGTTTAGATCTGCTCCTACCAGGTCTAATCTGCACACTTCATGTTTCACACAAGTGGGTCACCAAGATTAGACATGACTGGATGTTAATTTACATGGCCAGCTGCCTCCATGAAATGTGCATGTGCAAATCCCGACCCAAGCCTATTTCCAACCCCATGTTAATGGTAGGTACCATGTTTGGGATGGGGGGATTTCTTTGTGAGTTAAGAGTGATAAAAAGAATGACTTACCCTGGCAGGACAGAGATCGTTCATCCTCTTCCTACACTGAATGGCTGTCCTCTTCAACAGGACTGCTGCCACTGTGCTGGGTTTGTGACCTTGCTGCTAGCTTTCCGCCCTCAGCACGGGTAGACTATATCCTGGTGAGCCTTTACAGCATCGACGAGTCTCTCCAGGGAGCAGTCTAGGGAATTTCAGGGCCAGTTTCCCAGCAGCCATAACTGCCTGGCGGCCTGCAAAGTCTGGCTGCTGTGCGCTGGGGCGCCCTTTAAATGTCACGCCCCGATGATTGCAGCGCTGAGGTGATTGTGGGGTGGATAATCAGAGGCCAGCCCACCAGCAATACAGCGTGGAACTCCTGGATGAAAATGTTTGGCACTAAGTGCCACACCATATGGTGTAAAAGCTGCCATTGCCATAGGTGGCTTTGACATCCTTTTTCCCACCCGCCATCAGCCTCACCCGATTTCCAAGAAAATCTTGTCCTCTGTCTTGATTAGTGTTAACATGTAACATGTTAATAATTGTAACAATACACTGGATTTCATGGCTGCCGTCTGACTGAGAACTGGATTTAGGCACCTAAATGAAGCCATTATTAGCAGAAGAGAATTGACTGCTGTCACCAATATTAGCAATCACATTGACAAAACAGGGTTGCAAAATCCTCTTAAACTATAATCAGTCTATCCTGAGCTACAAATGTTACAGAGAAATATAGAAAGATTTATGGCCCAGAAGGTGGCCATTTGGCCCTTCCTGTCTGTGCCTTCCATAAAACCCGTTTTCCAGCTCTTTGTCCATAGCTCTGTGGGTCACGATGCCTCAGGTCGATATCCACATGCTTGTTAAAATGCGACGAAGGCTTCTGCCTCTACCACCCTATCAGGCTGTGAGTTCCTGACTCCTGCCATCCTCTGGATGAAAGAAAATTCTTCTCAACTCCCTATTAATCCTTCCACCTTTTAATCTATGTCCCCCGCTCCCAACCCCATGCCCTACCCCCACCACTGCCCCCAGTTTCTGACCTCTCCGCTAAACAACCACTGACATTTCTGTACTGTCATTTTGTACATGTTGATTAGGTATACATTATGTGGTATGTTTCTGCCTACTTTCCAGGAGAGTGGACACCAACCGGGCAAAAAAAAAGGTCAAGGGGCAAAGACTTGGCTGAAGAAAGTCACTTGAAATTATTCGAAGAAAAAGAGTGCTGTCGTCATAGTATAGGTACATAGAAATCATAGAATCCCTACAGTGCAGAAGGAGACCATTCGGTCCATCGAGTCTGCACCGACAACAATCCCACCCAGGCCCTATCCCCATAACCCCACATACTTACCCCACTAATCCCTCTAAACTACACATCCCAGAAAACTAAGGGGCAATTTAGCACAGCCAATCAGCCTAACCCGCACATGTTTGGACTGTGGGAGGAAACTGGAGCAACCAAAGGAAACCCACACAGACACGGGGAGAATGTGCAAACTCCACACAGAGAGTGACCTAAGCTGGGAATTGAACCCAGGTCCCTGGCGCTGTGAGGCAGCAGTGCTAATCACTGTGCCACTCGTGAATCATAGAATCCTACAATGCAGAAAGAGGCTATTTGGCCCATTGAGTCTGCACTAACAACAATCCCACCCAGGCGATATCTTGACAACCCCAAACGTTTAGTCGCTAATTCCTCAAACCTAAGGGGCAATTTAGCATGGCCAATCAACCTAACCCGACATCTTTGGACTGTGGGAGGAAACTGGAGCACCTGGAGGAAATCCACGCAGACACGGGGAGAATGTGCAAACTCCACACAGACAGTGACCCAAGCTGGAAAATGAACCTGGAACATAAGGCAGCAGTATTAACCACTGTGCCACCATGCCGCTCAGAAATTTAAGCTCTGCAAATGCCCATCAAACTGAATGACAACACGTATTTTGGTCCGGTATCAAACCGCAGACCTTTCGCAAACGTGACAACCACTACACTACAGAAACAGCTAAGTACCGCAAATAGTAATAGTTGCAAGCCAAATACAAGATTTGATTTGATTTATTATTGTCACATGTATTAGTATACAGTGAAAAGTATTGTTTCTTGCGCACTGTACAGACAAAGCATACCGCACATAGAGAAGGAAAAGAGGGAATGGAGAATGTAGTGTCACAGGCATAGCTAGGGTGTAGAGAAAGATCAACTTAATGCGAAGGTAGGTCCATTCAAATGGATGGCACGGTGGCACAGTGGTTAGCACTGCTGCCTCATTGTACCAGGGACCCAGGTTCAATTCCAGCCTTGGGTCACTGTCTGTATTGAGTTTGTACAGGTGCTCCAGTTTCCTCCCACAGTCCAAAGATGTGTGTGTTAGGTTGATTGGCTATGATAAATTGACCCTAGTGTCAAGTGGATTAGCAGGGTTAATATGTGGGATTATGGGAATTGGGCCTGAGTGGGATTGTGGTCGGTGCAGGCTCATTGGGCCGAACAGCCTCCTTCTGCACTGTAGGATTCCATGTAAAGTCTGACGGCAGCAGGGAAGTTGTTTTTGAGTCGGTTGGTACATGACCTCAGACTTTTGTATCTTTTTCCCGCCGGAAGAGAGTATTCTCCCCAGCATACCATTTATAGAGTACATCGTGGAGAAGGAAAGGAGTGGGTGCAAAATGTAACATTATAGTCATAGCTAGGATGTAGAGAAACATCAACTTAATATATGGTAGGTCCATTCAAAAGTCTGATGGCAGCAGGAAAGAAGCTATTCTTGAGTCGGTTGGTACGTGATCTCAGTCTTTTGTATATTTTACCGACGGAGAAGGTGGAAGAGAGAATGTCCATGGTGCGTGGGGTCCTTGATTATGCTAGCTGCTTTTCCGAGGCAGCGGGAAATGTAGGCAGTGTCAATGGATGGGAGGCCGGTTTGAGTGATGGACTGGGCTTCGTTCACGACCCTTGTGGCTTGTAGAGAGCTGGAGCCACACCAAGCTGTGATGGTGCATCTGTAAAAGTTGGTGAAAGTCGTAGTGACATGCCGAATTTCCTTAGCCTCCTGAGAAAGTAGAGGTGATAGTGGGCTTTCTTAACTATAGCATCATCGTGGAGGGACTCGGACAGGTTATTGGTGATCTGGACACTGGGAAACTTGAAGATCTTGATACAAGATAAAACGAAGGGAAAAAATATATAAAACTTTTGAGACAAAGCATTTTTGACATGTTAACTTAGACGGAAGGATCTGGTTGCTTTGCGTCACACAATTGTGCAAAACTGTTGGGGATGGGGATAGGGGGATGGAATAGTTGCTGACAGGGTGACTCAGTGTCCATACTGAGTGCTGGAAAGCCAGGCGCAGACAGCATTTTGACTTCACACTTTTGTTGGAGAGGAACAGTCCTTGCACAAGTTGTAGAAACAGGCAGACCAGACCCAGACCTTTTGGTGCCCACTTATTCAGCAAATGAGAAATCAAACAGATGGATTGTATCTGCCTACAAGAACATTGCTGTTCCATCACATGCAAGCTCCAAGCAGCATTTCTTCCAGCTCATTTTGCCAGGGTGATGGAATTCTGGGGGGTAATCAGGCTACTCGTCACATACTTCCCTTGTTTTGCTGCCAATTTATGAGTTCACATGTCTGCAAATACTGCAGATACATACTTTCCCCATCAAACAAGGACGCTAATGTTTGTTGGACAATTTTGTTTAAAGTTTAGGAATACAATGTTGGGAGCAAGTGAAAGAGGAATAGTGACAACAGTTCTGCAGACTCACAGAGTCAGAGGACCTGATTTCACCATTGCATTGTGCTCGTTTTCGGGTGCAAAAACTTGATAAAGTCGGGCGTGAGGCGAGTAGTGCAATCTGCGCCCACCTCCGCGCTGGTTCCCACTTTACCAAGGCCCGAAAATGGCCACAATTGGGACTGCACCCGAAACGGGCACGCCGGCCATTGCAATGCATTTGCATGCATTTAAATTGATTTAATGGGATACACGCCCAACCTTACCGGCACTTTCCCCCTTTAGCACCATGTTCACCCATCCGGAATCGGCGCCAAACAGACATGCTCCATATAAGTCCAATTCATAGAACATAGAACAGTACAGCACAGAACAGGCCCTTCAGCCCACGATGTTGTGCCAAGCTTTATCTGAAACCAAGATCAACTATCCCACTCCCTATCATCCTGGTGTGCTTCATGTGCCTATCCAATAACCGCTTAAATGTTCCTAAAGTGTCTGACTCCACTATCACTGCAGGCAGTCCATTCCACACCCCAACCACTCTCTGAGTAAAGAACCTACCTTGGACATCCTTCCTATATCTCCCACCATGAAGCCTATAGTTATGCCCCCTTGTAATAGCTCCCTCCACCCGAGGAAATAGTCTTTGAACGTTCACTCTATCTATCCCCTTCATCATTTTATAAACCTCTATTAAGTCTCCCCTCAGCCTCCTCCGCTCCAGAGAGAACAGCCCTCGCTCCCTTAACCTTTCCTCATAAGACCTACCCTCCAAACCAGGCAGCATCCTGGTAAATCTGCTTTGCACTCTTTCCAGCGCTTCCACATCCTTCTTATAGTGAGGTGACCAGAACTGCACACAATATTCCAAATGTGGTCTCACCAAGGTCCTGTACAGTTGCAGAATAACTCCACGGCTCTTAAACTCCAACCCCCTGTTAATAAAAGCTAACACACTATAGGCCTTCTTCACAGCTCTGTCCGCTTGAGTGGCAACGTTCAGAGATCTGTGGATATGGACCCCAAGATCTGTGTTCCTCCAGTCTTCAGAACCCTACCTTTGACCCTGTAATCCACATTTAAATTTGTCCTACCAAAATGAATCACCTCACATTTATCAGGGTTAAACTCCATCTGCCGTTTTTCAGCCCAGCTTTGCATCCTATCTATGTCTCTTTGCAGTCTGCAACAGCCCTCCACCTCATCCACTGCTCCACCAATCTTGGTGTCATCAGCAAATTTACTGATCTACCCTTCAGCCCCCTCCTCTGGGTCATTAATAAAAATCACAAATAGCAGAGGACCAAGCACTGATCCCTGTGGCACTCCGCTAGCAACCTGCCTCCAGTACGAAAATTTTCCATCCACCACCACCCTCTGTCTTCGATCAGATAGCCAGTTACCTATCCAATCGGCCAACTTTCCCTCTATCCCACACCTCCTTACTTTCATCATCAGCCGACCATTGAGGACCTTATCAAAGGCCTTACTAAAATCCATGTATATGACATCAACTGCCCGACCTTCATCAACACACTTAGTTACCTCCTCAAAAAATTCTATCAAATTTGTGAGGCACGACTTGCCCTTCACGAATCCGTGCTGACTATCCCGGATTAATCCGCATCTTTCTAAATGGTTGTAAATCCCATCCCTAAGGACCTTTTCCATCAACTTACCAACCACCGAAGTAAGACTAACCGGCCTATAATTACCAGGGTCATTTCTATTCCCTTTCTTAAACAGAGGAACAACATTCGCCACTCTCCAGTCCTCTGGCACCATCCCCGTGGACAGTGAGGACCCAAAGATCAAAGCCAAAGGCTCTGCAATCTCAACCCTTGCCTCCCAAAGAATCCTAGGATATATTTCATCAGGCCCAGGGGACTTATCGACCTTCAGTTTATTCAAAACTGCTAGTACATCTTCCCTCCGAACATCTACTTCCTCCAGCCTATTAGCCTGTAACACCTTCTCTTCCTCAAAAACATGGTGAAGAAAATATACCACCTGATCCATGGAGTTATTGGTGTTCCTGGTAAGTGACTATTACCCTTGTAGTTGTCTGAATCTGTGTGTGAGCTGCTCTATGCTGTTACTCTGTGACTGACCTACATGTCAGCATTTTACAGACACATGATCAGTGATAAGATATACTGATCCCAGTGAACCTATCGTCAGCACAGGGGAAGTTGGAGCTGGAGGATTTATCAATGATTTCATAACTCGGCACTTGGAAGGCAGTGGGAAAATCAGACAAAGTCAGCATGGATTTACAGAAGGGAAATCTTGTTCAGGCGCTCCATCAGTGAGGGTTAGTGAGAAGGTAAGTGCCTAGCGTCCGATGGCTGTCTGCTTGAGATCGGTGTCTGGCGGTTGGGGGGGTGGGGGAGGCGGGTGGGTCCGCCGCCACTCTGCTTGATATCAGTGGAGGGGAAGGAGGGTCTGCTGCCACTCTGCCTGAGATCAGTGGGGGGAAGGGGAGTCTGCCGCCACTCTACCTGTGATCAGTGGAGGGAAGGGGGGTCTGCTGCCTCTCTGCCTGAGATCAATGTGGGGAAGGGGGGAGGGGCCTGCAATTGGTCTGGGTGGCGGACGGGGTGGGGAGGATATGGGGGTCAGTAATGTTGTGGGGGTGGGACAATGTCTGTGGGGGCCAGGGGGAGGCATTATCTGGCCCGGGAGGTATGTAGCAGGAGAGCAGCATTCTATCATTTTTTTCTGTGCATGCGCAGTTGGAGGCTCCAATCGGAGCTGCAGGGTTTCAGGCGCATTGAGCCCCGCCCACAGACTTGTGCAGTGCGATTCGGAAAGCTGATATTTTTGCAGGCAGAGTGTGTACGGGGGAAACTGAGAACGGGTCTAAAAGTCGGATCTGAAACACTCCCAGATTCAAGTCTGCCCAGGACTTAGAATCAAAATGGATAGGGTGCAAAGTTTTACAGCATAGAAAGAGGCCCTTTGGCCCATTGTGTCTGTGTCAGCCATCAAACATCTATCTACCTATTCTAATCCCACGTTCCAGCACTTGGTCCATAGCCTTGAATGTTGTGGTGTTTCAAGTGCTCATCTAAATGCTCTCAAATCTACCACCCTTGCAGGCAGTGAGTTCCAGATTCTCAACACCCTCTGGATGAAAAGGTTTTTCCACAGATCCCCTCTAAATCTCCTACCCCTTACTTTAAATCTATGCCCCCTGGTTATTGACCCCTCTACTAAGGGAAAAAAATGTCTTCCTATCTATGTCCCTCTTAATTTTGTACATCTCAATCAGGACCCCCTCCCCCCCCCCCCCCCCCCACCAACCCCCCCCCCCCCCCCCCCCCGCCCCCCCCAGCCTTCTCTGCTCTCAGGAAACACACCCCCCCCCTCCCCCCCAGCCTTCTCTGCTCTCAGGAAAACAACTCCAGCCTATCTAACCTCTTGTCTTAGCTGAAACGTTCCAGTCTAGGCAACATTCTGGTGAATCTCCTCCGCACCTTTTCTAGTGCAATCACATCCTCCCTATAGTGTGGCGACATGGGGTACAGGTCTCTGGCACAGAGTCTGCCCTTGTTGCTCAGAAGGGAAGGGGGGAGAGGTGTAGAGCATTAGTTATTGGGGACTCCTCCATAGTCAGGGGGACAGATAGGAGATTCTGTGGGAATGAGAGGGACTCGCGGCTGGTGTGTTGCCTCCCAGGTGCCAGGGTCCGTGATGTCTCGGATCGTGTTTTTGGGATCCTTAAGGGGGAGGGGGACCAGCCCCAAGTCGTGGTTCACATAGGCACCCAAGACATAGGTAGAGATGGGGATGGAAGGCAGAAATTCAGGGAGTTAGGGTGGAAGCTTAGAGCTAGAACAAACAGAGTTGTTATCTCTGGTTTGTTACCCGTGCCACGTGCTAGCGAGGAGAGGAATAGGGAGAGAGAGTAGTTGAACACGTGGCTACAGGGATGGTGCAGGAGGGAGAGATTCAGATACCTGGATAATTGGGGCTCATTCTGGGGCAGGTGGGAACTCTACAAATGGGATGGTCTACACCTGAACCAGAGGGGTATCAATATCCTGGGGGGGGGAAATTTGCTAATGCTCTTCGGGAGGGTTTAAACTCATTCAGCAGAGGGATGGGAACCTGAATTGTAGCTCCAGTGTACAGGAGGTTGAGAGTAGTGAGGTCAGGAATAAGGTTTCAAGGTCGCAGGAGTGTACCAGCAGGCAGGAAGGTGGTTTGAGGTGTGTCTACTTCAACGCCAGGAGCATCCGGAATAAGGTGGGTGAACTTGCAGCATGGGTTGGTACCTGGGACTTCGATGTTGTGGCCATTTCGGAGACATGGATAGAGCAGGGACAGGAATGGTTGTTGCAGGTTCCGGGGTTTAGATGTTTCAGTAAGATCAGGAAAGGTGGTAAAAGAGGGGGAGGTGTGGCATTGTTAGTCAAGGACAATATTACGGTGGCAGAAAGGACATTTGATGAGGACTCGTCTACTGAGGTAGTATGGGCTGAGGTTAGAAACAGGAAAGGAGCGCTCACCCTGTTGGGAGTTTTCTATAGGCCTCCGAAAAGTTCCAGAGATGTAGAGGAAAGGATTGCAAAGATGATTCTGGATAGGAGCGAAAGTAACAGGGTAGTGGTTATGGGGGACTTTAACTTTACAAATATTGACTGGAAACACTATAGTTCAAGTACTTTAGAGGGGTCAGTTTTTGTCCAATGTGTGCAGGAGGGTTTCCTGACACAGTATGTAGATGGGCCAACAAGAGGCAAGGCCACATTGGATTTGGTACTGGGTAATGAACCAGGCCAGGCGTTAGATTTGGAGGTAGGTGAGCACTTTGGTGATAGTGACCACAATTCGGTTACGTTTACTTTAGCGATGGAAAAGGATAGGTATATACCGCAGGGCAAGAGTTATAGCTGGGGAAAGGAAATTATGATGCGATTCGGCGAGATTTAGGATGCATAGGATGGGGAAGGAAACTGCAGGGGATGGGCACAATTGAAATGTGGAGCTTGTTCAAGGAACAGCTACTGCGTGTCCTTGATAAGTATGTACCTGTCAGGCAGGGAGGAAGTGGTTGAGCGAGGGAACCGTGGTTTACTAAAGAAGTTGAATCTCTTGTGAAGAGGAAGAAGGAGACTTTTATGTAAAGATGAGACATGAAGGCTCAGTTAGAGCGCTTGAGAATTACAAGTTAGCCAGGAAGGACCTAAAGAGAGAGCTAAGAAGAGCCAGGAGGAGACATGAGAAGTCTTTGGCAGTTAGGATCAAGGAAAACCCTAAAGCTTTCTATAGGTATGTCAGGAATAAAAGAATGACGAGGGTAAGATTAGGGCCAGTCAAGGACAGTAGTGGGAAGTTGTGCGTGGAGTCTGAAGAGATAGGAGAGGCGCTAAATGAATATTTTTCGTCAGTATTCACACAGGAAAAAGACAATGTTGTCGAAGAGAATACTGAGATACAGGCGATTGGACTAGACGGGATTGATGTTCATAAGGAGGAGGTGTTAGCAATTCTGGAAAGTGTGAAAATAGATAAGTCCTCTGGGCCGGATGGGATTTATCCTAGGATTCTCTGGGAGGCTAGGGAGGAGATTGCAGAGTCTTTGGCTCTGATCTTTATGTCGTCATTGTCTACAGGAATAGTGCCAGAAGGCTGGAGGATAGCAAATGTTGTCCCCTTGTTCAAGAAGGGGAGTGGAGACAACCCTGGTAACTATAGACCAGTGAGCCTTACTTCTGTTGTGGGCAAAGTTTTGGAAAGGATTATAAGAGATAGGATTTATAATCATCTAGAAAGGAATAATTTGATTAGGGATAGTCAACACGGTTTTGTGAAGGGTAGGTCATGCCTCACAAACCTTAGAGTTCTTTGAGAAGGTGACCAAAGAGGTGGATGAGGGTAAAGCAGTTGATGTAGTGTATATGGAATTCAGTATGGCATTTGATAAGGTTCCCCACGGTAAGCTATTGCAGAAAATACGGATGCAAGGATTGAGGGTGATTTAGCGGTTTGGATCAGAAATTGGCTAGCTGTAAGAAGACAGAGGGTGGTGGTTGATGGGAAATATTCATCCTGGAGTTCAGTTTCCGCAAGGATCTGTTTTGGGGCCACTGCTGTTTGTCATTTTTATAAATGACCTGGATGAGGGCATGGAAGGATGGATTAGTAAATTTGCGGATGACACTAAAGTCGGTGGAGTTGTGGACAGTGCGGAAGGATGTTGCAGGTTGCAGAGGGACATAGATAAGCTGCAGAGCTGGGCAGAGAGGTGGCAAATGGAGTTTAATGCGGAAAAGTGTGAGGTGATTCACTTTGGAAGGAGTAACAGGAATACAGAGTACTGGGCTAATGGTAAGATACTTGGTAGTGTGGATGAGCAGAGAGATCTCGGTGTCCATGTGCATAGATCCCTGAAAGTTGGCACCCAGGTTGATAGGGTTGTTAAGAAGGCATACGGTGTGTTACCTTTTATTGGTAGCGGGATTGAGTTTCGGAGCCATGTGGTCATGTTGCAGCTGTACAAAACTCTGGTGCGGCCACACTTGGAGTATTGCATACAGTTCTGGTCGCCACATTATAGGAAGGATGTGGAAGCATTGGAAAGGGTGCAGAGGAGATTTACCAGGCTGTTGCCTGGTATAGTGGGAAGGTCTTATGAGGAAAGGCTGAGGGACTTGAGGCTGTTTTCGTTAGAGAGAAGAAGGTTAAGAGGTGACTTAATAGTGGCATACAAGATGATCAGAGGATTAGATAGGGTGGACAGTGAGAGCCTTTTTCCTCGGATGGTGATGGCTAGCACGAGGGGACATAGCTTTAAATTGAGGGGTGATAGATATAGAACAGATGTCAGAGGTAGGTTCTTTACTCAGAGAGTAGTAAGGGCGTGGAGTGCCCTGCCTGCAACAGTAGTGGACTCGCCAACATTAAGGGCATTTAAATGGTCTTTGGATAAACATATGGATGATATTGGAATAGTGTAGGTTAGATGGGCTTTAGATTGGTTTCACAGGTCGGTGCAACATCAAGGGCCGAAGGGCCTGTACTGCGCTGTAATATTCTATGTTCTATGAACTGCAGAGTACTCTAGCTATGGCTGAACAAGAATTTAGACAGCTCCATCATAACCTCCCTGCTCTTATATTCTAGGTCTCAGCTAATAAAAGCAAGTATCATATATGTCTTCTTAACCTTATCTTTCAGTTCTGCTGCCTTCAGGGATCTCTGGACATACACCCCAAGATCCTTCTGGTCTTCTTTACTTCCTAGCTTCCGACCATTCATAGTGTATTCCTTTGCCTTATTAGTCATCCCAAAATGCATCACCTCACACCTTTCAGAGTTAAATTCCATCTGCCACTATTCTGCCCATCTGACCAGTCTGTCAATATCATCCTGTAATCTAAGGCTTTCGTCCTCACTATTTACCACACCACCAATTTTCATGTCATCTGCGAACTTACCAATCATATCCGCACATTCACATCGAGATCATTAATGTACACTACAAACAGTAAGGGACTCAGTACTGATTCCTGCGGTACACCATTGGACACAGGCTACCAGTCACAAAAATAGCCTTTGACCATTACCCTCTGCAATTTGCCAAATTGCCCTGGATCCCATGGGCTCTTATGTTTGATCAGTCTCCCATATGGGACCTTGTCAAAAGCCTTGGTGCAGTCCATGTAGACTACATCAACTACACTGCCCTTATCTACACGCCTAGACACCTCCTCAAAAAAATTAAATTTGTTCTATACAAATTCAATAGAGGCATGGTCATTGCCCATGTTATATACAAATGTTAGGGCGGCACAGTGGCACAGTGGTTAGCACTGCTCCCTCACAATGCCAGGGACCTGGGTTCGATTCCCGGCTTGGATCACTATCTGTGTGGAGTCTGCACGTTCTCCCCGTGTATGCATGGGTTTCCTCCAGGTGCTCTGGTTTCCTCCCGCAATCCAAAGATGTGCGGGTTAGGTTGATTGGCTATGCTAAATTGCCCCATAGTGTCAGAGGGATTAACTAGGGTAAATGCATGGGGTTGTGGGGATGGGGCCTGGGTGGGATTGTGGTCGGTGCAGACCCGATGGGCTGAATGGCTTCCTCCTGCACTGGACAATTCAATGATTCAATCTCCCCCAACAAAGTCATTAATCCTTGTCTCTCCAAGTGGAGATTTAATTCTGATTCTCAGAATTTTTCCAATAATTTCCCTACCACTGATGTTACACCCACTGGCCTGTAATTTTCTGCTTTTTCCCTACTTCTCTTCTTGAATAATGGTGCCACATTAGCTTTCCTCCAGTCTGCTGTCATCTCTCCTGTGGCCAGAGAGGATTTGAAAATTAGAGTCAGAGCCCCCCACAATCTCCTCCTTTGCCTCAAACAGCAGCCGAGGATACATCTCATCTGGGCCTGGGGATTTATCCACTCTTATGTCCGCCAAAACTGCTAACACCTCCCCCCTCTCAATGTTAACCTGTTCAATTATATCACAGACCCCTCCCAGCTGTCTATACCTAAATCATCCTTCATCTTGATAGGAATTCAGGACAGAGGGGAATTCAAATGAAGAGTCTTTCTCGGCTACTCTTGCACTCTCACGATGACACTGATAAAAGCAGAGTTTGCAGATCCACTGAATTTAGGATATCTCAGGAAAGGAAAAAGCAAATCACTAAGGATAGGCAACAACACCTCCTCCATGATCATCCTCAACATCAGTGCCCCACAAGGCTGTGTTCTCAGCCCCCTACTATAATCCTTATACACCTATGACTGTGTGGCCAAATTCCCCTCCAATTCGATCTTCAAGTTTGCTGACGACACCATCGTAGTGTCTCAAGCAAAGACGAGACAGAGTACAGGAATGAGATAGAGAATCTGGTAAACTGGTGCAGCAACAATAATCTCTCCCTCAATGTTAACAAAACGAAGGAGATTGTCATCGACTTCAGGAAGCGTAAAGGAGAACATGCCCCTGTCTACATCAATAGGGACGAAGTAGAAAGGGTCGAGAGTTTCAAGTTTTTAGGTGTCCAGGTCACCAACAACGTGTCCTGGTCCCCCTATGCCAACACTATAGTTAAGAAAACACACCAACGCCTCTCCTTTCTCAGGAGACTAAGGAAATTTGGTATGTCAGCTACGACTCTCAGCAACTTTTACAGATGCACCATAGAAAGCATTCTTTCTGGTTGTATCACAGCTTGGTGTGGCTCCTGCTCTGCCCAAGACCGTAAGGAACTACAAAAGGTCGTGAATGTAGCCCAATCCATCACGCAAACCAGCCTCCCATCCATTGACTCTGTCTGTACTTCCTGCTGCCTCGGCAAAGCAGCCACCTTAATTAAGGAACACATGCACCCCAGACATTCTCTCTTCCACCTTCTTCCTTCAGGAAAAAGATACAAAAGTCTGAGGTCACGTACCAACCAACTCAAGAACAGCTTCTTCCCTGTTGCTGGCAGACTTTTGAATGGACTTACCTTGCATTAAGTTGATCTTTCTCTACACCCTAGCTATGACTGTAACACTACATTCTGCACTCTCTCGTTTCCTTCTCTATGAACGGTATGCTTTGTCTGTATAGCACGCAAGAAACAATACTTTTCACTGTATGCATGTGACAATAATAAATCAAATCAAAGTGTTTACTGCAAACAACAAAATGGTTCACTTCTTCTCCTGAGTAAGTAAAGTTCAATCTCCAGTCTCTACGGTATTAACTGGTCTCAGACACCAGAATCAACACCACTGTTGCTGAAATTTGTATGTCAACAGATGCTTGCTTGAGAATGTGGGCTTCATCAACACATTATACAACACAAATTCCTGAGGCTCGTTGTTGCAATGAAATATCACAATCTGGCTGAACTAATGCCATATCAATATCCAAATGCTCCAACAGCTGTGATGCCCGGGCAATGCTACCTACATTGTTTTAAACCTGGCTGTTCTCCATGTCAGATTGGCTCAAACCTGTACAAACCTGATCCAAGAAACCTTAGTGGAGGCTGACTGTATTCAAAGTTTGTCTCATCTTAAGCTTCTTGCTTCAATCATTGAAAAGCAAATTACTGCGGATGTTGGAATCCGAAACAGTGCTGGAAATGCTCAGCAGGTCTGGCAGCATCTGTGGAGAGAGAACAGAGTTAACATTTCGAGTCTGGATGACCCTTCATCAGAGCTCCAGATTCAGGGTCATCCTGACTCAAAACATTAACTCTGTTCTCTCTCCACAGATGCTGAGATTCTCCAGCGTTTTCTGTTTTTTCTTGAATCGTTCGTTCGCTTTAATCCTTCCTTTCCTGTGTGAACTTCCCCTGGAGTGGATTTGCCATATTTCATGTATCCTTAGACAATTAGAGCATCCCATTGTCATAATAACGGATCATATCCCCAAATTACATACAGACAGGTTGAACTTTTAAGTAAGACAAGGACATACAAGCAAAAACTGGCTGAGACATCAAAACTGCATACAATACTCCAGGTTTGGCCTCACCAACACCCTATACAATTGCAGCAAAACATCCCTATCCCTAACCAGTTGCTGGAATTCCCATGTGGATTAACATAGAACGTAAAAGCAGGAGTAGGCCACTTAAAGTAAAGTTTATTTATTAGTCACAAGTAAGGCTTACATTAACACTGCAATGAAGTTACTGTGAAATTCCCCCTCGTCGCCATACTTCGGCACCTGTTCGGAACAATGCACCTAACCAGCACATCTTTCAGACTGTGGGAGGAAACCGGAGCACCCGGAGGAAACCCATGCAGACACAGGGGGAACGGCAAACTCTATACAGACAGTGACCCAAGCCGGAAATTGAACCCGGGTCCCTGGCACTGTTAGGTAGCAGTGCTAACCACTGTGTCACTGTGTTGTCCATTTGGCCCTTCGGGCCCGCTCCACCATTCATAGAAATCATAGAAACCCTACAGTGCAGAAGGAGGCCATTCAGCCCATCGAGTCTGCACTGACCACAATCCCACCCAGGCCCTACCCCCACATATTTACCCGCTAATCCCACTAACCTACGCATCTCAGGACTCTAAGGGGCAATTTTTAACCTGGCCAATCAACCTAACCCGCACATCTTTGGATTCATTTTGATCATGACTGATCATCGAATTCAATATCCTGATCCCCTTCCCCCTCTTGATCACTTTAGCCCCTACAGCTATACCTAATTTCTTCTTGAAATCATACAACATTTTGGCCTCAACTACATTCTGTGATAGTGAATTCCACACATTCACCACCCTCTGGGTGAAGACATTTCTCCTCACCTCAGTTCTAAAAGGTTCACCCCTTATCCTCAAACTATGACTTCTAGTTCTGGACTCCCCCACCATTGGGAACATTCTTTCTGAATCTATCCTGTCTAATCCTGTCAGAATTTTTGAAGTTTCTATGAGATCGCCTCTCACTCTTCTAAAATCCGGTGAATATTATCCTAACCAACTTAGTCTCTCCTCATATGACAGACCTGCCATCCCAGGAATCAGCCTAGTAAACCTTCGCCGTACTCCCTCAATAGCGAGGACATCCTTCCTCAGATAAGGACATCAAAACTGCATACAATACTCCAGGTTTGGCCTCACCAACACCCTATACAATTGCAGCAAAACATCCCTATCCCGATACTCGAATCCTCTTGTTATGAAGGCCGGCATACATAGAGTCATAGAGAGTTTTGAATGGCCTGAAGTTTGTGATGGCCAACCGAGAATGCAATGGAATCATCAATCTGGAGGTAACAAAGCATGGGTGAAGATTTCAGCAGCAGATAAACTGAGGCAAAGGTAAGTCATGTGATATTTGTTTTTTTATTGATGCGTGAGACATAGATGTTGCTGGCGTGCCAGCATTTATTGCCCATCCCTAGTCGCCCTTGAACTGAGTGGTTTGCTGGGCCATTTCAGAGGACAGTTGAGAGTCAACCACATTGCTGGGCTCTGGAGTCACATGTTATATAGATGGAAATAGGTGATTTGATTTGATTTATTATTGTCAGATGTCTTCATATACAGTGAAAAGTATTGTTTCTTGCATGCTATACCAACAAAGTATACCGTTCATAGAGAAGAAAAGGAGAGAGTGCAGAATGTAGTGTTACAATCATAGCTAGGGTGTAGAGAAAGATCAACTTAGTGCGAGGTAGGTCCATTCAAAAGTCTGATGGCAGCAGGGAAGAAGCTGTTCTTGCGTTGGTTGTCATAGAGTCATAGAGTTTTACAGCATGGAAACAGGCCCTTTGCCCCAACTTGTCCATGCCGCACTTTTTTTAAAAAAAACCCTAAGCTAATCCCAATTGCCCGCATTTGGCCCATATCCCTCTATACCCTTCGTATCCATGTAACTATCTAAATGCTTTTTAAAAGACAAAATTGTACCCGCCTCTACTACTACCTCTGGCAGCTTGTTCCAGACACTCACCACCCTCTGTGTGAAAGAATTTCCCCTCCGGACACTTTTGTATCTCTCCCCTCTCACCTTAAACCTATGCCCTCTAGTTTTAGACTCCCCTACCTTTGGGAAAAGATATTGACGATCTAGCTGATCTGTGCCCCTCATTATTTTATAGACCTCTATAAGATCACCCCTCAGCCTCCTACGCTCCAGAGAAAAAAGTCCCAATCTATCCAGCCTCTCCTTATAACTCAATCCATCAAGTCCTGGTAGCATCCTAGTAAATCTTTTCTGCACTCTTTCTAGTTTAATAATATCCTTTCTATAATAGGGTGAGCAGAATTGCACACAGTATTCCAAGTGCGGCCTTACCAATGTCTTGTACAACTTCAACAAGACATTCCAACTCCTGTACTAAATGTTCTGACCGATGAAACCAAGCATGCCGAATGCCTTCTTCACCATTCTGTCCACCTGTGACTCCACTTTTAAGGAGCTATGAACATGTACCCCTTGATCTCTTTGTTCTGTAACTCTCCCGAACGCCCTACTATTAACTGAGTAAGTCCTGCCCTGGTTCAATCTACCAAAATGCATCATCTCGCATTTATCTAAATTAAACTCCATCTGCCATTCGTCAGCCCACTGGCCCAATTGATCAAGATCCCGTTGCAATTGGCGATAACTTTCTTCACTGTCCACTATGCCACCAATCTTAGTGTCATCTGCAAACTTACTAACCATGCCTCCTATATTCTCATCCAAATCATTAATATAAATGACAAATAACAGTGGGCCCAGCACTGATCCCTGAGGCACACCGCTGGTGTTTGAAAACAATTTGAAAAACAGTTTGAAAAACAATTCTCGACAACCACGCTCTGGCTTCTGTCAAGAAGCCAATTTTGTATCCATTTAGACACCTCACCTTGGATCCCGTGAGATTTAACCTCATGCAACAACCTACAATTTGCCTTCTTTACTGCTTGCTGTACCTGCGCGCTTACTTTCAATGACTGATGCACGATGGCACCAAGGTCTTGCTGAATATCCACCTCTCTCAATTTACACCCATTCAAGTAATAATCTTATTATTAGTCTTCTTATTATTGCTACCAAAATGGATAACCTCACATTTATCAACATTATACTGCATCTGCCATGCACATGCCCATACACTCAGCCTGTCCAAATCACGCTGAAGCATCTTTGCATCCTCCTCACAGCTCACTCTCCCACCCAAATTTTGTATTATCTGCAAATTTGGAGATAATACATTCAGTTCCCTCTTCCAAATCATTAATATATAATGTGAACAGTTGGGGTCCTAGCACAGATCCCTGCAGAACCCCACTTGTCACTGACTGCCAATCAAAAAAAGATCAATTTATGCCAACTCTTTGCTTCCTATCTGTTAACCAGCTTTCTATTCATCTCAAGGCACTACCTGCAATTCCATGTGCTTTAACTTTACATAGTGTGGTAAACCACTGTTAGCTTATTACCTGTATATGTGACATGCCTGGACACATCCCTGCCGGCCCTACCTGAGACTCCTCCCCCCCCCCCCCCCGGTCCAGGTATAAAGGCGACTGCTCCCCACCCCCCCTGCCTCAGTCTGGACCAGTTCATCGGCATGGGTGTGCTCCAAGTCTTTTGCTAATAAAAGCCTATTTGTTCTTGCATACAAACTAGTCTTTGCTCGATTGATGGTGGATCACATCGTAGTGTAAGTAGAAGGTGTTATGTGAGGCCTTGTTGAAACCCTTCTGAAAGACTAAATAAACCATATTCGATGGTTCTCCTCGGTCAACTCAACTAGTTACATCCTCAAAGGATTCCAATAGATTTGTCAAAAATAATTTCCCTTTTGTAAATCCATGCTGACTCTGTCTGATTACACCACTGCCTTCCAAATGCTGAGTTATGAAATCCTTGAAGATCACATTTGACCAATTTGTCCAGAGAGAACAGAATGCTGCACTTCAAAGGAAGAGATTCAATGCAAAGAGTGAACTATGATCTCCCACAGAGATAATGGAGGCTGATTACCATCTCCGCAGAAATCATCTTCTGTGAATTATATCCCAGTAAGAAGTCTCACAACACCAGGTTAAAGTCCAACAGGTTTATTTGGTAGCAAATACCATAAGCTTTCGGAGCGCTGCTCCTTCGTCAGATGGAGTGGAAATGTGCTCTCAAACAGTGCACAGAGACACAACATCAAGTTATAGAATACTGATTAGAATGCGAATCCCTAAAGCCAGCCAGGTCTTAAAGGTACAGACAATGTGGGTGGAGGGAGCATTCAACACAGGTTAAAGAGATGTGTATTGTCTCCAGACAGAACAGCTAGTGGGATTCTGCAAGCCCAGGAGGCAAGCTGTGGGGGTTACTGATAATGTGACATAAATCCAACATCCCGGTTTAGGCCGTCCTCATGTGTGCGGAACTTGGCTATCAGTTTCTGCTCAGCGACTCTGCGCCGTCGTGTGTCGTGAAGGCCGCCTTGGAGAACGCTTACCTGAAGATCCAAGGCTGAATGCCCGTGACTGCTGAAGTGCTCCCCCACAGGAAGAGAACAGTCTTGCCTGGTGATTGTCGAGCGGTGTTCATTCATCCGTTGTCGTAGCGTCTGCATGGTTTCCCCAATGTACCATGCCCCGGGACATCCTTTCCTGCAGCGTATCAGGTAGACAATGTTGGCCGAGTTGCAAGAGTAGGTACCGTGTACCTGGTAGATGGTGTTCTCACGTGAGATGATGGCATCCGTGTCGATGATCCGGCACGTCTTGCAAAGGTTGCTGTCGCAGGGTTCTGTGGTGTCGTGGTCACTGTTCTCCTGAAGGCTGGGTAGTTTGCTGCGGACAATGGTCTGTTTGAGGTTGCGTGGTTGTTTGAAGGCAAGAAGTGGGGGTGTGGGGATGGCCTTGGTGAGATGTTTGTCTTCATCAATGACATGTTGAAGGCTCCGGAGGAGATGCCGTAGTTTCTCCGCTCCGGGGAAGTACTGGACGACAAAGGGTACTCTGTCCACCGTGTCCCGTGTTTGTCTTCTGAGGAGGTCGGTGCGGTTTTTCGCTGTGGCGCGTCGGAACTGTTGATCGATGAGTCGAGGTTAACCGATGAGGTCCATCTGACGAAGGAGCAGCGCTCCAAAAGCTTATGGTATTTGCTACCAAATAAACCAGTTGGACTTTAACCTGGTGTTGTGCAATTATATCCCAGACAGTGGACATGATGTGAGTTGAAAGAATTTGATTTTGATTTGATTTATTATTGTCACACACAATGAAAAGCATTGTTTTTTGCGCATTATACAGACAAAACATATTGTTCATAGAGTACATAGGGGAGAAGGAAAAAGGAGAGAGTGCAGAATATAGTGTTGCAGTCACTGCTAGAGTGTAGAGAAAGATCAGCTTAATATATGGTAGGTCCATTCAAAAGTCTGATGGCAGCAGAGAAGAAGCCGTTCTTGAATCAGTTGGTATGTGACCTCAGACTTTTGTATCTTTCTCCTGACGGAAGAAGATGGAAGAGAGTATGTCCAGAATGCGTGGAGTCCTTGATTATGCTGGCTGCGGGAAGTTTAGACGGAGTCAATGGATGGAAGGTTGGTTTGCGTGATGGACTGGATTACCTTCACAACCCTTTGTAGTTTCCTGTGGTCTTGGTCAGAGCAGGAACCATACCAAGCTGTGATGCATGTTTCAAGGTGAAAAACATGGTTGTTTTTTCCTTCTAGGAGCACACAAGAAAAGGGATTAAAAGCCAACTGCAACCCTGATCTCTGTGTGTTAATATAATGTTCTAGTTATACTGTGCTGTGAAGGTTACAGCTGAAGAACATCCACTAGGCACCCCCACACTTGCAGGTAAACAATGTTTCTCTCTCGAATTGCTGGAAGAAAGTAGCAAGCCAGCAAAACCACAATCAAAATGGAAACAGGACAATTAATTCCTTTTGGCTAACCTGCAGAGCCAAGAAACTCAAATCCAACTGCTCAACTGCAAAGTCAGCACTGCCTTAATCACTCAACTTAATGGCTGCAACATCTTACCATCTACTCCTCGGACAAGCCAAAGGTTTATTTGTATATCTTTTTTAACTTTTATTTTTGAACTCCTTTCTCATTTCTAGTCTGTGTATGTGTGTTGCATTTTATTACTTTCTTCTTGTGCTTTAGTAACTAATAAACTCACTCTTTCTGGAATTCAATGAAGTTTGATTAAGTCAACATCTTTTGAAACATAAATACATTTGAACTGGGGAAAGGTATCCATGAAGGAAGGGATGCTTTTTAAATTAACCTTGTGGCGACCAACCAAAGGGAGCCAGTTCATCCCTCCTCGCCCAGGAGCATAACAATTTGAGGGTATCTCATCTGGAATCATAACAAATTGGGGGACATCACCCAGAGACTGGTCGTAACACAACAGATGTAGAAATTCACCTTGTCAAATTTCTGAAACTCCTTGTACAATTTGTTCAAATTGTGGACTAGTGTGGTTGCATCAAAGCTTTGCCTGACAGGCATTTTGGGGATGGTATGGGGTGGGGGCTATTGGTATAAGGCAATGGTGCAAAACAGAAAAATTGTGGCTGGGTGATAGATACAATATGATAATACTTTTAAGAGTCTGTTGAACCATAGAAAAGTTACAGCACAGAAAGAGGCCATTCAGCCCATCTTATCCATGCCAGCCCGAGGACACCCAGGTGTCTTTTCTAATCCCACCTTCCTGCACCTGGTCCATAACCCTGTAGCTTACAGCACTTAAGGTGCAGATCCAGGTACATTTTAAAAGAGTTTAGGGTCTCTGCCTCCGCCAAAAACTCAGGCAGTGAATTCCAGATACCCACCACCCTCTGCGTAAAAGAGTTCTTCCTCATGTCCCCTCTACATCTACTGCCACTTATCTGGAATCTATGTCCCTTGGTTCTAGAATTCTCCACTAAAGAAAACAATTTTACCCTGTCCACTCTAACTCTTTGTCTCATAATTTTGTCCACCTCTATCAAGTCACCCCTCAGCTTTTTTTGTTTCAAGGAAAATAATCCCAACCTATCCAATCTCTCCTCATAGCTACACTTTACTAGCCCTGACGACAGTCTTGCAAACCTCCTCTGCACTCTCTCCAGTGCAATTACGTCCTTCCTATAATGTGGTGACCAAAACCGCACACAATATTCCAGTTAAGGCCTCACCAGTGTTTCATACAATTCCAATATTATTTCCTTACTTTTATATACTATACCTCTGCCAATGAAGGGGAGCATTCCATATGCTTTCTTTATAACCCTACTTGAACTGCTGCCTTTAGGGACCTAAGTATGCCAAAATCTCTCATTTCATCTATCCTTCTTAGTATATTCCCAAGCCATTGATTTTGTTTTGTAGATTATAGCTATGAGTCCAAACAAAGGGCACGATACAGACATGGTACTCATCCGACAAATATATTTGCACACTTATTTGATGAGACTGTGACTTTAAGAAATGTATTTGAGCCATGTTCTTGAACAGGATATGTTGTGCACTCAGAGCCATAGTGTCTACTACTGACCTGCAGCAGCCGAATTGTTTCTAATAGTTAAAATGTTAGTTTTTATCTGTACTAATGCTGTTCTGCTGTTTTCCCCTGGGAATTTGCAGAGTGGGACATCATTAGGATGACTGGCAGGTATGGTCATGTGACAGGGAAGCTGGGCTTTTCACAGAATATTCAAGCTTGGAAGCTGCTTTTGAAGTTGAGAGAGCAGTGTCTCTATTTTCCCCTCTCTGAAGTTGGAGACTGGAATCAGCCAAGAGGTAAGTCTCCCTCTTGGAGATTCTGCTGTATGAGAGTTGCTGCAAAGGAAGAGGTATCCTTTTCTGTATCTGGCATCTGAAGACTGGGAACTGCCAGAGGCTGGGCTTGCTTCTCTGAGGTTTTGGTGTTTTGAGGATTTCCTCTTCTCTGAAAATTGCTGCCTGTACTTCTGTCCAGAAGTGTTAAAAAGCTGAAAATCCAGCATCATGTGAACACACATGTTTTGTGCTGATGCTGAAGAAGGGTGTATGCCTATGGGATATCACTTGAAATTGGAACAACAGAGACAGCTCACTGTTAAAAAATACACTGTGTAATTTTTAAATCTTGCAATTAGTAAACATTATGCTAATTCGTTTTGTTATATTCTAACTGTGTTCTTAAATAAAGTTTGTTTTGATAAAAGATCCCGAGTGGGTCACTTGAATCATACCTAGAGTGAAACACCTTATGCTCACCCATGCCAAAATCAAATATGAAACTCGGCTAACTTGACACAATACCTTGGAGTTTCTGGCCTGGGTCTTACACTTAAGTAAGAAGTTTAACAACACCAGGTTAAAGTCCAACAGGTTTATTTGGTAGCAAAAGCCACACAAGCTTTCGGAGCTGCAAGCCCTTTCTTCAGGTGAGTGGGAATTCTGTTCACAGAGCATATAAAGACACAAACTCAATTTACATGAATAATGGTTGGAATGCGAATACTTACAACTAATCAAGTCTTTAAGAAACAAAACAACTTGAGTGGAGAGAGCATCAAGACAGGCTAAAAAGATGTGTATTGTCTCCAGACAAGACAGCCAGTGAAACTCTGTGGGGGTTACAAATAGTGTGACATGAACCCAATATCCCGGTTGAGGCCGTCCTCGTGTGTGCGGAACTTGGCTATCAGTTTCTGCTCAGCGACTCTGCGCCGTCGTGTGTCGCGAAGGCCGCCTTGGAGAACGCTTACCCGAATATCAGAGGCCGAATGCCCGTGACCGCTGAAGTGCTCCCCAACAGGAAGAGAACAGTCTTGCCTGGTGATTGTCGAGCGGTGTTCATTCATCCGTTGTCGCAGCGTCTGCATAGTTTCCCCAATGTACCATGCCTCGGGACATCCTTTCTTGCAGCGTATCAGGTAGACAACGTTGGCCGAGTTGCAAGAGTAGGTACCGTGTACCTGGTGGATGGTGTTCTCACGTGAGATGATGGCATCTGTGTCGATGATCCGGCACGTCTTGCAGAGGTTGCTGTGGCAGGGTTGTGTGGTGTCGTGGTCACTGTTCACTGTCTTACACTTAAGACATCTCCAATGAAGCCGATTTCTCAGCTGGGTCCTATTCTGAGAATTACTCTGTCCCTTTGGTTGGTGTAAATCCTCAGTGTTTCATTGGCATTGGGGTTTTGCTTTCATCAGCCAACGCAGGCAGTTGTATTGAGGATGCTGACTGCTTGGGACAGGGCCACTTTAAGTCAGCGATGAAGTTGCTTCAGCCAAGGCAATAGTTTTCTGTGGAAAACAAAATACATGGTTGATGACCTGCAGCAGTGTTTTCTCTAAGCTTTGTGAGTGTTTCGCTATGTCGCCATCCAATATTCACTGCAAAGGGGCAATTAAGTCATGTAACAGCAGCCCCTTTAAGATGTGCAACCATGCACGCAGCAATTTTGAAAGGGACTACACAGTGCCACAAACAGGCCTCACACAGCAAAGGAAAATGAGGAAGAACATTGGTCTGGAGCCCAATTTATATTTAATGAAACTACACATGTACCACCTTAGCCTCATGTTGGAAACATTAGCCGCAATTCTCCCAAAAGCGCTGAATTGGTGGGAAAACTGTTCTAGATCACAACTGTTTTGTCAGTTCAGCTTCTCACTCGAATCTCCCCACTCTGTGCACTGCAGAGGTCCCAGTCGTGAATCTCATGAAAAACCCGGGAGGTGCGGGGCCTATTCATGCTGAAGTTTGAACTCTGCGCATGCGCAGTGGTCCCGATTTGTCAGACTCCCCATTTGCTGGCCAGCTCGATTGCTGGCCAGCCCGGGGCCCCCACAGTGCTGCCCCTCCAGCCCCCCCCCCCCCCCCCCCCCCACAGCCCATTCGCGGCCCCCACAACAATTCCTGGGCCAGCCCTGACCACACCCCACCCCGGAGCACCCCGATGTACTGCCCACACCCCCCCAGCAGTGGCAACCCCCCCGCCCCCCCGCCCCACTCCGGGAGGCAGGCTCCCCCAGCAGACCCTCCCCCAGCCCGCCCCAATCGCTGCCCTCTCTCCATCCCAGACCAACCGCCATGCAGAGTGGCAGCGGCACGCCCCAACCCCACCAATCGTCCCTAGGTCCTGCCCACAATACACCCCGCCCCCTTGGCACTGCCCGATGGGTAAAGCCAAGGGGTTGGGCGGTGGTGCCCCCTGGGCATGGACACTTTGCCCCTTGGGCATTGCCAGGGTGCCCATGCCCTGGGGGCACCACCCCCCTGTCGTCTGACCCCCTGGGGGGGGCCCCAATTGCCTCCCCTTTATTCCGGTGGGGTTTCCCGCGAGTTCCCCGAACGTGGGACCTACTTTAAACCCCGCCGGATGAAGTACTCCTGGCGGGGTGGGAGATTCAATCAGGACCGGTAAGTTCTCGATAATTAGATTTAAAAGACATTTAAAACATATTAAAAAAAGATTCAAATTACTTACTTGCCTTACCGCCGGTTTCCAGCGTGGTCTGGCCTGCGACTGTTCTCCGGCTCTGGGAGATGCGCATGCGTTCCCGGCACATGCGCAAATCCTAGATCAAGGCCAGCGATGTGCATCTCCCACCCCGACCCGCCAGATAAGTTGCGGGTCGGGATGGGAGAATCGCGGCCATGATCTCACAACTCATGACCAGTGGCAATGAATATATTCAGTTCAGTATGGTGTCCTTCTCTTTCATAGGATAGAGTCAAGGCCCAACTTGTCCATGCCGCCCTTTTTTTTAAATCCCTAAGCTAATCCCAACTGCCCGCATTTGACCCATATCCTTCTATAAAGAGGTGGCATGTCTTGTGAAAAGGAAGAGGGAAGCTTATGTAGGGATGAGGAAACAAGGTTCAGATGGCTCGATTGAGGGTTACAAGTTAGCAAGGAATGAGCTGAAAAAGGGGCTTAGGAGAGCTAGGAGGGGACATGAGAAGTCCTTGGCGGGTCAGATCAAGGAAAACCCCAAGGCTTTTTACTCCTATGTGAGGAATAAAAGAATGAACAGGGTGAGGTTAGGGCTGGTCAAGGACAGTAGTGGGAACTTGTGTATGGAGTCAGTAGACATAGGCGGGGTGATGAATGAATACTTTTCTCCAGTGTTCACCAAGGAGAGGGGCCATGTTTTTGAGGAAGAGAAGGTGTTACAGGCAAATAGGCTGGAGGAAATAGATGTTCGGAGGGAGGATGTACTGGCAGTTTTGAACAAACTGAAGGTCGATAAGTCCCCTGGGCCTGATGAAATATATCCTAGGATTCTTTGGGAGGCAAGGGATGAGCTTGCAGAGCCTTTGGCTTTGATCTTTGGGTCCTCGCTGTCCACGGGGATGGTGCCAGAGGACTGGAGAGTGGCGAATGTTGTTCCTCTGTTTAAGAAAGGGAATAGAAATGACCCTGGTAAGTATAGACCGGTTAGTCTCACTTCGGTGGTTGGTAAATTGATGGCAAAGGTCCTTCGAGATGGGATTTACGACCATTTAGAAAGATGCGGATTAATCTGGGATAGTCAGCACGGATTCGTGAAGGGCAAGTCGTGCCTCACAAATTTGATAGAATTTTTTGAGGAGGTAACTAAGTGTGTTGATGAAGGTAGGGCAGTTGATGTCATATACATGGATTTTAGTAAGGCGTTTGATAAGGTCCCCCATGGTCGGCTTATGATGAAAGTAAGGAGGTGTGGGATAGAGGGAAAGTTGGCCGATTGGATAGGTAACTGGCTATCTGATCGAAGACAGAGGGTGGTGGTGGATGGAAAATTTTCGGACTGGAGGCAGGTTGCTAGCGGAGTGCCACAGGGATCAGTGCTTGGTCCTCTGTTCTTTATGATTTTTATTAATGACTTAGAGGAGGGGGCTGAAGGGTGGATCAGTAAATTTGCTGATGACACCAAGATTGGTGGAGTAGTGGATGAGGTGGAGGGCTGTTGTAGGCTGCAAAGAGACATAGATAGGATGCAAAGCTGGGCTGAAAAATGGCAAATGGAGTTTAACTCTGATAAATGTGAGGTGATTCGTTTTGGTAGGTCTAATTTAAATGTGGATTACAGGGTCAAAGGTAGGGTTCTGTAGACTGTGGAGGAACAGAGAGATCTTGGGGTCCATATCCACAGATCTCTAAAGGTTGCCACTCAAGTGGATAGAGCTGTGAAGAAGGCCTATAGTGTGTTAGCTTTTATTAACAGGGGGTTGGAGTTTAAGAGCCGTGGGGTTATGCTGCAACTGTACAGGACCTTGGTGAGACCACATTTGGAATATTGTGTGCAGTTCTGGTCACCTCACTATAAGAAGGATGTGGAAGCGCTGGAAAGAGTGCAGAGGAGATTTACCAGGATGCTGCCTGGTTTGGAGGGTAGGTCTTATGAGGAAAGGTTGAGGGAGCTAGTGCTGTTCTCTCTGGGGCGGAGGAGGCTGAGGGGAGACTTAATAGAGGTTTATAAAATGATGAAGGGGATAGATAGAGTGAACGTTCAAAGACTATTTCCTCGGGTGGATGGAGCTATTACAAGGGGGCATAACTATAGGGTTCATGGTGGGAGATATAGGAAGGATATCAGAGGTAGGTTCTTTACGCAGAGAGTGGTTGGGATGTGGAATGGACTGCCTGCAGTGATAGTGAAGTCAGACACTTTAGGAACATTTAAGTGGTTATTGGATAGGCACATGGAGCACACCAGGATGATATGGAGTGGGATAGCTTGATCTTGGTTTCAGATAAAGCTCGGCACAACATCGTGGGCCAAAGGGCTTGTTCTGTGCTGTACTGTTCTATGTTCTATGTATACCCATCTTACCCATGTAACTGTCTAACTACATTTTAAAAGACAAAAAGGATACCAAGGTTTGTGTTGCAGAGCAAAAGTAATTATTTGGCATTCGCTAAAGCTTTGTTTATCTAGTCAGTCAATGAAAACCATTTTGTTTCAGACACCAAGTTGCACCTTTGTATCTAAAACAAGAGAAATGCGAAGGACCTAGGTTGACACTTTATCCCTAAGTTTTCAAGCATTTGCAGAATGAACTTTTAGTTCAGTATCCTAAAATAAGTGGACACCCAGCCAAGTGCTCATGAATTATGTATTCTCTCTCTGGGGTAGAAGAGGACATTACTAAACTGAACCCAGAGAGTGAATTTTCAATCTGGGGTGGGGATCCTGACACTTCGATGGTTTCTGGGCCCTGGCCCCATACTGGGTCTGCATCACCAGATCACAGAATTGTTACTACACAGGAGACCATTTGACTCATTGTGTCTGCATTAACTCTCCAAAGGAGAATTTCAGCTAGTGTCTTCTTCCTGTAACGCTGCAGATCATTTCTATTCAATCATCTAATGCCCACTTGAATGCCTCGCTTGAATCTGCCAGCAACACACTCTCAACCAGTGCATTCCAGACCCTAACCACTCTGCATTTTTTTCTCACATCACTTTTGCTTCTTTTGCCGATAGCTGTATCTGTGCCCTCTTGTTCTCAATCATTTCAAGAGTGGGATGTTTCTCCCTATCTGCGCTGTCCATAGAATCCTACAATGCAGAAGGAGGCCATTTGGCCCATCGAGTCTGCACCAACCACAATCCCTCCCAGGCCCTATCCCCATAACCCCATGCATTTACCTGACACTAAGGGACAATTTAGCATGGCCAATACACCTAACCTGCACATCTTTGGACTGTGGGAGAAAACTGGAGCACCCGAAGGAAACCCACGCAGACACAGGGAGAATTTGCAAACACCACACAGATAGTGACCCAAGCTGGGAATCGAACCCAGGTCCTTGGTGCTGTAAGGCAGCAGTGCTAACCACTGCCACCGTGCCGCCCCAGACCCCTCATGATTTTGAACACTTCTATCAAGTCTCCTCTCAGCCTTCTTTTCTCCAACGAAAAGAATCCCAATTTCTCCAATCTTGTTTCATAATGGAAGTTACTCATTCCTAGAACCATTTTCATAACCCTCTTCTGCAGTCCCTCCAATACGTTCACATCCTTCTTAAAATGAGGCATCCAGAACTGTACACAATATTCCAGCTGAGGTCTAACAAGTATCTTATATAAGTTCCATATCACCTCCTTGTTCTTGTTCTCTATGGCCCTATGAATAAAACCTGCTAGTTTTATAAACTGCGCTCTCAGCCTGTCCTATCACCTTTATTGACTTATGTACATATACACCCTTTATAGTACCCATTTTTTATACTGTCTGCTCATGTACTTCCTTGTAAAATGTATCGCCTCACATTTCTCTGGATTGAATTTTATCTGTCACCTAGCTGCCCATTCCAATTTGTCTGTGTCTTTTTGAAATTCTGCACCAGTCTCCTCACAACTTACAATGCTTTAAAATTTGGTATCATCTGCAAATATTGAAATTGATTCCTGTACACTAAGGTCTAATATGTATCAGAAAAAGGGTCACAATACCAGCCCGTGGGAAACACCAGTACAAACATTCTTGCAGCCCAAAACACATCTATGAACTCTGTTTCACTCTCTGTTTCCTCTCACTTAGCCAATTTTGTATCCATTGTGCCACTGTCCCATTTATTCCATGAGCTAGTCTGTTGTGTAGCACTGCATCAAATGCCTTTTGGAAGTCCATGTACACCACGTCAACAGCTTTGCCCTCATCAACCCTCTCTTGCAACACTGGTGATATACTACATCACCAATGCAACACCATTCTTATACCTCATTTTCAGTGTACTGCCTAAAGATGGCAATGGGCTCGAGGGTGAATCTCAAAGGCAGATAGCAGCCATGACTGGGTTTGCTGGCCTTGCAAAATTGAGCAGGCAGGAGGACAGAAAACTAGCAGCATCAGGGACCAAAGCAAGTCTTCAGACTATCATCTTCTTGATCTGTTCTACTCAAACGATGGCAACTCTTTGCCACTGCTTGAACACCGCAGTTAAATTTTACTTTCTTTTCAAAATATTAAATCATCAGCGACATGGTGGGCAGCATGGTGGCACAGTGATTAGCACTGCTGCCTCACAATGCCAGGAACCCGGGTTCAATTCCAGCTTCGGGTAACTATTCGTATGGAGTTTACACGTTCTTCACGTGTCTGCGTGGGTTTCCTCCGGGTGCTCCAGTTTCCTCCCACAGTCCAAAGATGCGTGGGTTAGGTTGATTGGCCAGAGAAAATTGTCCCTTAGTGTCAGGGGACTAGCAGGGTAAATATGTGGGGTTACGGGGTAGAGTTTGGGTGGGAAAGTTAAAGTTTATTGCTCACAAGGAAGGCTTACATTAACGCTGCAATGAAGTTACTGCAACGAAGTTACCTAATCGCCACATTCCAGCGCCTGTTTGATTCAATGCACCTAATCAACATGTCTTTGGACTGTGGGAGGAAACTGGAGCACCTGGAGGAAACCCACGCAGAGAGAACATGCAAACTCCACACAGACAGTGACCCAAGCCGGGAACTGAACCAGAGTCCCTGGCGCTGTGAGGCAGCAGTGCTAACCACTGTGCCACTATGCCGGAATGTGGTCGGTGCAGACTTGATGGGCCAAATGGCCTTCTTCTGCACTGTTGGGATTCCACAATTTATGAATATATATTGCTGCGCTTCCAACAGCACAGAAGTGACCCAGACCTTTTGCTCTTCACATTCTCAGTTTTGAAAATTTCCTCTGTCTCTCTCCAGTCCATTAACAAGGTCTAAAATTAATTCCACTCCCCAGGGTCCCACACCAAGGGAGCGATTGAGCAGTGCAGCGGACTGGGGAACATCAATGGAGGCCGTTTTATGGTCTTCCTGCCGGGCACCACGGCCTCCACGAGTCTCCCAGGCAAAGATTTCCAGAGTAATCAGCTCCGTGCTGAAAATTGACATGGAGCTGATTACAATTTGGAAATCTGGATTTCCATGTCAGCAAACAGGTTGGATCCTGCTGGAGGGAAGAGAGGCCATTGAGGCCCCCCCTCCTCCCCAGGATGGTGGGGGTAAAGAGGGGTGCTCCTTTGACAAAGCTAGCCTGGAAGTACCAGCCTGGCAACCTGGCATTGCCCAAGGGACACCATGGCACTGCCCACCAGGCATCAGGCACTGCCAAGTGGTTGGGGCCTACTGGTGGAGGTGGGGGGTGATCCTGCAAGAGAATCGGTGGCAGAGGGAGGGAGGACAACGATCGTGGCTGGCCATCTGGGTGGGGGGCAGGAGGGGTTCGGAGCTGCAGGCAGGTGGGGGGGGGGGTGAGTGCGGACATCAAGATTTGCTGGGGAGAACCAGGAGACCAGCGATCCGGGTAGGGGGTGGGGGGGATCTCTGCAACGCCAATGATGGGGGGTTGCGGGGCCGGTCAGCAATCAGGAGGCCGGCAATGCAGGGTCACTGTGCACGCGCCAATCTCTCTGTGCTGACAGATCGGCGCATGCGCAGTGGTCCGCTCAGCACTATGCTGTCGGCCTCTCGGGCGAGAATAGGTCCCGCCACCTGATTTTCAGAGGAAATCCCGCTAGGGCACTCTGTGATGCACAGAGTGAAGGAGCATTGCTCTGCAAATCACGCTGAAAAAAGCCAGTACCCTGGTAAACCAGCGGGAGTTACCCCCATTTTCCTGCAAATAGGGGACTTAGAATTTTTTTGGGGAGAATCTTAGCCCAAATCTGAAGGTTAGGATACTTTAAAGTTTTTTATTCATTAGATGTGGGAGTTGCTGGCTGGGACAGCATTTATTGCCCATCCTCAATTATCCTTGAACTGAACAGCTTGCTAGGCAATTTCAGAGGGCATTTAAGAGTCAACTACATTGTTGTGGGTCTGGAGTCACATGTCGGCCAGGTCAGGTTTGGATGGCAGAGTTCCTTCCCTAAAGAACAGTTGTGAACCAAATGGGCTTTTACGGCAATTGACAACGGCCAGGATTTTCCTGGATGTCGGGCAGGAAAAGTGGTGTTGAAGCCACCAATGGCAATGCTGGCTTTCTCCACATAGTTTCCTCCATAGTCTGAACAATAAAGTGACTGGTCCCACAATGCATCACTGGTAGGGCTGCCTATAATTCACCTGCCCTGCCAGCAATTTAGAAACTCAAGGATCTGGGGTGGCATTTTTAAAGGCCACCCCATCAAGGAGCAAGCAAACTCTTGCATCACCCCCTTCCCTGGATTGTGCATGGATAGTGTCAGGTTACTGCCCTGGCAGTATTTGGGCATAAACCTCTCCCCACTGAGTACTGCATTCACCCGAGCTGTCCTGGAGATTTGCTCACCAGGTGCATGCATTCAGAAACCAGTTGGGCTCCACACCGTTGTGCCTTCACGCCGCCATGGATGGATTTTTAGACGAGGGAGGAATGATTCTAGTGTGCTGGTTTGATAATATGTAAATATATTCAAATGGGGTTCCCGATGTTCAACATCCAGAAAAACGAGGGGTCAATCGCATTATGTGTTCACACTGACACAAAATGTGACTTTGCACTTCTTGCGGTATTTTCTGCACCCGTCACCAAACCCGCCCACTGTGAACAGGAGTGGAAAATGCCAGCCAATGGTCATCATTAGTTTTTTAATTAATTTAAATTTCACCATCTGCTGTGGTGAAATTGAAACCTGGTTTCCCAGAGCATTACCATGGGTCTCTGGATTACTTGTCCAGTGACAGTACCACTATGCCACCATCTCTCCATAAAGTAAAGTTGGCAATCTCTCCCAGATTCATGGTTGACAATCGTGTGGAAATTGACTAAATCAGCTCAATGGAAGATACTAGGTAAGAATAGAGAATGTCTGATACTGGAATCACCATTCCCAAATGGATAGATTTAAATCGTAGCAAATATTATAGGGAAAGAAGCTTTAGCACCAAAAGCAATGGCTGTTAAGTGCTCATTGGTTATTACCAGAGTTTAAAATATCCAGAACATGACTATCCAAATTAAGAAACAGTAGGATGGCAAGAGCAATTTTAAAAAAGCCTCTAAAAAGAAATAATAATTTGTCTTCTGTGTGATCTGTTGAAAGAGAAGAAAAATAATTGAAGGCTGTGCTTCAGATTGAACACATGAATGAGAAGGATGAGCGGTGATCTTGCTGACACATATAAGTTTCTGACAGAGCTTGAAAGGGTAGATGCTGAGAGTACGTTACCTCTCGTGGGGGAATCTAGAACTAGGGGGTGTGGTTAAAAAATGGCGTCTCCCATTGAAGAAGATGAGATGGAATTTCTTCTCTCAGAAGGTTATTTGTGTTTGGAGTTCTCTTCCCCAGCAAGCAATCGAGGCTGGGTAATTGAATATAGTCAAGACTGAGTTAGACAGATTTTTGATTGATAAGGAAATGATGGATTAACACAGCCGATCTGGCAGCATCTGTGGGTAGAGAGAAACAGAGTTAATGTTTCAAGTCCATTTGACCCTTCTACGGAACTGAAAAGGGATAGAAATATGGTGAATTATATACTTGGAAAGGGGGGAATCGGGTAGAATATAAAGTCAGTGGTAGGTTAGAATTACGGAGTCAAATGCCATCAGGGACTGAAGAGTGTTAATTGGCAAAGTTAAGAAAGCAAAATGTGTTAATAGGTGAAGAGATCAGTGCTCTATGGAAGCAAAACTGAACAAGGGGCAGCAGCCATATGGAAGAGGGGTGGAGTTGTGTTGGGACAAGCCAGGGGAACTGAATAACACAAAAAAGGGAGAGTCACAATAGAGGGGAAAGATCACAGTCTGAAGTTGTTGAATTCAATGTTCAGCCCAGAAGGTAACATGCCAAATCAGAAGATGAGGTGTTGTTCTTCCAGCTTGCATTTGGCCTCACTGGATCATTGCAGCTGATTGAGGATGGACATATGGACATGAAAACAAGATGCTGAGTTGAAACGGCAAGTGACCAGAGGTTGGGGTCACATTTGTGGACCCCAATCTTCTCCAAGCATGGACCCCATTCATCATATTTCTACCCCTTTTCAGTTCTGAAGAAGGGTTGTAAGGACTTGAAATCTTAACTGTATCTCACTCTCTATAGTTGCTGCCAGGACCACTGAGTTTATCCAGCATTTTCTGTTATTATTGTTCAGCAAATGTTGTCCAATCACAAATTCCATCTAATGTTGGATCCTATACTTAAGAGTTTTGCAAGCATGGGTTAGTTGAGTATGATCTTTATGTTGCCTGTTGTGAACAGCCGAAGAGACAAGCTGATTGATACAATCTGCCAGTGAAAAAAAGTCTGTTGAACTACATATTTTGAAATAGCTGACTGTCAACATATCCAGAAGAAACAGGAAAAAGCAGAAATAAAAGGAAAGTGCAATACATTCATTTTCATTCATGGCAAGTTACCATTATAACCAACAATTGCTTCAGACGGCAATAATTGACTAACCAAGGCAACCAAATTTATACATAATGTGTGTGCTTTTTAAATTCAAGCAACAAACCAGAGTTGTTTTGTAACCAATGTGGTTCTATTAAAATCTATTTGCGATCCTTGAACTACATAAGCATAGACTGAGAGCAGTACAGAGCTATATTTCACAAAATAACATGTATAAATGAAAATCAGAAATTAACTATAAATTCCAATTGTTTTGCAAGCTACTGAATATAACACTCTCTTTACATAGAATTAGCCAATAACATACATTTTTCTTTTCTAAATCCCCCCTTTTAAAGGTAGTTGCTTTTTTTATATAGGGACAATTTCTTCCAAATTATTTTATTCAATTACCTTGCATATTTTCTATTTATATATAATAGGGCACTATAATCGAGCACTAAAAGAACAATAAACACCTATAAAAATAACATTACATTGTATTCTTCAGGACAGCATATAATGCGCAACACATAAAAATCTTAAATGCAAATGCTTAACAAATAGAACAACCTCAGCAAGTACTGCATTACATTGTAACAGGGTACATTATATGTATATACACATTTAACTAATTGTTTTTACAAAAGTTTTTTTGTTCATTTTTTCACAATTTTAGTTATACAACGAACACTTAACAAAATATATTACTGTGAATAACTTCTGAGAAATGTTACAAGTTAAAGGTTCTGATGTTGTCTACGTAGTTTTGCAAAGCAAAAAATAAAAAGCAGTCTGAAGCTGCAGAGGCTTCATCTTCAAAGAAAGATGCTGTAGACATCAAACCGGTCAGAACTCAGATTACAAATACTACTCTGATTTATCACAATAAAGTTCTTTCAAAGTTTTGAGTTCCTCGATTAGCTGCTTGTTTTGGGTTTCCAGCACTGCAACACGACTCTCCAGACACTTTACATATTCCTTTTTTCGACGTCGACATTCTTTGGCAGCCTCCCTGCAAACAGCAGAAGCAAAAAAGGAACGAGAAATACTTGATATGCTATGCAACATCAGGGCTTCTGGAACAATTCCAGTATTATAGGTCAACATGATTCTGCACCCCGCCCACCCCCCCCCCCATTCCCAAATTTGCAACTGAATTCATAGGCTAGGTTAAAATACAAAGCAAAATGGAGTATATCATGCTCAAAAGTGTCCCTGTCCCAACTCCACCTGGTAGTCCATGGAACTGCAACATCTCATGCCTGGGTCAGAGTTCAAAAAGTATGAAAGTGGCAGTTTGAAGCTGTTAATCTGTTTTATGGCAGTACAAGTCTTTTAGGGCCTTGAGCTCCTCGATAAGAGTCTTGTTTTGATTTTCAAGCACAGCGACTCGATTTTCAAGACACTTGACATACTCCTTCTTCTTTTTGCGACATTCACGAGCAGCCTCCCTGGAATTAACAGAAGGCACATCATAGCGACAGCCGAAAAAGGGAAGAAACCGACTAATCTGTATACTTTGTCTTTGTAATGCCATCCTTAGAGTGCCACTCGAGGATCCCCAGTCCTTGAGCTACGACCAGCACCAACCAAATCAGAAGCCGCTGGCTTTGCCGAATCCCTCATAACACTCCAACAATCTAAATCATATTTATGGGATTATTTGCAGCCAACCAGTATGAATGCCAGGAATGGGATGCAGTTGACTCATCCCCATCGAACGACTTTTGACAGATGTCATAACCACATCAAATTGAAGTATTGCATTCAGATGTAAGTTCCTGTCTGGATTGAAGTATATAGCCACAGCAGTGAAACAAGTAATTCGACCACTGTTCCAGGAAGCATCTTTTTTTTTGGTTGGTAAAACACAAATATGTGCATAATTATTTAACAGAATGAAAATAGACTGTATTAAAACTTGTGTCAGTCTAAACATGTTAACTAAAACATTTTAAAAACAACAAAAAATGCTCATTCTTCAGGTTATGAGATGACACAATCAAAAAGTGTCAAAAATTCCATCAACTAGTTGTCTATAATACTGAAGAAATTATTGGCTCATTGTTCATTATTATTCACATTTTCCTCAGTTATGATTTTATAAAGACATGAAAAAAGATGACAAAAATACTAAATACTAAAATGCACTGGGACAACGAAAACAAAAATGTGAAATATTTGAATTTCCAGGGCAATACAATTAAGCCTTTTTGTATTTCCATCTGTTTGCCAATTATAAGCATAATAAAATATCCCTGTCCCAACTTCATCAGGTGGTCTATGTGACTGCAATGTTTTATGCTTGGGTCAGAGTTTAAAAAGGTATGAAATGATTGAAGCCAATTCTATACTTTTTGAATTCTGACAGAGGTGCAAAGTGATTATACCTTTTCGCTAAGTTAACAAGAGGAAAATATAGTGTTTGATTAGCTGCTGAAAGTTGAGAGAAAATGTTTACAAAAAGTATGTAACTTTTAGCAATCACTTAATGCACCTGTTAGCTGCAATTATAATGCAATCCTTAATAAGGTAAGCATTTGACCTGCTATCTTGGGCTATATGGTATCATTTTAAACGCTTGTAACAAATAAATGCAACATAAAAAGTTAAAAATTTACATCTATCATCTATATAACCAATATTGTGCCAGAAACTCTAATACAGTTAGTAAGTTAACAGCCAAAAACATCATTTTATGAAAAAATGTTGGCATGTTGAAACAAGGGGTGGCACAGTGGTTAGCACTGATGTTTCACAGCTCCCCGGGCCTGGGTTTGATTCCTGGCTTGGGTCATTGTCTGCGTGGAGTTTGCACGTTCTCCCCGTGTCTGCATGGGTTTCCTCCAGGCGTTCCGGTTTCCTACCACAGTCTAAAGATGTGCGGGTTAGGTTGATTGGCCAAGCTAAATTGCCCCTTGGTGTCCCGGGATGCATAGGTTAGAGGCATTAGCAGATAAATATGTGGGGTTACATGGATAGGGCCTGGGTGGGATTGTTGTCAGTGCAGACTCAATGGGCCAAATAGCCTCCTTCTGCATTATTGAGTTTCGATGAATTGCATTTTACATGTTTAAAAAATTCTTCAATTTTTCCAATTTTACTTTCTCCTTACTGCTGAAAAAAGGAAATAAATATGACAGTAGTTATATGATTATCTTTGACTGCTAATATTTCAGGATATATTTTGTTAACGTAATATTTGTGGAAATATTTTTGTAGCTGAAAAGAGAGATATTCTACTGAAGCTTTTCATCCTGCACTTTTCAGGACAAATATGCAGAATTTCAAACCATCGCAACAATTTTGCTGCAGGAAAAAGGGTGCTGACTAGCAAGTCGGCTGATTACTCCATGGAACATCTTGGTCAGGTAATACAGAATGTAGACTCCCCAAGCTCCCAGCTCATTCAATAAAGGTGCAAGGCTTGAATATATTCCCTTTTTTTTGCAGCAAAGGTGTCCCTGGCTATGTTCTCTGCTAACAAAAGAATAAGTTCACGTTTTGAGCCTCTTTTGAATTATCCGGGAGCTTGGGGAGCCTACAGTTCCAGGTTGCTTTCGACATGCCAACACCTCAACCAGATTGGACTTCACCTGCAGTACAAATTGTTGTGATCATTTGAAATTTGGCATTCTTGCATTTGTCCTGATGAATACAAGATGAAAAACTTCACCAACACATCTTTTTCAGAAATATTTCTGTAGCATTTCATACTGTGATTATTTATTACAAATCTATCCACCGTGGATAAAACTGGAACTTCATCAAACAGTCTCATTCAACCACTATTTTGATTTTTTTTAAAAATCAAGTTAACCCTTCTTTATGGACAGCAATGGCAAGCATGACTTTCTCATCCTCCTGTTGCACTTATCTTGCATGTCCAAGTTGTACTTCTTGCATGATGAAGCATCAGTGGAGAGTGTTCAAGCTACAAAATTAAAGTCAGTTCTGAATGTCGCTGCATGCAATTTCCTTTGAAGGCAAGCTCAAGAATTTTTTTTGAAAACTAAATGAAGAGCAATGATTTAAGGGGTTCAAAATGCCTCTGTCATAATAGAACAGATTAATATAATTACACAATGAAAAATCATGCAGGAGGAAATAATAGGAATAACCATTGACAGGCAGTAAGATAATCGACTGACGCATGAGGATAAAGCAAAACCAGGGACATACCAGGAAGAGGGCATGCTACTGACCCACAGCTAGTTAGATTGCACACAGCTAGTATATGGCATAACTAGGACAGGCAGACACTACTACATTACAATCAGAGATCTTCAATTTGTGCATGTAAAAATTCTATTGATGTAATTTTACTTTCATAAATTATTTTTCTGAAACACACTACATGATAACAATCCGAGTGCTTGAAGCAAAATATGCTTATAATAATAACAAATTGTCAAAGGAAAGCAAAGATGCAAAATATCTTTATTTCATCAAACTGAGCACATATTCTGAATTTTCATCAAACATTAAAATTGTACACGCCAAAGACAACCTTTAGTTTATTGATGCCTAAAAAGAAAATAAACGCACAAGCATTTGCCTATGTATATTTATAATATACATGATACACGCACAGTAATTACCACCCAAAAACATCGTAAATATTTGTAAAATTCAGTCAGAATTTTCAATAATGATCACTACTACTGTAAACCAGATTGTATTACACAGTGAGAAGACAGATTTCTAAATAGTCACATTAGACAGCTGGTGCAAATGGTGACTAAAGAACTGTAGCTTCAGGTCATTTTGGCACAGTGTGAGAACATTTTGGCATAAATCATCAACAGCTTATTTAAAAATACAACACTTGGTTCCTTGAATTAGGATGATAGACTCTAAAATGAGGCTGCTATGTGGTTATATGTCACCAATGTTGCCATCTGAAGTACCAAATGAAGGATACACATTTTTCTTGAGGTGGCTGTGAAAAATCTCAACAAGCACCATATTAAAAGCAGAAATAAAAGCAGAGCTGGAGAACAGAAGGGATCTATTTTGGCCTGGATTCTTAAATTATGGCAGTAACACTCTGAAAGAAGGAAGTCCAGATTATATGGAGATATAGCATAAAATTTTAAAAATTCTTTATTTTGCAGTAACCTGGATCTTTCAGACACTTCCTCGCATCAATGGATCTGTATAGATAAATCTTTCATTACACTGTCATTGATTATAATGCTGAAGTATTTTACGTTACATGGATCAAGCAGTAATAAGAGGTGGCAATTTTCTTGAGGGCAAATGGCTGAAGCCACTCTTGAAGACATAGGTTTTGAAGGAAGATTTAAGACAGATTCAAATAGAGTCATAGAGGTTTACAGCATGGAAACAGGCCCTTCAGCTCAACTTGTCCATGCCGCCCAGATTTTACCACTAAGCTAGTATCGCCCGCATTTTCCCATATCCCTCTATATTCATCTTACCCATGTAACTGTCTAAATGCTTTTTAAGATAAAGAAACTTGGGAAGCTCCTGAGCATGGGAACCAGTTGGCTGAAGGCTCTTCCCCCAATGGTAGAGATGTGCTAGGGATGGGAGAGAGCTAAGACACGCAACATGCAGAAACTAGCAATGCAAGAGTGCGGAGTTTGAGCAGGGATGTAAATTTCAGGGGAGTTGCAAAGTAGCATAGTCTCATTAAATGTATTACCACTTTAAATGCATTATCTCTTTCAATGCATTACCACTTTAAGACCATCAACATTTTTTTAAACTGTCAGCAGCTGCCATTTCTCTCTATGTGCTTTTCCTGCGCTTTTGAAGTTTTAGCATGAACCTGGCAGGTCCTCCTTTGAACCTTTTTAAAAACTTTAAAAACTTCTTTTCACCAACAGAAAGCTCTCAGCGATCTCTGCAGCTTTTTTCCTTTGGCTATCTGGAGAGTGTGTTATTCTCTTCCTTTGATGTGCTGACTTATTTTTTGTCAACATCACTGCCAGATTCAATGCCCTCAAGGTCCAAGAGGCTGTTTTTAAATGTTATTAACTTATCTTCCAAATAGAGGGAGGACTTTTTTAAAATTCAGAACTTGCTGTCTGCAGTATCTCAGTGCAGGGACTGCTATCCGGACACACCCACCTTAGGCTCTGCTTGGATCGTGAGCCCGGAAATCTCATTTCTTGTGCTCTGGAGACCAAGCTGCAACTCTATGAGACATTTTTCTTTCACTCAAAACACTGCTCTATGTTCTCTTTGCTTTCTTTTTAATAAAAAACTTGCAGCAACTCTTTATCTCTTTTTATAAACCTAAGTTCCACTTTCCTTAAACACAAAATTACAGTTCTTGCTTCTGATAGTCATTTTCTCCCCATATTTCCCTCCACTTATTTTCAAACTTATGACTGTACTGGTCAATTCAAGTTTGCTCTGTGTTAGCCTCTCATGGCCTAGCAATATTCCAACATCTCACCACTCACACATCTCAGACCACAGGTAATGTCTCAAAGTTCATTCCATCTTTGTCGCCAAGGTAATGATGCACACTACAGACTTGGCCAGAAACACAAAAGGTATTTATTAACAAGGGAAAAGTTGGAAAGAGGCTTGCAGCCTCACAGCTGCCCTAGAGCAGCCCACCGGCTGCCCTAATCCCTACATGGCTTCTATATGTCTTCAGACTGTCCCCTGCCTAACGTAGGACTCCAGTCCCCTGGGGTGATTACCCAGTCGCAGTCCCAATTGGTCCCTCAAGCCAGGTGACCCTCTTCTGCTATGCTGCCCTTAAAAGGACAATTACCATAGTCCCACGCACCATTTTTATCTGGTGGTGCAGGGTTTGGAAGCCCATTAAAAGTTTTAAGAAATTGTGAAGAAAATGGAAAGCCTGCTGACGTGTGCAGAACATTCTGAAAGCTAAGTGCAAAGTGTTTTCACACCTTCAAAATTCACTCTTACAGAATCACAGAATAGTTACAGCACAGAAGGAGGCCATTCAATCCATCATGTCTGCACTGGTTCTCTGAGGGAACAATTTGTCTAGAAAGAATCACAGAATGATTGCAGAAGGTGCTGTATTATGTCATAGATGTATTTTTATTGCAGTGATTCATCATAGGGATCTATCCTTTAAAGATAACTTGACCTTTACATTGATCAGCCTTGTGTATTTATTCACATGATGTGGAGATGCCAGCGTTGGGCTGGGGTAAGCACAGTAAGAAGTCTCACAACACCAGGTTAAAGTCCAACAGGTTTATTTGGCTTGTGCTACCAAATAAACCTGTTGTACTTTAACCTGGTGTTGTGAGACTTCTTACTGTATTTATTCACATGCCATTTAATGCTAGTCCAATGAAGGAAGCACCATCATGCAGTGATGTTACAAAATGTCCCATCAACCTGTGCTATCATCTTTTCTACTGATTTAAATGGTTCTGGCTAAGAAAACCTGGTTTTGACCTAACTGTGGGTCAACCACGTGGACTGCAGCATTGCAAGGTGGCAGCGCACCACCACCACCTTCTGAAGGGCAATTAGGGAGAATCATAGAATCATAGAAATCCTACAGTGCAGAAAGAGGCCATTCGGCCCATCGAGTCTGCACCGACCACAATCCCACCCAGGCCCTACCCCCATATCCCCACATATTTACCCACTAATCCCTCTAACCTACGCATCTCAGGACACTAAGGGGCAATTTTAGCATGGCCAATCAACCTAACCCGCACATCTTTGGACTGTGGGAGGAAACCGGAGCACCCGGAGGAAACCCACGCAGACACGAGGAGAATGTGCAAACTCCACACAGACAGTGACCCAAGCCGGGAATCGAACCCAGGTCCCTGGAGCTGTGAAGCAGCAATGCTAACCACTGTGCTACTGTGCCGCCCCGTAGGGACGGGCAATAAATGCTGGCCAGCCAGCAATGCCCATGTCCCACAAATGAATAATAAAAATCAACTTGATAAAAGCCTAACCACCTTATACTGCTTTGAAATTGAAATGAGTGCTTGCTATTTGTTCCTTCCCTAAGAACAGTCTATCCCTTGGACAGCTGTGGCCATTATTAATAGTTGGCCGAGTGAAGTGCTAATCAATTTCCGCACAGTAGGTGTCCCATTCACCTGAGAATGAATGAGTTTCAATAAGTTGCCAAAACAGATTGTCCCTTTGATGTGGTTTCTGATTAGTTAACACGAGCTAATAGGATTACGAATATAACAAGGTGTTTTTCACATGGCAGAATGCATTTTCTTCTCATCAATGATATGGAGGTTTCTATTAGATGGTGAGGGGTTGCTCCCACCCCAAGGAATACAAAATATTTTTCATTGACATTGCATGGAATCTGAGGACTGAACATAGTGCATACTGAGTGGATGACTTTGGAGGATAATTGGGGGGGACACAGGTGGCATGATTGATCTGAGAGGACATGGAGGATACGTGGTGGCATGCAGTGATCTCACAGGGGCATAGAATATATCTAGGGACTTAGAGGTGGCAAGGGCTAGCATGGAGGATGGGTGAGGGAGGGGTGAGAAAGGGGGTTTCGAAGGCCTTTAAATATTGTGGAGAGCTGCAATACTGTGTTGGAGAATTGAGGCCAGCCCTCTAACCAGCGTCTCACTGCTCAACTGAAAGCCCGGTCCAGGTGTGAAAAGACAAAAATGGTGTGTGAAGTCACTCATGGGTCAAGTGTGCAGTTTACAAATTGCGAAAGTGTGCAGGTCGAATTTTCCCAAGCCCAAAGGAAGATTTAGCCCAAGATTTTATATTTGATGCATAGGGGAACTCAATGCAGTTTTCACATATTCACTGGCGATACCCAATTCTACTGCATCTCCACCTACCTTGACCTCTCCACTGTCTCTAAATTGTCAGACTGATAATCTGATATCCAGTTCTGCGGGAGCAAGAAATTTCTTCCAACTAAATATTTTAAGCCTGAAGTCACTATCTTCCATTCCCATCGAAAACCCTGTTTCCTAGGCACTGATTCAATCTCTGTTCCTGGCAACTATCTGATGCTGAACCAGATGCTTGCAATGGTGTTATATTTGACTGAGGTGATCTTCCTACTACATATCTACACTATCACAAAGATTATTTCTTCCTGTTCACCTTCAACACTATTATTCCTACAAAACTCATCTCCAAACTCTGTGGCCTGGACCTCAGTTCCTCCCTCTGCGACTGAACCCTGAACTTCCTAACTCACAGACCGCAATTAGTTGAGATAGGCAACAACACCTCCTTCATGATCATCAACACCGGTGCCCCACAAGGCTGTGTTCTCAGCCCCCTACTATACTCCTTACACATCTATGACTGAGTGGCCAAATTCCCCTCCAACTCGACTTTCAAGTTTGCTGAAGACACCACCATAGGGGGTCGGATCTCAAACAATGACGAGGCAGAGTACAGGAATGAGATAGAGAATCTGGTGAACTGGTGCGACAACAATAATCTCTCCCTCAATGTCAACAAAATGAAGGAGATGGTCATCGACTTCAAGAAGCGTATTGGAGGACATGTCCTTGTCAAAATCAACGGGGACCAAGTAGAAATGGTCGAAAGCTTCAAGATTTTAGGTGTCCAGATCACCAACAACATGTCCTGGTCCCCCATGCTGAGACTATAGTTAAGAAAGCCCACCAATGCCTCTACTTACTCAGAAGACTAAGGACATTTGGCATGTCAGTTACGACTCTCACTAACTTTTACAGATGCAACATAGAAAGCATTCTTTCTGGTTGTATCACAGCTTGATATGGCTCCTGCTCTGCCCAAGACCGCAAGAAACTACAAAGGGTCGTGAATGTAGCCCAGTCCATCATGCAAACGAGCCTCCCATCCACTGATACACTTCCCACTACCTCGACACCCTGGACATACTCTCTTCCACCTTCTTCCATCGGGAAAAAGATACAAAAGTCTGAGGTCAGGTACCAACCAATCAATTGGGTCAATGGGCTGACGAATGGCAGATGGAGTTTAATTTAGACAAATGCGAGGTGATGCATTTTGGTAGATTGAACCAGGGCAGGACTTACTCAGTTAACGGTAGGGCGTTGGAGAGAGTTACAGAATAAAGAGATCGAGAGGTACATGTTCATAGCTCCTTGAAAGTGGAGTCACAGGTGGACAGAGTGGTGAAGAAGGCATTCGACATGCTTGGTTTCATCGGTCAGAACATTGAATACAAGAGTTGGGACGTCTTGTTGAAGTTGTACAAGACATTGGTAAGGCCACACTTGGAATATTGTGTGCAATTCTGGTCACCCTATTATAGGAAGGATATTATTAAACTAGAAAGAGTGCAGAAAAGATTTACTAGGATGCTACCGGGACTTGATGGTTTGAGTTATAAGGAGAGGCTGGATAGACTGGGACTTTTTTCTCTGGAGCGAAGGAGGCTGAGGGGTGATCTTATAGAGGTCTATAGAATAATGAGGGGCATGGACAAAGTAGATTGTCAATATCTTTTCTCAAAGGTAGGGGAGTCTAAAACTAGAGGGCATAGGTTTAAGGTGAGAGGGGAGAGATACAAAAGTGTCCAGAGGAGCAATTCTTTCACACAGAGGGTGGTGAGTGTCTGGAACAAGCTGCCAGAGGTAGTAGTAGAGGCGGGTACAATTTTGTCTTTTAAAAAGCATTTAGATAGTTACATGGATACGAAGAGTATAGAGGGATATGGGCCAAATGCGGGCAATTGGGATTAGCTTAGGGATTTTTTAAAAAAGTGCGGCATGGACAAGTTGGGCCAAAGGGCCTGTTTCCATGCTGTAAAACTCTATGACTCTATGACAACCAACGCAAGAACAGCTTCTTCCCTGCTGCCATCAGACTTTTTAATGGACCTACCTCGCACTAAGTTGATCTTTCTCTACACCCTAGCTATGATTGTACACTACATTCTGCAGTCTCTCCTTTTCTTCTCTATGAACGGTATACTTTGTTGGTATAGCATGCAAGAAACAATACTTTTCACTGTATACGAAGACATCTGACAATAATAAATCAAATCAAATCACCTATTTCCATCTTTATAACATGTGACTCCAGAGCCACAGCAATGTGGTTGACTCTCAACTGTCCTCTGAAATGGCCCAGCAAACCACTCAGTTCAAGGGCGACTAGGGATGGACAATAAATGCTGGCAGGAATTGGAATGTCAGCTAAGCAGGATTTTCTACAAATAGAATGGTGGCAGTAAAGTTCTGGATGAATCTATGTGAACTGAAATAAATGGGTATGGCAATAGTATCAATCAACAGCTTGGTTATTCAGCTAACAACAACCTGCACTGGCTTCACTCAAGAGTCAATAGTAGGGACTTGATAACCAATATATGGTTAGGGGCGGCATGGTGGCACAACGGTTAGCACTGCTACCTCACAGCGCCAGGGACCCGAGTCGAATCCAGCCTCGGGTGACACACTCACCCGAGTTTGCATGTTCTCCCCGTGTCTGCGTGGGTTTCCTCCAGTTTCCTCCCACACCCCAAAGATGTGCAGGTTAGGTGGATTGGCCATGGTGAGTTGCCCCTCAGTGTCAGGGGGACTAGCAGGGTAAATACGTGGGGTTACAAGGATAGGGCCTGGGTCGGACAGTTATCAGTGCAGACTTAATGGGCCGAATGGCCTCCTTCTGCACTGTAGGTATTCTATGATTCTATTCTATGAACATATGAATGTACGAATTAGGAGCGGGGTAGGCCACTCGGCCACTTGAGCATGCTCCATCATTCAATAGGATCATGGCTGATCTGATTGTGATCTCAACTGCGCATTCCTGCCTACCCCAATAACTTTTCATTCCATTGTTAATCAAGAATCTATCTAGCGCTGCCTTACAAATATTCTGTTTCCACTGCCTTTTGAGGAAGAGAGTTCCAGAGATTCACGGCCCTCAAATTCTTCTCATCTCCATCTCAAATGAAGGATCCCTTATTTTTAAACAGTGACCCCTAGGTCGAGGTTCTCTGACAAGAGGAAACATCTGCTCCACATTCATTCTGTCAATACACCTCAGGATCTTAAAAGGTTTCGATCAAGTCGCCTCTTACTCTTTTAAACTCTACTGGATACAAACTTAACCTCTGCAACCTTTCCTCCTAAGGCAGCCCACTCCTTCCTGGGATTAGTCTGATAAACCTTCCCTGAACTGTTCTTAATTTATCAACATCTTTTCTCAGATAAGGAGACCAGTACTGTACATAAATACTCCAGATGTGGTCTCACCAATGCCCTGTACAATTGAAGCATAACCTTACTATTTTTGTAATCAATTCCCCTCACAATAAATGATAACATTCTATTAGCCTTCCTAGTACCTATTGTACTTGTAGACTAGCCTTTTATGGTTCATGCACTAGGGCACCCAGATCCCTCTGCACTTCTGAGCATTGCAATCTCTCACCATTTAGATAATAAGTTTCTTCTTTATTCTTCCTGGCAAAAAGGACAATTTCACATTTGCTCACATTACACTCCATTTGCCAGATTTTTGTCCACTAACTTAACCTATGTACCTTTTTACATCCTTTTCACTATTTACTTTCCTACCTATCCTTGTGTCATCAGCAAATTTAGTAACCATACCATCAGTCCCCTCTTCTGAGTCATTTGATTTGATTTATTATTGTCACATGTATTAGCATACAGTGAAAAGTATTGTTTCTTGCATGCTATACAGACAAAGCATATCATTCAAGAGAAGGAAATGAGAGTGTGCAGAACATAGTGTTAGTCACAGCTAGGGTGTAGAGAAAGATTAACTTAATGCAAGGTAGGTAAAAGAATGAAGTTTTTAGAACGAGAGTAAAAGATGGAATTAGAAGGTACGCTGGGCATAGCTTGCAAGAAGTCGCCTCGCTCCAGCGCCATCTTGAGTCGGAATTTGACCAACATTCACTTTATTAATTTTTTTCTTATTTAATTTTCTATAGAAACTCTTACTATCCCTCTTTATATTAATAGCTATCTTTCTCTCGTACTCTCTCCTCATCGATCTTTTTATCATTCTTTGATGTTCTTTATATTCTTTCCAATCTTCTGATCTGCCACTTGTCTTTGCGCAAATATGTGCTTTTTCCTTAAGTTTAATAATGTCTCTAAATTTTTTAGTTAACCAGGCTCCCACCTTGAATTTTTTTCTTTCTCATGGGTATATGTGTATTCTAAAATATCTCTTTAAATATCTGTTACTGAACTATCCCTTAGCACATTTGCCAGGTCACTCTATCCAGCTCCACTTTCATGCCCTTATAATTACCCTTATTTAAGTTTAAAATACTAATCTTAGATGACTCTTCTCTCCCTCAAACTGAGAGTAAAATTCAGTCATATGATCGTTGCTACCTATGATTGTCTTCACTATGAGGTTATCAATTGACTCTTTGCGAACTATATATGGTATGATTTGTATGGATAGCACACAATACAATACTTTTCACTGTATCTTGGTACATGTGACAATACTAAATCAAATCAATCAATCCTATCTTGTTGCACAATACCAAGTCTATTATAGTCTGCCCTTGGCTCTCGAATCTGCAATTCTAAGAGACTATTCTGAAAACATTCTATGAACTCTTCATCTAGTTAGTTTTACCCATCTGATTTTTCTAATCTATATCTTCATTAAAATGCCCCATATTGATTGTCATGCCTTTCTGGCAAGTTCCCACTATCTCTTCTTTCATACTCTGTCTGACTATATAGTTAGAATTAGGGGCCTGTACACCATTCCCACAAGTGACTTCTTGCTTTTATCATTTTTTTATCGCAACCCAAACTGCTTCTACATCCTACATATCAACTACTGACTCACTACAAAGTTTTCTCCTCAGTACTACAAGTGTCACCTATAAAATCAAAGAGGTTGCTTGGCCAAAATTCCTCAAATAAGTCCGACTGACGCAGAAGTTGAAACAGACGTTACTGAGCTGGATTCAGGGCTTTGCTCTTTCAAGAGAACTGGGATTGGATATCCATCTTCCCTAAACCCCATCAGGATGGATCTAACCAATAGGAAAGCGCAATGGGAAATCTACGAGAATAACGACAAGCTGATGTTTTGGCAATACAATGAGGACAGGCATCCATTCCAATGATTTTGGCAATCTCTAAATTCTAGAGCTCAGGTTTGAGTAGGTGTGATTGGCAGAAATCAACAATGGATAAAAGAAAAAACAGAAAATAAGATCTATTGTGATGATTAGTTTTAGTCAAATGTAAAATCAATGATCCAAGAATAAAGCTCCAAAATCAAGTATCATCAAAACTGGTTTAATGATTTAAAATACCCAATTTCTCAGTTCAGTACATACTTCCCAGTACAGATTTTTTTTTTAAATTGTGCAATGCAACTGATATTACATATTTTCTGAAATCTTACCTGTTTTTCATTAGCCTGAGCTCCCGTTTACGTGTAGCCTCTTCTGCTAGCTGTTGCGGACTATGCAATGTCCCGGGTGAGGTTGCCATCACTACACCCTGAGGTAAGGTGGTAGTTGGGGTTCGAATTTGATAAGTTGGCATATCTCCCGTGGCAGCTTCAGGACAGAAGTTTAATTTTAATTAGAATGAAGCCAATAGCCAAATTAAATCTTCATTTTACACACATTTATTGACATTCTTTTCAAAGATAAATCACCATACCATTTCTTGCCCAGATCTTTCCTCCCCACATGTCCTCACCAGCAAACCAGTTCTCAAGATTACCAGAAGCAACATGCAGATCTATTGCACCTTTACCATGATTAAAGTATCATGAGAGGTTACACAGAGAAGAAATCTAGGAACGGTCATAAGAATCATAAGAACTTAGACAAGAATAGGCAATTTAGCCTCTCAAAACTGCTCCACCATTTAACGGCTGATCTCATCTCAGCCTCAACTCCACTTATTTGACTGTTCACCATAGCCCTTCAAACCCTTACTAATTAAAAATCTATCTACCTCTCCCTTAAATTTATGCAAAGTCCCAGCATCCACCATGCCCTGGGGTAGTGATTCCACAGACTCACAGCCCTTTGAGAGAAGTAATTTATCCCCATCTCGGTTTTAAATTTGCTACCTCTTATCCTAAAACTCACTGTCCTAGATTCCCCTACAAGAGGAAACATCCTCTCCATGTCTCTTGTACACCTCAATTAGCTCTCCTCTCATTCTTCTAAACTGCAGGGAGTATTGGCCTAAACTGCCAATCTCCCTCCATAAGTCAAACCCCTCATCTTTGGTGATAGCTCAGTCACCAAGAGGAGGTCTTTCAAAGGCAGAAAATGAAACAAACATGCCCAAGAGATTTATAGGAGTTCCATGGAGCTTTGGTGAGGTAGCAGCTGAAGATGATGCGGAGCATTGGTGAGGTAGCTGAACGTGCTGTCACTGAAATGCACACAAAGCCAAAATCAAAGGCTGAAGGGCACAATGTGCAACATGGCAGAAGCTACAAATGTGAAGTGAGGAGAGACTAGAAAGGGTTTTGTATACAGGAACACGGATTTTGAATTAAGTATTAGAATATAGAAAACTAGCAATCACCAAAAACAGGTGATGGGCAACCAGGATTTGGTGTGGGTGTCAAAGTTCTGAATCAGTTGAAGCTTGTGTAGAATGGAGGTGGAAGGCAATATACACACCACATACCCACCGGCGCATGCACAGACACACACATAGATGCATACATACACACAAGTTCATTACTACTACTACTAAGAGCAGACAGAGTTGTGAAGGGGAAAGAAATCTCAGTGATAGATAGGATACAGAGTTTGGAACTCAGTTGAGGATCAAATCAGAGTATATGCGCATCATCTGACTCTATCTTGGGGGAGCTACTGAAGAGAAATATAGAGTCAGGATAATGGTAGGAGTTTATGGCAAAAGAATACATTTTCTGTATTTCACTGGTGGTAGTACTACTGTACAATCATTACTATTTGATGCCAAACAGATAGACTAACAAACAGAGCTAGCTGAGGATAGTGGTGGAGAGGCAAACAAGCTGCAATCAACCTACATGCAGAAAGTGATTATGTCCACAGATAATATTGCTGAGATAGTACTGTGTGCATATTGGAAAAAGATGAAACCTTCAGGTACTCTGGAGTTAACACTGAGATACAGTGCTAGTGAAATGATGTAAGTCCACTTTTTACAGCAGGACATATAGAATTGAAACTAAGTGAAATCGATCCCCTTAAAGGCAATGGAGAAGCAATGGAAGATGGAGTGGCAAATTGTGTCTGCAGAGAAGTGAAGAAGGACAAGGAAAGATAACATGCCACATGAAAGCAGTCCCAAAGAATGTGACTGATGACTGACTAGGGTGATTTTGATACTGTGTTTAGGACAAAGGTGGCTCAGGATTCAGAAAAATGTTATAGGAGAAGTGAGTAGAACTAGGTTTCACACACCCAGTCTTCTTGTGCACTTCCATGTACTTCCAGGTCAGATGCGTGCCTGTCTGAGCAATGGAAAATTTGGTCCTTTGTATTTGCTTTGAGTATCCCAAGTCCATTGCTCCTATGTCATGATGCACAGTGACCGATATTACAGGGATTTCACCTCCATTTTTGATATAAATTGTGAAATTAAATAGCATAACCTGTTGGAAATTGTTCAAAACAATGAAGTCAGGGAAAATCTGCTGTAAATTAAAGTACAAGTTCTATGCCAGTTCATCAACGTAATTATATATCTTTATAAATATGTTAGGACTGTCAATTGAAAGAGCCAACCTCCATGATTAACCCACATTTAAAACATTATGATCCCAGCTGATGTTACTACTGGACAGGTCAGATCCCAGGGTGGAACCTGGTTTGATAGATCCTTAATTTAATTTTTTGTTTAGAAACGTGGTAGATGGCGACTGAACAGTCAGGTGCCGTTTCGCAAGGGAGCCCTGATCTCACAGTGCAGGTGCAGGGAAAAGTCAGAAGAATAGTATTCATAATGCTCATTTGGAGAGGCATGATGGGCTGAATGGTCTCCTTCTACGCCATAACAATTATTGTGATTCTGAAACCCTGGAACTAGATCCTTATTGGTTGCTCAGAAGATGTCCAAGTGAAAGCATAGTTTGGGAGGAAACAGGAAACTTCTTCAAGCATGGAGATTGGAAATCAACCTTAAAAGAGACGATTCTCTGATCTCATTGAGCCTGTTGCAGATTGCGCTGATCCCAGCACAGACCGCCAGCATCGGAGCATCAGGACCCTTCCGATGGGCCCACATGCCTGACCCCCGACATGCCCTCCTATCATGACTCCTGATATGGCCATCCCATCATGACTGTCGTCATGACCCACCAGTGCATGACCCCTCCCCTCATATCTCTCCCATATAGCACCCCATCATACCACTCCTCATCCCTCCCCAGCCCCCACACGAGCCCCCCACCCCCACTGGCTCTCCACTCCATTCTCATGCCTCCGCACTCACGTCATCAGTCATGACCACACCAGGTAGCTCTTGTTTCCCACAAGCCATCCCGGCAGCCCAGGCTGGTCCCCGGGGATGTCCGAGTGCCCCAGGATGTAACCACACCTCAGGATGCTAGCAAGGTGGTCACACACTAGAGTTGAATTTATGAAAGATACTCCTGATTCCACAGGGCTGCAGGGCGATGTGCATGCCGTACATAGCACCTGTGGCATTCCATTGATGTCGTCGAAGCCTAAAGCCTGGGCACCTTGTTGGGCCTGGCCTAGGTCAAAATGGATGTACTGCCCTGGCCGGACATACAGGACATCCAAGACCTCCTGGATGACGAATATAGCATCTGGCAGCTCATGGTAGAACATGCATGTCCTGTACAGCTGTGTCTCCACCTCTGCTGTCTTTTGCTCTCCACATCATGACGACCATCGATGTTGGACTTTAACCTGGTGTTGTGAGACTTCTTACTGTTTTGCCCTCCCCTCAGGCCAATATACCACCAGGTCCTGACCCAGACCAGCAGCCTCCTGAAGTCTTGTTGCGGCCTCCGGCCTGGATTGGCCTTGCAGTGGGCAGCAACATTTGTCGACCACAATGGCAGCAACAACTATCCAAAATTCATATAAGATGAAGGCAAAATACTGTGGATGCTGGAATTTGAAACAAAAACTGAAAATGCTGGAAATTCTCAGCAGGCCTGACAGCATCTGAGAATGATGTGGAGTTGCCGGCGTTGGACTGGGGTGAACACAGTAAGCTAATGGTATTTGCTACCAAATAAACTTGTTGGACTTTAACCTGGTATTGTTAAAACTCTTACAGCATCTGAGAATACAGCCAAGGTTTCGAGTCTGAATGACCCTTTGTCAGAGCTCTGGGTGTGAAACTGTGTTTTGGTAAATACCTTGTTGAAGAACAGGAAGGAAATAGAAAGCATTGAAGGTGGATAGGGTAAGAGAGACAGAGAAGAGCAGTACTTCTACAGGGTACGCATTTCTGGAAGAGGAGTGGCAGTGAATAAACACTAAGATAAAGGCAAAATACTGCGGATGCTGGAATCTGAAACAAAAACAGAAAATGCTGGAAAATCTCAGCAGGTCTGACAGCATCCGTGGAGAGAGAATAGAGCCAACGTTGAGTCTGGATGTCATCCAGAGCAGTAGAAAGTGAGAGACAATCAGTCAGGTTATCCATCCCGGAGCCCTCAATCCCTCCCAGCACCCCAAGTCCCCATGCTTCTGAACTCTTGTCAACCTTAGCCAACCCCGATGCCATGTGCCACCTTGATTGGATGCTGACCGTTACCACATCATCGCCTCAGCAACCATGGGCACTGTCTATGCTCTCTCAGGGTCCCAATGGTGTCCCACAGAGCTGCACCCTCCCTTCACATGATGCCGCACAATACCTTCTGCACCCCCAGTGCAGTTGCGTGATCGCTGGTGTGCCATGCAGAGCTGTTCCCCTGGATACGGACCTCTGATACCACAGATCAATGGCGGTGGCATGAGGCAGACTGGGCTCAGTGCTCTGGCACTCATGTAGAGCATAAGGGTAGCTGTGAGGAGGTCCTCATTGGGGAACACTTACAGTATAAACCTGTGTGTACTCACCTGGACATTCAATGCAAACTAGCTTCCTGACATGGAGTGCAGTTCAGACAAATGATAGGGAAGCACCCACCTGATTTCCATGCAACAGGCGACCATGGTAGGGAGCACCACAGAGTTCATACAGTGAGTGTGCAGCGTTGTGTTAACACCTGCTGATCTCCTTGGTTGGGTAACAGTTGCCAGGTGCTTGTGTTAAAGGGGCCTGGGATGGAATCTCCGTGTAAAGCACGGAGCCTTTCCAGCTGAAAAGCGGCAGAATGGAGGGTACAACTTTTGTGGGATTTGACCTCGACCTCTGCCACCCCTCGGAGGTTCTTTAAGCAAACAGGGAGAATGCTTGCCACACGACCACAAACCAACGGTGACCCCCAACCTGTGGACCCTCAGCTCAGGCTGAACCTGCCAAAAACTCTGTGTCCATGGTGGACCCCGCCCCATGGCTGCAGCTGAGCCACCCTCTTGCACCTTTGAGGTTGTTGCACAGCGGTACTCGCCACCTCGCTCGCTCTCGCAACCTTGTGCCTGAGTCACACTTTAAAGCAGCAGTAGTGATTTGTGTCCTTGTGACGTCGCGCTGGAAAGGAGGGTACATTTTGGGAGGTGGGTTTGTTGTGTGCCAAATTCGCTAATGAGATTGAAATGCAGTCAATCTCATGCTAATCAACCTCACGCCCTTTCTGGGCCAGAATGGGCACGAACTGGTTTATACCATTAAAAGGGGGCTGGAAAAATTGCAAACTGTTTTGTGACACAAAATTTCAGGCTCACGTCATTCTCTGGCATCTGCGTGATCTAATAACGGCATGGCAAGGTTGGAAAATCTACCCATTGCCTTTAAAGATGTCATGCCTGATTGTAAATGGATACATGCTCAATTAATTATTTCTACAGGTGATGTGCAGTTGATGTTTCGTGCATGTACATTTCTGGACACATGCACGCACCGCATGCGCAACACACACAGTTGTATCAATGTAGGGAATGTCTAACTGATAAAAGTAGTTTACATTTCTAGTGAGAAAATTTGGATAGAAATATGAAAGGGATTTCTCCAGAGATGGTACAGTAGTTTTGTTTCACTGCTGGAAAATAAATGAAATGATTTCCTTAGTCAAAGCAGGTAGATAAAATAAATTTGTAATTCCACCTTTCCTGTTTACTTGCATAATTAAATAGGTGTATATAATACAGAGAAGCAGCTCTTTACTTTTACTGTCCATCTACTTAAGGCAACGGGGAAAATATTAAAAATAATGAATCTGCATAAAAAAAGGTTTTGAAACCAACTATCAATTTTGAAGCTTGTGTAACATTGCGTAACATTTAGAATACATCAAACGATAAAAAGGCAATTTTAAGTCCCTTCCTGATATTCCCCTAAGCTGGATCTGTGCTCGGCTCTTTTACAAATTTCCTCTTTGGATGTGGGAAATTAGCAATAGTGCTTTCATTTCCCATCCCTAGTTACTGCGAGGTGCTGATAGTGGTTTGTGGTATTGATGCTCCCACAATGGTTTTACAGGGGGAATTCCGGAATATTGGTCCAATGACAACAAAGGAATAGCAGTGCATGTCCAAGTCAAGATGGAGCGTGACGTTGAGGATAACTTGCAAGAAGTGGTGTTTCCCATGTCATTGCTACTCTTATTCTTATTCTTGGTGATCAAGGTTTTGTAGCTGGGAAGTGCTGTTAAAGTATGGATTCTGAGTTCACTGTCAGGAATGCAGATCAAATAGACTGCTTCATCATGAGTGATGTCAAATTTCTCAAATATCAAAGTAAGCATTCTTCATTGCATGAAACTTTAGAGAAAATTTTACCTACTACTTATATTCCAACTATTGGTGCAGAAGATCAGATAGTTGATACAGCCGGAAACATTTCAGTTGCTTTCTTTCTCAATGGGATTTAAGGAAATATTTCATAACGCTCAGTGGACAGTTATGAAATATCTCCTTAAATGCCTGCCATTGCTTCTCCACTATCTTACCAATGAACCTTTGTTTCATACCCTTGTAATTTCCATTATTTAAGTTGAAGACTCTAGTTTCAGACCCAAATTTCTCAACCTCAAACTGAATGTGAAATTCTATCAAGCTATGATAGCTCCTATCTAGACGATCCTTTACTATGAGGTCAGTAATTAACTCTGCTTCATTACACATTACACGGTCTAAAACAGCCTGATTTTTCCCCGATTGGTTTTGGAACTTATTCCTCAAAGAAACTGTCTCAGATACACCCTATAAACTCAGCCTCCAAGCTACCTTGCCAATTTGATATGTCCATCTTTAAGATGGTGAAAATGGGCCACAATTATTGCAGTTCTTTTCTTACAAGCCCAATGTTTCTTAGTTTATATCCTATCCGCCAGAGTACCTGTTGTCAGAAGGCCATAAACTACAGCCACCTGGAACTACTTTCCCATGTTATTTCTAACCTCCACCAAAATGTGGAGGTTACCACGTTTCCATGTATTTGACAAATAAAAATATATTTATTTAAAATTCCTGTTCTTGAACTGTAGAATGGTGATCAAGAAAAAGGGTTTAAATATCCTGAGATTAAGAATAATCCCGGATTTATCAGGTTTGTGTGGAATTAATTATTCAGATGCCTTGAAATGTATATGTTTCTTTTTATGAGAGTAAAATTAATGTACTTCATATGCTGGGTCAATTTTATTTGCTCAGAATAATTCTTATATATGTATATAATTGTCAAATCACAATCTTTCAAGGAATCAAACAAATCCATTGACTTAGACAAGAAACATCTGTTAAAAAATGGAACAGAGGAATTTGAGTTTCAAAATTTTACACATCCTATTAGGTGTGCATGTCCAGACACATGGGAAGAACTGTGACCAGCTGGACTACAGTGACACACAGGAATTTAGCTCAGTTTCCTTAATAAGCACATCTGTATAACAGCCTGGAACTAGATCCAGTCAGAAAATCCAGTTAGGAGTATTTTCTAAAATACATCATAGTGCAAACCTGGAAAGCAGTGAGACAGAAAATCAAAACACCATGGCAGATCTTGGAAGTCACAATCCATGCAATTCCACAATAGTGTTTGAAGAGAAGAGCAAGATACAATAAGATTGTCTAATCAATTTGAGGATTGTGAAATTTATACTGTTAGGAGGGAAAAATAACATAAAGCATCTCTCAGAAATTTAGAAACCACTTCACATCAAACTAATTGCTTTGAAGTGCAGTCACTGTTATTATGGGTTCTGCTTGTTGCAAGGCTCACCAACAGCAATGAGATGAATGGATCGATTTAATTTTGACATTACTGATTGTTCCCTCAATGTTGATTGGAATCCAAGAAAAGCTCTGTTCGTCCATGAATAGTGCCATGGGATCTTTAACATCCACCTAAACATACAGACAAGTCCATTCATGGTTTAAAATCTCATCTGAAGGACAGCAACTCTGACATTCCCTCATTGCTACATTCAGCTATCCTCCCAAATTATGCACCAACATGCTAGAGAAATCAAAAGGACACGGATACAAGAACTGAATACCAGAGGAGAGTAAAGGCCCTAAAAATCAAGGCAGCAGTTAACTGATTCCGGGGATGGCGGGACTGATGTATGAGGAGAGATTGACTAGGTTTGGATTGTTTGCGCTGGAGTTCAGACGAACAAGGAGGGATCTTGTAGAGATTTATAAAATTCTAACAGGACTCGACAGGGTAGACGCAGGGTAGACAGGGAGGATATTCCCGAGGGTGGGGAGTCTAGAACCAGGGATCACAGTCTGAGGATTCAGGGTAGACCATTTAGGATGGAGGTGAGGAGACATTTCTTCACCCAAAGAGTGGTGAGCCTGTGGAATTCATTACCACAGGAAGTAGTTGATGCCAAAACATTGAATGTATTCAAGAGGCGGCAGGATATAGCACTTGGGGCGAATGGGATCAAAAGTTATGGGGAGAAAGCAGGATTAGGCTATTGAATTGGATGATCAGCGATGATCGTCATGAATGGCGGAGCAGGCTCAAAGAGCCAAATGGCCTCCTCCTGCTCCTATCTTCTATGTTTCTATGTTGATGTGAAACTAATGAGACTCAGCAAAATTGAATGTCTTCTGTGTCTGGAATCATATCCAACCCCAGCTGGTGGTGGTGCCTGGAATCATACCTGACCCTAAAAGAAGCTGGTGACAGTGGAAAGTGTCAAGTGTCTAGCTCTTTTCACATATTCACCAAAAATGTAGGGCATGCCAGTCGACAGAAAACTTCAACAATATCCAGGTTTGGGCTACAAAATGGAAGACAACATTTGTGTCACAGAACTGCAAGGTAATGCCGACTTCAAGGAGAAGGCCCAATAATCTTCATGTGATCTTCAACAGCACCACGACCACTGACTCCTTCACAAACAACTTGGGGGGGTCTCTTGACCAGAAAATTGAGTGGACCAGCCAAAATGAACACCACAGCCTCAATATCAAGGAAGAGATTGGGTATTGTGCAATGTGTGACTCACCTCTTCTCAAAAATTACTGCACCAGAAGGTACAAGTTGGCTATGAAATAAAATATTCACCACTCACGTTGATAGTTACAGCTATAACACTGTTCACACTCTGACACCATTCAGATAAAGCAGTTTACCACCTGCCCACTACAGCTGCAGATTGTACAATTTACAGCAGGCATTCCCAAACTGGGGTGCATGGCCCACCTGGGTTTCCGCTGGAGCTTCCTAGGGGATCCGCGGCAGGCAAATTTGTCCAATGATAAGCTGGCTTCTCTGACTGGAAGAGCATGGACAGAACAGTGATGGGAAGAGCAGGGAGCAGTGGTAGGGGTGGTGGTGGCTGCAGACGATATAATGAGAAGTGGAGTTGTGGATAGTGCAGAAGGTTGTCAAAGGATACAGCGAGATATAGATCAGTTGCAGATATGGGCGGAGAAATGGCAGATGGAGTTTAATCCAGGCAAGTGTGAGGTGCTGCACTTTGGGAGATCAAACATTAAGGGTAAGTATACAGTTAATGGCAGGAAGCTGAACGGCACTGATTTACAGAGGGATCTTGGGGTTCAAGTCCATAGCTCCCTGAAAGTGGCCACACAAGTAGACAGGGTGGTAAAGAAAGCCTATGGCACACTTGCCTTTATTGGTCAGGGCATTGAGTACAAGAGTCAGGATGTCATGTTGCAACTTTATAAAACTTTGATTAGGCCGCATTTAAGAGTATTGTGTACAATTCTGGTCGCTACATTACAGGAAGGATGTGGAGGCTATGGAGATGCTGCAGAAGAGGTTCACCAGGATGCTGCCTGGATTCGAGGGTGTGACCTATAAAGGAGAGGCTGCATGAACTAGGGTTGCTTTCTCTGAAGCGGCAGAGGCTGGGGGGAGATCTGATAAAAGTCTATAAAATTATGAGAAGCATAGATAGGGTTGACAGTCAGAATCTTTTTCAAAGATTTGAACGGGGGAATTCTCCCATCCTGCAGCGCTAATGTTTTAGTGCAGTGGGCCGGGAGAATCCCGAGATTCCCGCAAGCGTTTGTGCCACGCTTGTGTCTCCCAGGCCTGGATGTCCGGTGGTGCCGTAAATCGGCTGCGAGGCGGGTAGCACTTAAATAGGATTTAACATTCTATTTATACTTTGAGGAAGTGACGAAGATGATTGATGAGGGTAGGGCAGTGAATGTTGTCTACATGGACTTCAGTAAGGCCTTTGACAAGGTCCCTCATGGCAGACTGGTGCAGAAGGTGAAGTCGCATTGGATCAGAGGTGAGCTGGCAAGGTGGATACAGAACTGGCTTGGTCATAGAAGACAGAGGGTAGCAGTGGAAGGGTGTGTTTCTGAATGGAGAGCTTGACAAATGGCGTTCCTCAGGGATCAGTGCTGGGACCTTTGCTGTTCATAATATATTTATAAATGATTGAGGAAAATATAACTGGATTGATTAGTAAGTTTTCGGAACAACACAAAGGTTGGTGGATTTGCGGATAGCGATAGGACCATCAGAGGATACAGCAGAATATAGATAGGTCGGGGGCTTGGGCGGAGAGATGGCAGATGGAGTTTAATCCGGACAAGTGTGAGGTAATGTATTTTGGAAGGTCTAATAAAGATAGGGAATATACAGTAAATGGCAGAACCCTTAAGAGTATTGATAGGCAAAGGGATCTGGGCGCACAGGTACACAGGTCACTGAAAGTGGCAATGCAGGTGGAGAAGGTAGTCAAGAAGGCATATGGCATGTTTGCCTCTATTGGCCGGGGCATTGAGTTAAAAAATTGGCAAGTCATGTTGCAGCTTTATAGAACCTTAGTTAGGGTGCACTTGGAATATAGTGTTCAATTTTGGTCGTCACACTACCAGAAGGATGTGGAGACTTTGGAGTGGGTACAGAAAAGATTTACCAGGATGTTGTCTGGTATGGAGGTCATTAGTTATGAGGAGAGGTTGGAGAAACTTCGTTTGTTCTCACTGGAACAACGGAGGTTGAGGGGCGACCTGATAGAAGTCTACAAGATTATGAGGGGCATGGGCAGAGTGGATAGTCAGAAGCTTTTTCCCAGGGTGGAAGAGTCAATTACTAGAGGGCATAGGTTTAAGGAGCGAGGGGCAAGGTTTAAAGGAGATGTACGAGGCAAGTTTTTTTACAGAGGGTGGTGGGTTCCTGGAACTCGTTGCCAGGGGAGGTAGTGGAAGCAGATACGATAGTGAGTTTTAAAGGGCATCTGGACGAATACATGAATAGGATGGGAATAGAGGGATATGGTACCGGAAGGGTAGGGGGTCTTAGTTCAGTCGGGCAGCAGAGTTGGTGCAGGCTTGGAGGGTCGAAGGGCCTGTTCCTGTGCTGTAATTTTCTTTGTTCTTTATACTACTTAAATGCTATTAGCGGGCCCGGGACTAAATTCTCCAGGCCCGCTATCATCTCCCACCCCGCCAGGGGTATTTCACTCCGCGGGTTCAGACTAGTCCCCCACTTTCGGGGAACTAGCAGGACGACCCCGCTGGAGTGAAGGGGGGACAATTGCCCCCCCACCCCCTCAGTGGGTTAGGAGGCGGGGAGGTGGTGTCCCCGGGGCATGGGCACCCTGGCAGTGCCAGCCTGTGACCATGGCACTGCCCAAGGGGCAAAGTGCCCATGCCCAGGGGGTGCCTTGGCACTTCCCTGTCATGGAGCGGGGCCCAGGAGGAGCAGGGCATAGGGGGCAATCGGTGGGGGTCCCGCTGCCACTCTGCATTGGGATCCGGTCAGGGCAGGAGGGAGGCCAGTGATCGGGGCTGGCTGACGGGGGGGGTGGGGGGGTGGCAGTAGGTCGGGTGGTCTGGGACAGGGGGTTCAGGGCTGGCCCACGAATATTTCGGTCGTGGGGGGGGCTGCGATCGGTCCATGGGGAGTTGGGGAGGCATCACTGCAGGGGTCCCAGGCTGGCAAGCGATCGAGCTGGCCAGCAAAGAGGCAGGCTGACAGTTCAAGGCCACTGCGCATACGCAGAGGCCCTGAACTGTCAGCTTCTCGGGCGGGATTAGGCCCCACCCCTGAAATCTAATGATATTTAAGCTGGTGGCCTCTGCATTGCACAGACTATGGAAGATGCTAGTATGAAGTCCTATTGGAAAAAAACAGCGTGATTTACTCCAGTTTTCCATGAATTTGACACTTAGAACTTTTTTGGGAGAATTCTGGCTGAAATGTCTAATGCTAGCGGGCATGCACTTAAGGTGAGAGGGGGAAAGTTCAAAGAAGATGTGAGGGGCAAGTTTATTTACACACAGAGTGGTGGGTATTTGGAACACACTGCCAGGGGTGGTGGTGGAAGTGGAGGCAAATAAAATAGGGGCATTTAAGGGGCTTTTAGATAAGCACATGAATATGCAAGGAATAAGGACCAAGGGCAGGCAGAAGGGATTAGTTTAATTTGGCATCATGTTCGGCACAACACTGTGGGCCAAAGAGCCTGTTCCTGTATTGTACAATGTTCTATGCTCAGGTGATCTGCAGGTGAATAATAAAAATATCAAGCATTCAGGGACACCTCTCACTGAAAAAACAAAGTGGCCTGACACATTCCAGTTTGTAGCAGGCCTCCAGGCATGCTTTAGTTGGGACCTGCAATAACATTGAGAGTGAGGGCAATGCCAGAAAAGTGTTGAGGATACAAAATCCCCCATTATTTTTAATTCCCTCCAGCAAATTAATTGAACACCAGTTAATTCTTTAGGTGATGAAGGCTTGTGCTGTCAGGCAACTTCATTTTAAACAAAATACAAATTTCAAAGGAAATTCTAGAGTTGTGTAGTAATTTTACAATTGCAGATGACAATTTAAACGATTAAAAGAAAAAAATACTTTACATTAACAGTACGTACATGAAATTAAGCAAGATCAATTTTTGTCTTACAAGTTGCAAGTTGAAGTTATTGAGAGATCTTACCAATAGCCATAAACTTTCAGGTTTGCAGAATTAGAAAGGTCATTTATTTTCCTCATCTGGTGCACAAGTTCATCTTATAATTCTTAATGCACTTTTAGTTGGCCATTAGTAAACAAAGAGTCTTTAAAGAAACAGAACTCCCATGCAACTTACAAAAACCTGTGCTCACAGACAGAGAACGGCTAAGGTATTGTTCTGAGAATTGTTCTCTTTCACTCATGGGATCAGCTGTTAAGAGACTGTTGTGTTATATTGACTCGCTCAGGTATAATTCAAAAACAAAACCAAAACTATCAAAGTTCGAGAACTAGGCGCACTCAACAATTACAACAGCCTTTATTTTCAAACTTCTTGCCATTCCAAACTGAGATGGTGGAGAATTATCGTTTCCTGTCTAACATCTTGTTTGTTACTTTGCAGGATTTAACATGTTCACCTGCATGTCTGGCACATTGGCCCGATATTTATAGTGAAGTGCAGAAGAAGTGGAGGTGCTCGTTTGTGACAGGCAAAGCAAAATTATTGCCCCCAAGTTTAATGGCAGAATCTCTTTATCATTGTTTTACTGTTTTCTGTCCAGCAGTTAGTAAATGGAGAGCTTGGTTAACTGTTAGGAAGGAAAGTTAGTGGCAGAAACCCACAAAGCAGAATGGCTGGGGACACTCCCCAGCAGTCAGAAAATATTGGGGCTCAGCAGGTTGGGTGCCAATCAAGCTTTGTCCTGAATGGTGCAAGATTGCACTCAACTTGGCAAGTGGATCAGGCACAGTGATTGGAATCAGTGAAGAGGCCATTTGAGGAGAGAGAGGCCAATCGCAAAGGTGTCAATGGGCCTTGCCAGATGATTTACTCCAGGGGCTGCGGTAAACATTCCTGCAACTCTCGACCCCAAAAAGCACAGATCCACTGGATCTACCAGCTCCTGTCTCTGCCAGGCTTCTAGAGTAAGAAGTTTAACAACACCAGGTTAAAGTCCAACAGGTTTATTTGGTAGCAAAAGCCACACAAGTTTTTTTTTGCTACCAAATAAACCTGTTGGACTTTAACCTGGTGTTGTTAAACTTCTTACTGTGTTTACCCCAGTCCAACGCCGGCATCTCCACATCAAGGCTTCTAGAGTCCAGGGAAATCCAACCTACAGCCATTAAATTAAACAGATTCCACAATGAGGAACGGAGTCCCATTAATATATTGTAATGAACAGGTTTACTCTGTGGAACAGGTTACTCAGATACCCACAAACCCTCCACAGTTAAATGGGGAATAGGTGCATTTGCAGCAGGTTGGGTCAGTTAGCAATTTAACATCCAACTTCAGCGAATGATTCTCTACCACTGATTTGGGGGGTGGACTAAAAGTAGCCCCCATCCCACACCCCGAGACAGAAATGTATTCATCTCGTGGCCAGAATCCTCCAGTCTCATAGGTCAAGGTCAGAGAATTCCGGCCAGTATCTTTTACAGCCTCTGGACATCAGAAAGTGCTTTACAGTCAATTAAATACTTATGAAATATAGATAAAGTTAAAGGAAATGTAACAGCTAATTTGCATACAAGTTGCTGATCAACAAATTCAATTCACAGAAAGCAAATACTTTTATTTTTCAACAACAAACATTTGATAGTTTCCTGTCATCAATTAGATTTTTGAACGCAGCAAGACATGGACAACGTTCAAACTTTGGGTGGTAAATGACAAGTAACATGACATTCATGCCACTTAAGTGTCAGGCATTGACCTATAAGGAAGAAATGATGAACCTGTGAACACCAGTTTCACCTAGACTGGCATATTGTGCCCAAAGATTCACGAGAATGTTTCCAGGGATGAGGAACCTCAGCTATGTGGATAGATTGAGAAGCTGGGGCTGTTCTCCTTGGAAAATAAATGATTGAAGAAATTTGATAGAGGCTTACAAAATCACGAGGGGGCAAAAATGTTCTTATTGGAGGAAGGGTCAAAAATGAGAGGACACTAATTTAAGGTGACTGACAAATGATGCAATAGATGCAAAAGGAAAAAAGCTCTTTTTTGGTGGAGACAGATACAATTGAGGCTTTCAAAAGTGAATTGCATAATTCTGTGAACAGAAATCATTTGCAGAGCTGCTGCAGGAAAAAGGCAGGGGATTGGGTGAGGTGAATTGTTCTTCCAGCAAGCTGGCATGGACATGATTGGTTGAATGTTTTCCTTCCACGCAGCAACCATTCTATGATCGTCAACAAGAGAAAACCTAACCATCTCCCTATGACAAAGGGTCATCCAGACTCGAAACATTGGCTCTATTCTCTCTCCACAGATGGTGTCCGACCTGTTGAGATTTTCCAGAATTTTCTGTTTTTGTTTTGGATTCCAGCATCCGCAGTATTTTGCTTTTATCGTAACTGAAGAGATTTGTGCAGACTAATCGAGCAATATATTAATGCATTGAGGTTATTTTGTGGCAACATATAGTTTGGGCACAGCTGTTCTTCATGGGTCCTTGATCTAAACCTGACATGCTTAATGGACAAAAATATTTCTTCACATGGACAGAAAGATCATTGGAAGACATCTTTGCTTTCAGCTTCAAAGTATCATTACCACAGCCCTGAAATAAAACTGTCTATATTTTCCTCTCACTGTCTTGCCTCAAGTAACGATACATCAAGTCAGTGAAAAGCTCATGAAACTTTGCAATAAGACAAATCAGTTATAGGAAAATGAATCATTTAAATTGGAATGCAATTCTCCAAGGATATATCCTTAAACCCCTCTTCTCATCTATATGCTGCCCCTTGGCGACATCATTTGAAAACAGGATAGAGAGATGATTCTGATTCTACTACAGTACCCTCCCCTCTCAACCGCTTTACCACCTCTAAATTGTTCCTGCTCTAGTGTTACAGTAAACATCTTCCTAGTTGAATGTATGTACTGATGTCTTTAGCAGGTATGAGCATGAGCAACTTTTATCATTGGTAGCATGGGCTTTCGCGGGTCCATTCTTACTATGAGGGAGCTGTATAACTAGCTGCCTCCAGTCTGACACCATGCAGTACTGTATTTTGATATTTTTATACGTAAAGAAGATTGATATCACAACGCGTTAGTCTACCTTTTTTTGACCAAGTTACCACGTTTTTGGTGACAAGGAGAAAACAATAAAATAAAAGGAAGAAGAAGAATTCAATCTTCAGCATGGCACTATGAAGATTTGCACAGTGAGTAGTCCATTTGCAACATAAGTGGTGGTCAAGGACACCGATCAGCAGGTTCGTGACTTTACCAACAAAAAACAGGTTAGCAGCACCATAACTATATTCCAGACTAGCAGCAAGTTTGTGGAAGGGAATGGGGACTGGACTCAATATGTGGAAAGGTTGGGACACTTTCTTGGTATATGGGATTGCAGGTAAAGCTAAAAAGCACTCAATTCTCTTCAGTGTGTATGGAACAACGACTTACAACCCAGTGAGGAATTTAGCAATACTATGGAAACTAAGGGAAGTTGTACTCACTCAGAATCACCACAATCCTAAGCCCTCAGTAATTGTCCAGTGGTTCAAGTTCCATAGTCATTTTCCGAAGATTTTGTTGCTGAATTAAGACAATTCTCTGAACATTGTGAGTTTGGAGCAGTGTTGGAGGACACACTCCTGGACAGACTAGTCAGTGGCATTAATGAGGTCAGAATTCAGAATAATTGGTTGGGAGAAGCCACAATAACTTTCAAGAAGGTGCTAGAAATTTCTCAGGGCATGGAAATGGCTGCAAGCAATGCAAAATATATTCAAAAGGGCAATGGCAGTGCACAGGCAGCTCTAATGCATCAAGTAACAAAGCTGCAAGCAAGAAAGTTAAAGCAGTGGAATGTTTCAGGCATGGAGGGACACACTATGTGAAACATTACAAATTTATGGATGTTGTTCGTCAAAAAGGGTCATTTAGCTAAGAACTGTAGGGGTGCTAAGAGCAAATCGAAGGCTGAGTAGGGAAATTCAAACTTGAAAAAGCCTCAGTCATCAGGTCACATTACCTGAAAAGCTCAGAACAGGCAGAGGAAAATTCTTCCAATATGCTTAATGTGAGTGAGGGGTGAGCGGGGCTGATCTATACTATAGTTGATTGAAAACAAATAAAGAGGGAGGTGGACACAGAAGCCTCTGCATTTGTAATTAATGAGGAGACCTACAAGACGACCTGGGGATCTAAGCAGGCTCCAGCCCTTAATCAAGAAAGGATCCAACTTCAGACATTCACTGGGGAGGCTATACCAGTGTTTGGGCTTGAGAGGCGTGCATTGTATACAACAGCCAAGAAGTAAGAGCATGGCAGTTGGTGGTAAAAGAGAACAGACCTAGTTTACGAGGGCATGACTGGTTTAGTAAAATTTTGTTCAATGGGGTGAGATTAAGAACTCACAGGTGAGTTCACGACACATGACAATGCAGAATCGCTGAGCAGAAACTGATTGCCAAGTTCCGCACACATGAGGACGGCCTCAACCGGGATCTTGGGTTCATGTCCCACTATCTGTAACCTCCACAACTTGCCTGGGCTTGCAAAATCTCACTAACTGTCCTGGCTGGAGACAATACACATCTCTTGAACCTGTGCTTAATCCTCTCTCCACTCACATTGTCTGTACCTTTAAGACTTGATTACCCTGTAAAGACTCGCATTCCAACCATTATTTTGTAAATTGAGTTTGTGTCTTTATATGCCCTGTTTGTGAACAGAACTCCCACTTACCTAATGAAGGAGCAGCGCTCCGAAAGCTAGTGGCTTGTGCTACCAAGTAAACTTGTTGGACTTTAACCTGGTGTTGTGAGACTTCTTTCTGTGTTTACCCCAGTCCAACGCCGGCATCTCCACATCATGTTTTCAAACATGAACAGGGAACTACAAAAGGAAATGAATGTAGCCCAATCCATCACGCAAACCAACCTCCCATCCATTGACCCTGTCTACACTTCCCGCTGCCTCGGCAAAGCAGCCAGCATAATTAAGGACCCCACGCACCCCGGACATTCTCTCTGCACCTTCCTCCTTTGGGCAAAAGATACAAAAGTCTGAGGTCACGTACCAACCGACTCAAGAACAGCTTCTTCCCTGCTGCTGTCAGACTTCTAAATGGACTTACCTTGCATTAAGTTCTCTACACCCTAGTTATGACTGTAACGCTACATTCTGCACTCTCTTGTTTCCTTCTCTATGAACGGTATGTTTTGTCTGTATAGCACACAAGAAACAATACTTTTCACTGTATGTTAATACATGTGACAATAATAAATCAAATCAAATCCAATCATTGCATAGTACTAGTTACGTTGCCCACAGATCCTCAAGCTACACATCGATCTTCCAAGCCTAGGATAGTGCCCTACGCCATGAAAGGCAATGTGTAGGAGGAGTTGGAGCAGCTACAGAGGCTTGGAATCATTGAGCTCATTTGATTCGCACATTGGGCAGCTCCAATTATTCCTGCTCTTAAAAGTGTTGGCACTGTGTGCATATGTGGGGATTACAAACTTACCATTAATCAGGCCTCTAAACTGGATGCTTATCCATTGTCGCAGGTGGAAGAACTGATTTCAACACTTGCAGGAGGCAAGACATTTTCAAAAGTTGACATGAGCCATGCCTACCACTAGCTTTTGTTAAGAGGAGGACTCGAAATAGTATGTCACAATCCAACACTTAGAATGGTTTGTTCAAATACAACCGTCCGGTTTTGAGGGTGTCCTCCAGTCTGGTGACTTTTCCAGAGGACAATGGGCAATCAGTTTCAGGGGATTCCTAATGTAGCAGTTTACTGATCGCAGGGAAAACTAAGAAGGGGCAGCTCAGCAATCTGGATCAAGTGTTAAAAAGATTTTCAGAGGCAGGATTGTGCCTGAAGCATAGCAAGTGCATCTTCCAGGCAGAGTTTGGAATATTTGGGTCACAAAATCACAATTCAGGGTCTGTCCTCAGTGGAAGACAAAGTCAGAGCCATCAAGGAAGCTCCATATCCCAGAAATGCGTCTGTGCTCAGGTAATTTCTGGGCATGGTGAGTTGTCACAGGAAGTTTCTGCCAGATCAATCAACAGTGTTGGCACCATTGTATCTACTACTTCACAAAGAAACAAAATGGAAGTGAGGGCCCGCACAAAAGGAAGTTTTGAAAGACATAAAAGCGCTGCTTCAATCAATTAATCACTTTGATCAAGACAGAGAGCTCATTCTGTCATGTGATGCCTCGCCCTACTGTGCTGGAGCAGTACTCTCTCATCTGATGGAGATGGGTCAGAAATATCCATCGGCTTTGCATCATGTACGCTGACAAGGGGCATTTAGTTACACAAGGAAGGTCTATCATCGTTTTTGCTGTGAAACAACTTCATCAGTACCTTTATAGTCGTTCATTCACCATATGCACTGACCACAAGCCACTGATGAATCTTTTCAGTGAATCCAAGTGTATTACTCCCATGGCCTCATATGAGAATACAGCATTGGGCTTGCATATTGTCAGCCCACCAGTATAACATTGCGAAGAGGGCAGGAAGGACAATGCAAATACAGATGCACTGAGCCATCTCCCTTTACCAGACATGCCCACCAAGACATTATTTCCTCCAGAGACAATTTTGTTGCTCGAGAGACTTTCACATTCTCCAGTGAATGCGAAACAGATTAAGCAATGGACAGACCGGAACCCTGTTCTATTCCAGATGAAGAGATTCCTTATGTAGGGTTGGTCTAAAGTTATGGAGGATGATGATTTGAGATCATATACAAAGCGGAAGGATGAGCTGAGTGCTCAGGATGGTTGTATCCATTGGAGGTCCAGAGCTACCGTCCCACCTCCAGGTTGTTCACAAGTTTTGGATGAAGTTCATGAAGCTAACCCGGGTGCATCCTGAATGAAAAGTTTAGCCAGGTTGTACGATTGGTGGTCGAACATTGGTGGTCAGAACTTGGGGAACAAGATGAAATCCCATCCTGCATGTCAGACCAACCAGAAGATGGCGTCACCAGCACCACGACATCCATGGGGTGGTCTGATTACACATGGTTTAGCTTCATGTGGACTTTGCAGGTTCTTTTATGGGTCATATATTTCGAGTCTATGTAGACATAGAAACATAGAAAACTACAGCACAAAACAGGCCCTTCGGCCCCACAAGTTGTGCCGAACATATCCCTACCTTTTAGGCCTACCTATAACCCTCCATCCTATTAAGTCCCATGTACTCATCCAGGAGTCTCTTAAAAGACCCTATTGAGTTTGCCTCCACCACCACTGACGGCAGCCGATTCCACTCGCCCACCACCCGCTGTGTGAAAAACTTCCCCCTAACATTTCCCCTGTACCTACCCCCCAGCACCTTCAACCTGTGTCCTCTCGTAGCAGCCATTTCCACCCTGGGAAAAAGCCTCTGAGAGTCCACCCGATCTATGCCTCTCAACATCTTATATACCTCTATTAGGTCTCCTCTCATCCTACGTCTCTCCAAGGAGAAAAGACCGAGCTCCCTCAACCTATCCTCATAAGGCATGCCACTCAATCCAGGCAACATCCTTGTAAATCGCCTCTGCACCCTTTCAATCTTTTCCACATCCTTCCTGTAATGAGGCGACCAGAACTGAGCACAGTACTCCAAGTGGGATCTGACGAGGGTCTTATATAGCTGCATCATTATCCCCGGACTCCTAAACTCAATCCCTCGATTGATAAAGGCCAGCACACCATTCGCCTTCTTAACCACCTCCTCCACCTGCGGGGCCGATTTTAGAGTCTTATGGACCCGGACCCCAAGGTCCTTCTGATCCTCCACAGTACTAAGAGTCTTTCCCTTTATATTGTACTCCTTCATCTCATTTGACCTGCCAAAATGGACCACTACGCATTTATCTGGGTTGAAGTCCATCTGCCACTTCTCCGCCCAGTCTTGCATCCTATCAATGTCCCTCTGTAACTTCTGACATCCCTCCAGACTATCCACAACCCCACCAACCTTCGTGTCGTCGGCAAACTTACCAACCCATCCCTCCGCTTCCTCATCCAGGTCATTTATGAAAATGACAAACAGCAAGGGTCCCAGAAGAGATCCCTGGGGCACACCACTGGTGACCGACCTCCATTTAGAAAAAGACCCATCTATACACACTCTCTGCCTCCTTTGGGCAAGCCAGTTCTGGATCCATAGGGCAGCAGCCCCTTGGATCCCATGCCCTCTCACTTTTTCTAGAAGCCTTGCATGGGGGACTTTATCGAACGCCTTGCTAACATCCATATAAACCACATCTACCGCTTTCCCTTCGTCAATGTGTTTAGTCACATTTTCGAAGAACTCCACCAGGCTCGTAAGGCACGATCTGCCTTTGACAAAGCCATGCTGAGTATTCTTGAGCATACTAAACCTCTCCAAATGCTCATAAATCTTGTGCCTCAGGATCTTCTCCATCAGCTTACCGACCACTGAGGTTAGACTCACCGGTCGGTAATTTCCTGGGCTATCCCTATTCCCCTGCATTCTCAGTGATTAGAAATACACATCATGAGCAACGTTTTGGCTCCCATTATGACAGAGAATACAACAAGTTTTTGCAACTCATAGTTTACTGGATTCTCTTGTTTCTGACAACAGTACAACATTTACGAGTGATTTGTTCCGAGAACATAGGCCTAGAAATGGAATACGCCATGTGCATACTGCATGTTTTCATACAGCCTCAAATGGTTCAGCAGCTGAGCTGATCAGACATTGAAAAAAGATTGAGGAGAATGGCAGGTGATACTTTGGCAACGAAGTTCTCACTGTTCTTGTTCCAGCATCAAGTAATGCCACAAAAACAACAGGATTCTCGCCAGCCAAATTACTGATGGGTGGGAAGCCAAAGTCTCACTTGCGCAGCAAGCTGGCACAATGGTTAGCACTGCTGCCTCACAGCGCCAGGGACCTGGGTTCAACGACGCCCTTGGGTGACTATCTGTGTGGGTTTCTTCTGGGTGCTCCAGTTTAACCTCCCACAGTGCAAAGATGTGTAGGTTAGATGATTGGCTATGTTAGATTATTGCTTAGTGTCCAATGATGTGTAGAAGTGTGTGGGGTTGCAGAGATAGGGTGGAGGGGAGGGCCTCGGTGGGTTGCTCTTTCAGAGAGTTGGTCTGGACTCAATGTGCCCTGTAGGGATTCTATGGTTCAGTTACATACAGATGTCAAAGCGAGAGTGGGAAGGAGACAGGAAAGGCAGATGGAGAAAACATGACTATCATGCTAAGGAAGCCATTTCAAGCGGAATGATTGTGCTTCTGTAAGGAATTTTGGCAGTAACCAATGTTGGCTGCCTAGAGTTATTCTCAATTGAAGTGGTCCAGTATATTTGGTAGTGAGACTGACCAATTAATGTTTTTTTGCAGGCACCAGGATCATATTCATCTACACCATGACTCAGAGACAGATAACACAGTAGAAGGAAATACTGCTGTGGACATTCGACAGGAAGTGGTTTCTGATGTAAAAGGATCTCAAGTAGACTCTACTCCAAGAGAGGATGAAGGACATCCATGCGCAGAGACTCAACCTACTCCTGCGCCCACATCCAGCTCCATTGAAACAAGCCTCACCAGTGTCGATGGGATCACCAACAATACTGAGTAGGTCATACCATAGTTGCAAACATTCTGAAAGATCGAGAATAGTTGAGACACGAGTTTCATTGTTTCTTTCCTTATAGGAGATTAAAGTCTTCCTATTTAAATGTATGCACTGAAGCCTTTAGCGGGTATGAGCATGTGCAAATGACGTCATCGCTAGCATGGGCTTTCGCGGATCTAATCTTGCTATCTTTCTGGCAACTGTATGAGGGTTTCTTTTTATTCATTCATGAAATATTGACATTTCTGGCGAGACCAGCATTTATTGCCCATCCCTAATTGTGCTTGAGAAGGTGATGGTGTGCTGCCTTCTTGAGCCTCTGCAGACCATGTGGTGTAGAAACACTCAAAATTGTTAATAGGAACGGAGTTCCAAGATTTGACCCAGCAACAGCGAATGAATGTCAATATCGTTTTAACTCAGGTTTGATGTGTGGCTTAGAGAGAAACTTGCAGGTGGTGGTGGTTTCTGCTGTACCTGTTGTCTTTTTCCTCTGGGTGGTAGAGGTCACAGGTTTGGCACATACTGTTGAAGCAGCCTTTGTGAGTTGCTGCACAGTATCTTACAGATGGTACACACTGCTGCCACTGTGGTGCAGGAGTGAATGTTTGTGGATGGAGTGCGAATTCTGAATGGAGTGCGAATTCTGGAGTGCTTTGTTCTGGATTGTGTCAAATTTCTTGTGTGTTTGGAGCTGCATTCATCCAGGCACGTGGAGAGTATCCCATCACACTCCTGATGCATGCCTTGAAGATGGTGGGCACGCCTTGGGCGTCAAGAGGCAAACCGAACTGTTCCCAATCTCGGAATAGAATTTTGCTGAGCAGAGGAGACTGAAGGGGACATGACTGAGATGCATAAAATTAGGACTGGACAGGAAGAAACATTTCCCCTTGGTGGAGGGATCAATGACTAGGGGGCATGGATTTAACGTAAGGAGTTTTAGAGAGGGTGGGGGAAGTTTGGAACTAACTGCATGAAAGGATGGTGGAGAGAAAGACCCTCATAACATTTAAGAAGGATTTCAATATGCAGTTGCCAAGGGATACAAGGTTATGAGCCAAGTGCTGGAAGATGGGTTTGTCTTTGACTGCCACAGATGTGATGGGCCAAAGGATGTTTTTCTGTGCTGTATGTTGTTCCTGGAAGTTTTCTGGTTAAACGTCGGTGACAAAACGCCGAGAAATATTAAGACAATTGTTGACAAAACAGAGCAGTCAGAAGTAATTGTGTTGGAGCCGACTCCTCAACAAGGCGACAAAGTGAACAGGCTCCCGATTCGGCCCTCTCAAAGGTATTACAACTAATGACTGCTAATACTATTAAGATAATTGATGAGCAACTCTGTGTATTAGTGCAAAATATCAGTGCTCATACTGTGGAATTACTGACAAAAAGCTTCATGAAGCGGAGGAGAGAATTGTTACGTTCGAAAATGCAACTTCCTTGGTTGAGGTCTGCTTACACTGCTTGGAAAAACAGCTGTGTGATACGTCACAATTCCATGACAATCTGGAGAACCTACGCTAGAGGAAAAATGTCCGGATTGTTGGTTTGCCAAAAGGAGCTAAACCTGGGGTAGAAAACTGGCTTGGCCACAGGAGACAGAGGGTAACAGTCGAAGGGTCTTTTTCCGGCTGGAGGTCTGTGACCAGTGGTGTTCCGCAGGGCTCTGTACTGGGACCTCTGCTATTTGTGATATATATAAATGATTTGGAAGAAGGTGTAACTGGTGTTATCAGCAAGTTTGCGGATGACACGAAGATGGCTGGACTTGCGGATAGCGATGAACATTGTTGGACAATAAAGCAGGATATAGATAGGCTGGAAAATTGGGCGGAGAAATGGCAGATGGAATTTAATCCAGATAAATGCGAAGTGATGCATTTTGGAAGAACTAATGTAGGGAGGAGTTATACAATAAATGGCAGAGCCATCAAGAGTATAGAAACACAGAGGGACCGAGGTGTGCAAGTCCACAAATCCTTGAAGGTGGCAGCACAGGTGGAGAAGGTGGTGAAGAAGGCATATGGTATGTTTGCCTTTATAGGACGGGGTATAGAGTATAAAAGCTGGAGTCTGATGTTGCAGCTGTATAGAACGCTGGTTAGGCCACATTTGGAGTACTGCGTCCAGTTCTGGTCGCCGCACTACCAGAAGGACGTGGAGGCTTTAGAGAGGGTGCAGAGAAGGTTTACCAGGATGTTGCCTGGTATGGAGGGTCTTAGCTATGAGGAGAGATTGGGTAAACTGGGCTTGTTCTCCCTGGAAAGACGGAGAATGAGGGGCGACCTAATAGAGGTGTACAAAATTATGAAGGGTATAGATAGGGTGAACAGTGGGAAGCTTTTTCCCAGGTCGAAGGTGACGATCACGAGGGGTCACGGGTTCACGGTGAGAGGGGCAAGGTATAACTCAGATATCAGAGGGACGTTTTTTACACAGAGAGTGGTGGGGGCCTGGAATGCGCTGCCAAGTAGGGTGGTGGAGGCAGACACGCTGGCATCGTTTAAGACTTACCTGGATAGTCACATGAACAGTCTGGGAATGGAGGGATACAAACGACTGGTCTAGTTGGACCAATGAGCGGCACAGGCTTGGAGGGCAGAAGGGCCTGTTTCCTGTGCTGTACTGTTCTTTGTTCCAATTAACCTCTTTGAGAGCTGGCTACGTTTCCTTAATTTAGAAATGGAAGCTGGGTGCATTAAGTTATAAAGGGCACATCGTATCTCTCTGCCTGGGGACAATCAAAAACCTCACCCATAATTATGCATTTTTGTAACTTCAAGGATCACCAAACTAGATGTAATGGGGCCTTGTTCTATGATGGAGCGAAGTTTTCAAGATTTCTCAGTGGCGAACAGAGGTGCGAGTGCTTCAATGAAGTTTGGAGACAATTGAAAGCCACTGGAGTTCAAGCTGCCCTATTGCATCCTGCTACACTGAGGGTGATATCTGACAACTCTACAAAGATGTTCAATAATTTGGCTAAAGCTTTTGTGGACTCCATGGAATGCAATAATTTGGAGTAGCAGACTGCAGCTCACTGTAAAATCCAGACTCTATCCCTTGCCAGCATAACTCCTTCCTGATTCTGTGTTGGCATTTATAATTCTGACAGAGTGATCTCTCAATTGAGCACGACAGTGAGTTTTTATCCTCAATATTGGCAAGGGCTTCCATTTGTCCTTAATGGAAAACATTCCTCAGTATACTTCTTCTAATTAAGAAGTACACTGTGCAGATTGTACAATAATGTGGAGATGCCAGCGTTGGACTGGGGTGGGCACAGTAAGAAGTCTCACATCAGATGAAGGAGCAGCGCTCCGAAAGCTTGTGATTCCAAATAAACCTGCTGGACTTTAACCTGGTGTTGAGAGACTTCTTACAGATTGTACAACACTAAGCTTGTGTGGAAAGATCTTTCTTCCTTTCTTTTCATCTGTACACTTATAAAGATGATATAGTTTTATGGTTTCCTTTGCTTTGATCATGATAAACATACACAGCGCCACTGCTGGGAAGTGGGGAAGTGGCTTAAGTCTTAATAGGAGGGGTCAGAATGTAAAGAACAACGAACAGTACAGCACAGAAACAGGCACTTCGGCCCACAAAGTCTGTGCGAACACAGATGCCTCTCTAATCTAATATTTTCTTGCCTCTACGTGGTCCATATCCCTCTATTCCCTGCCCATTCATTTATCTATCCAGATGCCTCTTGAACATTATTACAGAATCTGCTTCCACCACCTCCTCCGGCAGCGCGTTCCAGGCATTCACCACCCTCTGTGTGAAAAACTTGCCCCTTACATCTCCTTTAAACTTCCCCCCCCTCACTTTCAACCTATGCCCCCGAGTAATTGACACTTTGACCCTGGGAAAAAGACTCTGACTATCCACCCTATCCAAGCCTGTCATAATCTTGTAAACCTATATCAGGTCCCTTCTCATCCTCCGACGCTCCAATGAAAACAATCCAAGTTTGTTCAACCTTTCTTCATAGTCTATATCCTCCAAACCAGGCAACATCTTGGTAAATCTCTCCTGCCCCCTTTCCAATGTAAGAACATCCTTCCAGTAGTGTAGTGACCAGGATTGTACACAATACTTCAAATGCGGCCTAACCAAAGTCTTATACAGCTGCAACATGATTTTCCAATTCTTGTACTCAACGCCACGACTGATGAAGGCCAGCATGCCATACACCTTCTTGACCACCCGAATTGCCACTTTCAGGGAACTATGGATCTGCACGCCTGGACCCCTCTGTATGCTAATATTTCTAAGGGCTCTAACATTTACTGCATACTTTCCTTCTGCAGTAGATCTTTCAAATCGCATCACCTCACATTTGTCCAAGTTAAATTCCATCTGCCAACTTTCGGCCCAGGTCTCCAGCCGATTTATATCCTGCTATATACTCTGACAATCCTCCTCACTATCCTCTATTCCCCCAATTTTTGTATCATCTACAAATTTACTAATCAGACTACCTACATTTTCCTCCAAATCATTTATATATATTACAAACATCAGAGGCCCCAGCACTGATCCTTGTGGAACACAGCTTGTCACAGACCACCAATTAGAAAAGTACCCTTCCACTGCTACTCTCTGCTTTCTATGTCCAAGCCAGTTTTGTATGTATCTTACCAGCTCAAGTTAGATCCAATATGACTTCACCTTCTGTATCGGCCTGCCATGAGGAACCTTATCGAAGGCTTTACTAAAGTCCATGTATACAACATCTACTGCCCTGCCCTGGTCAATTTTTCTGGTTACTTCCTCAAAGAACTCAATCAAGTTTGTGAGACATGACCTCCCCTTCACAAAACTGTGCTGCCTCTCTAATAAGCCTATTCTCTTCAAGATGTGAGTACATCCTGTCCCTTAGAATCTTCTCCAATAATTTCCTCACCATTGATAGAAGGCTCACAGGCCTGTAATTTCCCAGATTGTCTCTTCTGCCCTTCTTAAATAGAGGAACAATAAGACCATAAGACATAGGAGCGAAAGTAAGGCCATTCGGCCCATCGAGTCCACTCCACCATTCAATCATGGTTGATTTCAACTCCATTTACCCGCTCTCTCCCCATAGCCCTTAATTCCTCGAGAAATCAAGAATTTATCAATTTCTGTCTTGAAGACGCTCAACGTCTCGGCCTCCACAGCCCTCTGTGGCAATGAATTCCACAGACCCACCACTCTCTGGCTGAAGAAATTTCTCCTCATCTCTGTTCTAAAGTGACTCCCTTTTATTCTAAGGCTGTGCCCCCGCGTCCTAGTCTCCCCTGTTAATGGAAACAACTTCCCTACGTCCATCCTATCTAAGCCGTTCATTATCTTGTAAGTTTCTATCAGATCTCCCCTCAACCTCCTAAACTCCAATGAATATAATCCCACGATCCTCAGACGTTCATCGTATGTCAGGCCTACCATTCCTGGGATCATCCGTGTGAATCTCCGCTGGACCCGCTCCAGTGCCAGTATGTCCTTCCTGAGGTGTGGGGCCCAAAATTGCTCACAGTACTCCAAATGGGGCCTAACCAGTGCTTTATAAAGCCTCAGAAGTACATCCCTGCTTTTGTATTCCAAGCCTCTTGAGATAAATGACAACATTACATTTGCTTTCTTAATTACGGACTCAACCTGCAAGTTTACCTTTAGAGAATCCTGGACTAGGACTCCCAAGTCCCTTTGCACTTTAGCATTATGAATTTTGTCACCGTTTAGAAAATAGTCCATGCCTCTATTCTTTTTTCCAAAGTGTACGACCTCGCACTTGCCCACGTTGAATTTCATCAGCCACTTCTTGGACCACTCTCCTAAACTGTCTAAATCTTTCTGCAGCCTCCCCACCTCCTCAATACTACCTGCCCCTCCACCTATCTTTGTATCATCGGCAAACTTGGCCAGAATGCTCCCAGTCCCGTCATCTAGATCGTTAATATATAAAGAGAACAGCTGTGGCCCCAACACTGAACCCTGCGGGACACCACTTGTCACCGGTTGCCATTCTGAGAAAGAACCTTTTATCCCAACTCTCTGCCTTCTGTCTGACAGCCAATCGTCAATCCATGTTAGTACCTTGCCTCGAATACCATGGGCCCTTATTTTACTCAGCAGTCTCCCGTGAGGCACCTTGTCAAAGGCCTTTTGGAAGTCAAGATAGATAACATCCATTGGCTCTCCTTGGTCTAACCTATTTGTTATCTCTTCAAAGAACTCTAACAGGTTTGTCAGGCACGACCTCCCCTTACTAAATCCATGCTGACTTGTCTTAATCCGACCCTGCACTTCCAAGAATTTAGAAATCTCATCCTTAACGATGGATTCTAGAATTTTGCCAACAACTGAGGTTAGGCTAATTGGCCTATAATTTTCCATCTTTTTTCTTGTTCCCTTCTTGAACAGTGGGGTTACAACAGCGATTTTCCAATCCTCTGGGACTTTCCCTGACTCCAGTGACTTTTGAAAGATCATAACTAACGCCTCCACTATTTCTTCAGCTATCTCCTTTAGAACTCTAGGATGTTAGCTACTCTCTAATCCTCTGGTACCTCTGCCCAGTGAAGCACTTGAGGCTACCTCATTGAATGTTTTTAAGGCAAGGATAGATACATTTTTGAACAGCAAAGGAATTAAGGGTTATGGTGAGTGGGTGGGTAAGTGGAGCTGAGTCCACGAAAAGATCAGCCATGATCTTATTGAATGGTGGAGCAGGCTCGAGGGGCCAGATGGCCTACTCCTGCTCCTAGTTCTTCTGTTCTTATATACCTCGTCCGTGACTAAAGTGGATACAAGATTTGGCCAAGGCCTCAGCAGTTTCTTCCCTCACCTCTCTCAGTATTCTGGGATAGACCCTATCTGGCCTGCAGAAAAGGGTTCTATATTCACTTTTTTTGTGACATATCCTCTCTCCTCTTTTTTGATGAAAAAGATTCCTTGGTGCAATTGTGGAATGTTTGTAGGTATAACCCTACAAGGCTTCACATTTGGTGAGGAAAACCCTTCTAGAACTAATGGTTTTGCATTATTTTTATTATTATTCTGGGGTTAAAGAATCATTAATTGGTTCCTGCAGGGCTAGAGACAAATCTCATGTCCTAGAAAAAGACTTTATGATGTATCACTGGGGTTTCTGGCAGTTAGAAATGGGGAAGTATGTTTTGGTGCATGCCCAAGCCGGGGCAGAAAAATGTTTGGCAGGTAAGGCATTGTTTTGTGTCAATATCCTATACTCTGACAAAATAAGCAATGGCAGTAGCTACTTTGAAACTGGAATATATGGGGGGCACATTCTATTCTATTATAAGATAAACAATTTGGGGGCGAATTCTCCTGTTCCACCCCACCACGGGAATCGTAGCGGGCGAGGGGCGGACCACAGAAAGGTCTCTTGACCTCAGGCGGGATTTTCTGGTTTCGGCGCAAACGTGGTCGGAAAATCCTGTCCAAGGTTTCTCCTTAAAAATGGAAAAGTTGCTTTGTTGCAGGAAACTCATTCAGATGACAAGAAGCAGCTAAAATTGAAGCGGGATTAGGTTGGGTAGGTGATTTCTGCCTCATTCTTGACTAGTAGTCAAGGGGTTGCGGTTTTAGTTGCTGAGAATGTTCTTTTTTGATTGGAAAACGTTTTGAAAGATAAGGAGGATGGGTATGCGATTGTTAAGGAAAAGCATTTTGATAATGAATGTCTATGCCCCCTGCCCTACTCCCTGAATTATTCGCCTGATTAGTCTTCATGGATTTTGCTGAATTAGTATCAACTTGGATGTTTAGAGAACATTGCAACCTAATGATAGAGGGCATGAGCATACCATGTTGACCAGCATGATGAGGTGATAAAATAGCGTGTAAGGCAATAAATCAGTTTCACCGCCAACACTGAACTGTTTGCTATCTTTCCAGCCCCTTTTTAAAGGCCAGTACTACTTCACACCCAAAACGGGTGCGGTGGGTTCTGTGGATGCCATGTCAGGCTTTGTGACTCTTTAAATCTACAGGGCCCCCCACTCCTGCAACTGCTTTGGATGAGCACTTGGAGTACCACGGCAGTCAGGAGTCTGGCACAGGTGCTGGGAACTGGGGATCACAGATTCAGTGGGTCAAAGGATGTGTCTCGCACAGCATGACACTCTGCGCCTCTGTGCATACTGTCGGGGTGCAGTCATCCCTGTGGGCAGATCACAGACAGATTAGTCACAGCTATGCGGTGCACTAACATTTATTAATGATTTCCTAAGTGACAATTAACAGAATCCTAACTAATGCATGACTTCACCCCTGGTCGCTTGTCTTCCATGGCCTACCGGTACGTTTAGGTGCCCCCCTAGGATGCATATCGGAGGTGGAGACGGGCAGGTTTGTTCCTTCACCCGTGGCTTGTGATGCCTTTGGCGGATGTCCCTGGTGACATGGAGGGCCTCGGCCAACTTTCTGGTCGCCGTCTCACCCTTTTCATCCCATTGCCCATGAGAGGCACCAGTGTCAGCAAGGGGGTTCGGAAGGACTGGGGACGGCTGGCGTCTCCTGGATGGAAGGCCCCGGCATGAGCTCCAGCTCTTCCTCCTCCCTTGGGGTGCTAATTGGCGTAAACACAGTAAGGAGTCTAACAACACCAGGTTAAAGTCCAACAGGTTTATTTGGACTTAAAAATGCATTGCAAAATGTTGGACTTTAACCTGGTGTTGTTAGACTCCTTACTGTGTTTACCCCAGTCCAACGCCGGTATTTCCACATCGTGCTAATTGGCCACAGGGACACTCCATGGGATGGAGGAGCAGTTGGAATGAGCTTCAGAGGCCTTGGCATCACCTGGCTCTGCCAGTTTTGGAAGCCCAACTGCGCATGCCCCATGGTATGCAAGCCTTCAGCAATGGCCCGCGAGTCTGGACCAAGCTCTGGATCCCTCATCTATAAAGCTTTGAGACCAGGCCAAGCTCTGGAACCTCTCAGCAAGTGCCCTCTGAGAATGGGCCGAGCTCTCGAAACACTCAGTCATGGCCCGCTGTGTCTCCAGCATGCTCCCAAGGTCCTCAGCCATGGACCTCTGAGACTTGGCCATGTCTTGGATCCTACCATCCATGGCAGCCATGGCTTTCCACCCTTGCAATGTTGGCCAGGGTACCATGCAATGCAAGCACATCTCCTGCGACTGAAGGCTGTGGGACTCCTCCAAACAGCTTTCAGGTGCTGCAATGTTGCTAATAGCCTCTTCTGCATTCCCAGCTCTGCTACTGCATCTCCAGCAGCTTCAGGATACTAGATTCCAGGACCTGGCACCTAGTCCTGGACCAACTATGTTATGTGCCCGAGCCCTCAATCATTCCTACCACCACTTGATGTACATCATCGGCTGTGTGGTGTTCATCAGAAAGTGCCCCAGAAGCCACATCAGTAACGTGCTCCATCAAGGTGACCATATCTGCACTAGTGGATGGTGCTCGTGATGCTTGTGGAGACTGATAGATGCCTTCCTCAGAGTTCTCATCGGAGCCTTCCTCTGAGGTGTCGACTGGGCTCTCCGCAGGGCCAGCGGGGGGATGCCAACTCCTGAGTGCCCTACCTCATCTGAGTTGTCTCCTGCAACACAAGACACATGGGTAAGTGCAAGGGAGGGGCAAATTTCTAGGCGGATTGCAGCTTACTTGAGATAGGTCATATGAATGAAGGTTTTGTGGCTCCTCACTTCTGCAGCGCATCCCGACCTTGCTGTCGGTCACAATTCTCTCCTCTGACTCTCCCGACAATTCCATGGCTCACTCCTCAAAGGCAATGAGGATGCGTAGCTCAGGGACCACAACTCCGCTCTTCGCCCGCTCCCTCCTGTTATGGGACTGACTGTGTGTGCATCGTTAGGTGTATATGGAGCCCCTTAACGGTGTACAGCGACAGTCAGTTTGGGCGGGTCACGTGCTTGAAGTGAGAATTACATGGAGGCCTTTTCATTGCACTAAGTATCAAATGGTTGTAGTGCGGGGCACGCCGAAAAGATGGGCATGATTTACTCCTGTTTTCAGATTTTGTTGACACTTCAAATTCTTTTGGGAAGATCACGCCTAAGAGTTTACTTTCTTCGCCACTCCCCACTGATGTAATACAAGAATTTATTATTTTTTCATGTCAAAAACAATATTACACTCAGTGGTTTCCTGCTTTACAGGTAGTTTTGAGATCTCTGACCATGTGTCAGTCTTCGTGGCATTTTTATTCAAAGGGATTCATCCTCTGCCTAGATCTTGGAGACTTAATGTGTCTCTGCTTAAGGGTTACAACTTTATCTCACACTACAAAGCCAAATTTGATTTCTTCTACTCAAGTCAATTCTCTCTCTGAAGTAAGCCCCTCAATCGTGTGGGAAACCTGCAAGGCTTTTGCAAAGGGTTTGGTCATTTTGCATATGGCCAACAAAAAGCGCAAAATGCTGAGCGACAGCACCAGCAAAGTAAAATTGGCCAGAACAACAAGGGAGTATGGTAAAAATCCTAGCCACTCAATGCTGAAAGAAATGAATGCAATCTGAATGGTATTGGACTCCTTGCTGACTCAATGTGCTGAGAGGAGTATAAAGTTTGTCAAACAAAAACTATACGAGTTTGGAAATAAACCGAGTAGATATTTAGCTTTCCTTACAAAGAAGCTGGTAGACTTCTTTGACAAGCGTTTGACAAAGTCCCTCATGGTAGGTTGGTGCAAAAGGTTGGATCTCATGGGATAAAGGGGGGAGGTGGCTAGATGGGTGGAGAAGTGGCGATGCCGGCATTGGACTGGGGTGAACACAGTAAGATACGTTGGTCACAGAAGACAGAGGGTGGTAGTGGAAGGGTCTTTTTCCGGCTGGATGCCTATGACTAGTGGTGTTCCGCAGGGCTCTGTATTGGGACCTCTGCTGTTTGTGATTTATATAAACGATCTGGAAGAAGGTGTAACTGGGGTGATCAGTAAGTTTGCGGACGACACGAAAATGGCTGGACTTGCAGATAGTGAGGAACATTGTCAGAGGCTACAGAAGGATATAGATAGGCTGGAAATTTGGGCAAAGAAATGGCAGATGGAGTTCAATCCAGATAAATGCGAAGTGATGCATTTTGGTAGAACTAACGTAGGGGGGGAGCTATACGATAAATGGCAGAACCATAAAGGGTGTAGATACGCAGAGGGACCTGGGTGTGCAAGTCCACAGATCCTTGAAGGTGACGTCACAGGTGGAGAAGGTAGTGAATAAGGCATATGGCATGCTTGCCTTTATAGGACGGGGCATAGAGTATAAAAGTTGGGGTCTGATGTTGCAGTTGTATAGAACGTTGGTTCGGCCGCATTTGGAATACTGCGCCCAGTTCTGGTCGCCACACTACCAGAAGGACGTGAAGGCTTTGGAGAGAGTGCAGAGGAGGTTTACCAGGATGTTGCCTGGTATGGAAGGGCTTAGTTATTAGGAGAGATTGGGTAAACTGGGGTTGTTCTCACTGGAAAGATGGAGGATGAGGGGTGACCTAATAGAGGTGTATAAAATTATGAAAGGCATAGATAGGGTGAACGGTGGGAAGCTTTTTCCCAGGTCGGTGGTGACGTTCACGAGGGGTCATAGGTTCAAGGTGAGGGAGGGGGGAGGTTTAACACGGATATCAGAAGGACGTATTTTACACAGAGGCTTGATGGTTTTGAGTGAATTTTGAAAGGAATTTATAGACTTGCTAATTGATCCTCTGATCGGCACGCATAACCATTCATTCAAAGCAGGTCTGCTACGTCACTCACTTCAAGAAGCAAATATCTCCTTAATTTTGATGGCAGGCAAGAATCCAGAGGAATGTACATCCTAAAGGCCAATTTCACTTTTGAATGTAGATTTGAAATTGCTGACTAAAATAGAAATCATAGAAACCCTACAGTGCAGAAGGAGGCCATTCGGCCCATCGAGTCTGCACCGACCACAATCCCACCCAGGCCCTACCCCCACATATTTTACCCGCTAATCCCACTAACCTACGCATCTCAGGGGCAATTTTTAACCTGGCCAATCAACCTAACCCGCACATCTTTGGACTGTGGGAGGAAACCGGAGCACCCGGAGGAAATCCACGCAGACACGAGGAGAATGTGCAAACTCCACACAGACAGTGTGTGTATAAGTGACAGTGAGTATAAGTGAGCAGGCCTGGCGAGCGGGAAATTGGAACTGTTAGTCATGTGTCTTGAGACTGGCTTCTGGGATACAAGTCAGTGCTTTCAGGAAGGCCGAAGAGAACACTGGGGAGAGGCAACTTGTGTAATGCTTGTGTAAGCCTATGTCACTCTGACAAAAATAGTATTGGCTTTGTTTCCATCAAGATATCTGCTTGTTTTTAAAATACTGATGTTTTGTCTGGAAAAAATGCTCCCCTTGATCATTCAGGGTGATCAGACAGGGTTCATGAAGGGTTGGAATTCATTTAACAATGTTAGAATATTAAATATTATTCAGGTCTTCCAAAAGCAGGCGACAGCTAGCTTAGTGATCTCATTAGATGCAGAGAAAGCTTTTGACCGGGTGGGGTGGATTTATTTATTCCACACGCTGCAGAAATTTGGGCTGGGGGCACAGGGCAGAGAATAGTGCAGTGGATTTGATTTATTATTGTCACGTGTATTAGCATACAGTGAAAAGTATTGTTTCTTGCGCGCTATACAGGCAATGCATACCATTCAAAGAGAAGGAAACGAGAGAGTGCAGAATGTAGTGTTACAGTCATAGCTAGGGTGTAGAGCAGTGGTTCCCAAACTTTTTTCACTGGGCCGCACTTTCGGAATAAAAACTTGGCTCACGCCACACCAAATTTTTTATTCATAAGAAATACATTCAAAAACAAAAAAAAACAACTCCCAGCAGTGCTTGATTCATAACATAGAACACCACTACTTTATAATATCATGGGACATCCAGAAAATATAAAACAATGCAGCTACATAAAAACATCTATCCATTATTAAATGTTTCTTTGATTGTCCTTGAATCTTCCCGCCACACTTGCCATCCTCTCTCGCCGCACCCTTTGGGAACCACTGGTGTAGAGAAAGATCAACTTAATGCGAGGTAGGTCCATTCAAAAGTCTGATAGCAGCAGGGAAAAAGCTGTTCTGGAGTCAGTTGGTACATGACCTCAGACTTTTGCATTTTTTTTACTGATGGAAGAAGGTGGAAGAGAGAATGTCCGGATTGCGTGGGGTCCTTAATTATGCTGGCTGCTTTGCCGAGGCAGCAAGAAGTGTAGACAGAGTCAATGGATGGGAGGCTGGTTTGTGTGATGGATTGGGCTACATTCACAATCTTTTTTTCACAACAGTGGAGTTCATTAAGTGGATACAGACACTTTATGCAAATCCACTGGAGGCTGTTCTTACTACGATTATAGATCTGATAATTTTAGTCTTCAGCGAGCGTCTGGGCAGGATTGCCCGTTATCCGTTACAGTTTGCAATAACTATTGAGCCCCGAGCAGAGGCAATTGGACATAATCCTTTGGTATTTGGGTTGCCTAATAATGGAAAGCAATATAAGATCACATTATACATGGATGATATGTTGCTATTCGCGTCTAAGCTGGATGTCTTGTTCTTGCTATTATCAATATTGTGGGTGGGTTTGGCTCCTTCTTTGGGCTATAAACGTCATTTCTCAAAGCCTGAGGCCATGCCTTTGGGTAGGCTTAGAGGGACACCTCCTCCACTTGCTCCCTTTCCCTTTAGATGGTCCCCCTCAGGATTTACTTATTTGGGCATTTTCATTATCCCTCGTTATTCCGACAATGATACAAGGAAAACATCACCCCTCGTTATTTGCTTCTATTAAGTGGGACCTACATTGTTGGTCCTCCTTACCGATATCGTAGTGGGGAAGATAGCGCTGATTAAAACAAACATGCTGCCTAAGTTGTATCCTTTACAGATGCTTCAAATTTTGCTTTCTGTTAAGGTCCTAATGGAAATTAATGCGGTGTTTAGCTTCTTTAGATGGAGCAAAAAGAGACCGCACTTAGAATTTGCGAGATTGCAGCTTCCTCGTTCAAAGTGGGGTGTCGGGGTGCCGAACGTTAAGATGCATCAATTAGCGTCTCAACTTATATTCATAGAGAGTGGGTAAGAGGTGCCTCGCCTCCATTTAGCTTGATATTGAGGCTGACCATTTTGAGTACTTCTTACAAGCTCTGTTATTTTTTAAAGATGTTAAGACTGTGCCTGACAAATGTGAGAGCCCAATAATCATTAACACACAGAGCGTGGAGGATGGTCCGTGAGCTGGAAGGAAGATTTAATTTGACTTCTGCTCACTCTCCCTTTCAGGGTAACCCAGGTTTCCCACCAGGTCTTTTGGACCATGGTTTTGATATTTGGAAAAGCAGGGGATTCATGTGGCTGAGTGATATGTTTAGTGGTGCCTTCTTGTTATCTTTTGAGCAACTGTGCCAACAATATGATATCCCGATATACTCCTTTTTCAGATATTTGCAAATCAGAGACTTTATTCTGAAATAAGACATCCCTGATGCCAGCATGTCCCTGGTTGAAAAAATCCTTATAGCTACTGAACCAGAGCAACTGATCAACAAGTTTTATGACACACTATGTTCTAGACCCTGTGTGAATATAGCAGAGATTTTGCGACCTTGGGAAAAGATCTGGCAATGAATATCGATGAGAAGACCTGAGAAAATGGCAATCGATTCTCAGTCTGCAACAGAATGAAGAAGACCCAACTTAAAACATTACACTGTCAGCATATTACACCAAGCTTAAGACACAGGATAGACCCCACTATATCCTCACTGTGCCAAAAATGCAAATTGGTGGGAGATGACTATATACAGTGAGCGGGCTTTTATGGCCTCGCTCAACCGGAAATTCCCACCCGAGGCCAACGAAGATTCCCATTATCGGAATCTCACCCGTGCCGATTCAGTGGCAGGCAAGGTGGTAGAGATCCGCCCATTGTGTCCGGTCCTATGTCAAAATTAAATCTGACTGGTTGGCACAGTTAAAGAGCTTGAGAAGATATTCGATATGGTCTTAAGAGTTCAAGCCTTTGTCCCTGGGGCTCCCAGACAAAAAGATAACTGATGCCAATGAAAAAAGGCTGTACAATGTCCTAACATTTGCAGTTTAAAAGAATATCTTTTGCTCCTGGATTCGAGATAAGTTTCCTTCTGTTCAGAATTGGCATAAAATTATTATGGAATGTATCCCAATGGAATTCCTAACCTATATATTCCGATACAGTTCAGATGTATTCTGGAAAGTATGGGGCCCCTATCTCAACATACAAGTCCAAAAACGCCTGATTTACTCCTACAAGGTTTTCCGTACGCTATGTAGCACTGCCTCTAACATATATATACATTTTGCCATCTTTCCATGGCTTTATCCTCTTTTCCCCCATTCTGTTATGTCCTCTCTGCTTATTTATATATGTGGAAGCGCCGGGTATTCTGAACATACTGAACCAACTGCATTGGTTTCCTCCTGTCTTTTTCTATGTTGATTGATGGAGAAATAATGAAGCTGTACTGTAGCAATTTTGGGGGCGTGTTGCATTATTTGTAAAAATGGAGAGAATCTAATAAGATTTATTTTTAAAACTGAGGCAATGTGGGCCAAAAGTGAATGTAGGTCAGCGAACACAAGAGTGAGGGATCGGCAGGACTTGTAGGTATATAAATACAGAAAAGATGAACCCAAGTTTTTGAAAGATTCACAGTCAATAGCGGAGCACTGGAGTCCAGAGATAACTATTTTAAAATATATTTATTCCCATATCCTCACCGCTCATGCACTGTGGCTGTGGCAATCAACAGGATTCACTGCAGAAACTTGTCTCAGTTACTTAAGAGCACTCCATTCCTTGCAAGCTGCATTACTGAGCAGTAATATTATGAGAATACCATAACCGTGCAGGAAAGGAGCAGCACCAGGCATGTCTAAAAAAGAGGTTCCAACCCAGTGCTACTACATTACAGAACTATAGGCACACTAAATAGCGGAAGTAGCGTACAACAGAGCTAAGCAATTGTACACGTAGTTGCAAATGGTGGAGGACAATTAGACTACAAACCAGAGGAGACGGCTCCACAAGAATCCCCATCCTCGATGAGAAAGTCAAGTAATAGACAAGGCCGAAGCATTTTCAACCATCTTCAACAAGAGGTACAGAGTGGTTGACCATTTCATCCTCCTGAGATCTCCACCATCACAGGTGCCAGTCATCAGCCAATTCAAATCATCGCAAGTGATATGAAGAAATGGCTCATGGCACAGGATGTAGCCCTGAAAACATCCCAGCTGCATCTCTAAAGACTTGTGTTCCAGACTAGCACCAGAATTAGTCATGCCCCAAGCAAAGTACAGCTACAACACTGAAATCTCCTAGCAATGTGGAAAATTGCCTAGGTATGTCCTGCCCACTAAAAGCTAGACAAATCCATCCCAGCCAAGTACAGCCCCATCAGTTTATTCTTGATCAACAACAAAGTGAAGGAAGGGGTCTTGAACAATGCTATCAAGCAGCACTTGCTTAGCAACAATCTGCTCACTGATGCTCAGTTCTGACAGGGTCACTTGGCTTTGGATCTCATTACAATTTTAGTCTAAATATGTACACAAAGAACTGAGCACTTGACATTGATCAAGTGTAGCATCAAGGAACCCCAATAAAATTAAAATCAGTGGGGACACTCCCCATTGATTAGAGTCACTTGGCACTAAGGAAGATGGCTGTGGTTGGTGGAGGCCAACCATCTCAACCACAGCACATTGCTGCATGTGTTCTTTAGGATAGTTCTAGGCCAAACCATCTTCAATTGCTTCATCAATGATCTTTCTTCCTTCAAAGTGAGAAGTGGGAATATTCGCTGATGATTTGCAATTCATCAGTTGCTGAAGCAATCTGTTCCTCCTTGCAAAAGGACCTGGACAACATTCAAACTTGGGCTGATAAATGGCAAATAGCATTCATGCCACACAAGTGCCAGGCAATGACTATCGCCAACAAGGAAAAATATAACCATCCAACCTTGACATTCAATGGCATTGCCATTGCTGAGTCCCCCAGCATCAACAGCCTGAGGTTACCATTAATCAGATTAATTAACCATTAATTAACCATTAACTTGGTCAGCCACATAGATACTGTGGCCGGAATTTTCAGGCCGTTCACGTCGGTGGGATTCTCTGGTCTCGCTGCAGTGAACAGAGATTAGGCCGAGTGCTAAATTTTCCGTCCTCGCTTGTAGCAGCAGCAGGGCATGAATGGCCGGAAAATTGAAGATGCAGGCCAGATGCTGGGAAATTTGCAGCAACTTACACATTGCCTACCTCACCAAATCCTGTCCAGCATCCAGAAGACACAAGTCAGAAGGGTGATGAAATACTCTTCACTCGCCTGGACGAATGCAACTCCAACAACAGTCAAGATGCTCGACACCATCCAGATCAAAGCAGCCCGCTTGACTAGCATTCCATGCACCACTGATGGAGAGTAGCAGCATTGTGTATCATAGACAAGTAGCACTGTAACAACTCAACACTTCCAAACCCATGACCTCTATTAGCTAAAAGGACATGGGCAGCATATGCATAGGAACATTACCACCAGCAGGTTCCCCTCCAAGTTACACACCATCCTGACTTGAACGTCATTACTGTTCCTTCACTATAACTGGGTCAAAAATCTGCAACATACTTCCAAACCGCACTCTAAATGTACCTACATATGGGCTGCAGCAATTCAAGACAGCTTACCATTACCTTCTCGAGGGCAATTAGGAATGAGCAACAAATGCTAGCTTTGCCAGTGACAATCCCATCCCAGAATCGCATATTTGAAAAAAAGACTAAATTTACCTGCAACTTACAGACCATCTTGAATTGGGCATATTGCCATTGAAATTCCTTTCCCAGCACCATATAGGAAAACCATCACCACAAATACTGAAGCAGTTCCTTCTCAGGGACAACTAAGGACAGTCCTGCCTTTGTAACCCACAGTTTAAGAACAAATAACCTAAAAATTATGAAAGGTTTCAAAAGGGTAAATAATTGAAAGCTTGTTTCCAATCATCAGCATTTCAGTCATGAGGGCCATAAACAGAGGATTATTCCTAGAACAAGTGATGTAATACTGAATTTCCAGTTTAATGGCAGTGGAACAAGCATTATGAGGCAAAAGATTTTCTTTCTCTGCAGCAGTTTTTAATGGTTTTAAAATTGATCACCATCAACAAAACTTTTGTGTTAAAACTATAGCAATACATAAAATAGCTCTGTGATTCTATTCAGACGTCAATAAGCTTCCCCTTTTCTACTGAGTATTTACATTTCCCTGCTGACAACAAATTCCAGGAAATGTAATGACGACAGCAAGCTGAACTCAATAGGCTGTGGAATCTACAATCTAAAATAAACAGAAAGGAGGGAACATACATAAGCAAATGCTTCATTAAAACAACTGCTGGAAAATTACTGCACATCCGACATTTAACTACCTCAAGATAGACAAATCATGCCTCCTTGAATTGATTTATAACAAATATGTATCGCTGGTTTAATAAGTCTTCTAGAATGTATCGTTTGTTCAACAGTAGAAAATTTAAACTGGCATAGCAGAAAAACATTGCAACAAAACACATTATACTATGTGAAATAAATATAAAGCTATGACAATCTTTCAGAGGACAAACAGCAAATGGACTTTGATACAAGACCAGCCACATTATCTTATGTATTTGTACCTAACCAAAAGGTTTTTTGGGACATTGGGAAAATATCAATAACACAACAAAATGGCAAGAATTACATTTATTACTTCCACTTAATGATAACCTGCTTTGCAACAAAAAGCAATTCTTCAGCAGACTGAATGAAAAACAATTTCAACTATGTATTTTGAGAATATTAACATATCAGCAGATATGCAGGGCCAGAACTGGAAATTGAATATGCAAGTTTATCTATTTACTGTTGGATTCAAAACTTACAAGTTTACTTTTTATCAATAAAAATGGTTTAGTACCTTGTTGTTACTTTACCTGTTTCTGTATCATCCTGTGTCACAGCCATGCCTAACCCTTATTTTGCAGACTGCTTCTTATCTCTCTCTGTCCATTCTATGTGAAAGGTGCTTAGGCAACATGCTTTTATAGGATTACAAGAAGAAACAATGACATCAGAGTGACATCATTGCCTTTCAACAACAGGTTCCTAACTGGATCTTTTCCATGCTGTAAAGGTCAAAAATAACTAGTTGCCATTGTACATCGTACAATAACTTTCCTTATAATATTTTCTTTATTTACACTGGGTTTTTTTAAGAATGTAAAGCCTGCCTACTCCACTGAACAAGTTAATCTGACAAGGATAAAAATTTAAGTAATTTTTATTCTCAGACAGAATTATAGCTTTCTATGCAAAGAAAATGCTTTGAAGAAATCTTAACAACAATCAAGCAAAGTATTTGTTGAATAAATATTTCTTATTTTAAAAGGCTACAACTTTTAATATTAAGATCTTTCTACAATTTTTCCACTGCCATAAGACACGGTTAGCATTGCAGCCTCACAGCACCAGGGACCTGGGTTCAATTCCAACCTTGCGTGACTGTGTGAAATTTGCACGTTTTCCCTGCGTCTGCCTAGGTTTCCTCTTTGGTTTGGTGCTTGGGTTTCCTCCCACACTCCAAAGGTGTGTGCATTAGGCGGATTGGCCATGCTAAATTGGCCCTCTGTGTCAGGGGGACTGGCAGGGTAAATACGTGGGGTTACAGAAATAGGGCCTGGGTGAGATTGTTGTTGGTGCAGATTTGATGGGCTGAATGGCCTCCTTCTGCACTGTAGTGACTTTATGAAATGTTTGCTCTATTGCCTGAATACCTACAGAAAAAATACATTGGTTTAACTTTGAAGAAACATTATATTTCTACCCTCTCAGAACAACTCAATTGATGCAATATAGTTTGGAAGTCAATCAAGAGCCACCAGAAAATACACTACCAGTTGAATATTCAGCAAGGGTTTAATGTGGTACAAGAATAGTAGCCCAGAGGTTGAGTTCAAATTTCATAATAAATTGTTAAATAGAATTCAATATATTTGGCAATTTGTAGACCAGCACAAGTAAAATTACCATGAAAGTGGCTGGAGTGTGGTAAAATCACAATTGATTCACTCACATGCTTCAAAGTAGGGAACCTGTGTACCACAATACACTGACCATTAGTGCACTGAAAGAGCTGTCACGTGAATAATGCCGTAATGGAGTTTCCAGGCACGTGATTCGCCCAAGGTGGCCACAGTTGTGCGCCGTTAACACTCGGAAGCTGCTTTCAAACGCTCCTGCTGTACTCACAACCAGTCACGCCCAGAAGATGGCACTATGCAGACCAGCCCCACCGTTCAGTGAGGGAGAGCTTAAACAGTTATTGGAGGAGAGGTGTGCCATCCTGTACCCCCACTTCACCCCCACCCCGGAGGGAATATGAACCAGGAGCAGGGACTCCAATGCAACATGGGAAAGGGTGTCCGTGGCAGCCAGTGCCTGACATGCAGGGCCAGAGGCTAATGCCAGAAGATGAATGACCTCATTTGGGCTCAAAGCTAAGTGTCCACTCATCCTAGCATCTGTCCTGCCCGTCACACCTGGAATGTTCACTCATGGATACCACACGGCCATCCAGCACCCAATCCTCCAGCATCCTCCATGAATCCCTCTGGCGCCCCTTTGAGAAACGGACAAATGGTCTCACAGGGGAGCCACCTGACAAGCTGTGAGCGACTGGCCTGTCGGCATGCGCCACTAAAATGAGGATCCAACAAACCTTCAGCTATTTAGACTGTTCAACACAAGGGTCAATTTGCTCAAATATACGTCTCTCCCGAGCACTTACCAGTGTGTGTCTTCTCTTGCAGGAGCATCAGTCGGCGCTCCTATTGCATCCCCCACAAACCTCCCCACGACCCCTGCCGACACATCAGAGGAAATCACCGAGGAAACCACCAACCAGGAGTCAGAGGCATCACCTGTACCCTCCAACAGCACAGAGAGACACACCTCAGTGGCTGCAATTAACAGACAGGCTTAGGGGTCACTTTCTGGTGAACACCACACAACTGCTAATCAGGTGGAAGCGGGAATGTCCAAGGGATTGGGCAGGCGGAGCCTTGCTGGATCCAAGGACACAGCTGGCCTCCAGCCACATGCGGGGAAGCTGAAAAAGGCACTCACAGAGCTGCTGGGACTGCAGAAGGGGGTGTCGGAAACATTCCAGCAACTGTGAGGCCAGAGGCTCTGGCGCTCATGTTAAACACAGTAAGAAGTTTAACAACACCAGGTTAAAGTCCAACAGGTTTATTTGGTAGCAAAAGCCACACAAGCTTTCGAGGCTCTAAGCCCCTTCTTCAGGTGAGTGGGAATTCTGTTCACAAACAGAACTTATAAAGACACAGACTCAATTTACATGAATAATGGTTGGAATGCGAATACTTACAACTAATCCAGTCTTTAAGAAACCAAACAATGGGAGTGGAGAGAGCAATAAGACAGGCTAAAAAGATGTGTATTGTCTCCAGACAAGACAGCCAGTGAAACTCTGCAGGTCCACGCAACTGTGGGAGTTACAAATAGTGTGACATAAACCCAATATCCTGGTTGAGGCCGTCCTTGTGTGTGCGGAACTTGGCTATCAGTTTCTGCTCAGCGACTCTGCGCTGTTGTGTGTCGCGAAGGCCGCCTTGGAGAACGCTTACCCGAATATCAGAGGCCGAATGCCCGTGACCGCTGAAGTGCTCCCCAACAGGAAGAGAACAGTCTTGCCTGGTGATTGTCGAGCGGTGTTCATTCATCCGTTGTCGCAGCGTCGTTAAACACAAGGGTGGCTGTGGCAAGGTTCTCAATGAGGAACCCTTGCAGTATACACCTGTGTGTACTTGTGCAAACCGACTTCCAGGTCAGACAGTAGGGAGGCGCCCTCCTAACTTCCATGTGACAGGAGGCCATTGTAGGGTACACCACTGAGTTCATGCAGTGTACAGAGTTGTGTTAACACCTGCAAAGCACTCTTGATAGGGGCAACAGCTGCCAAGTGCTTGCGAGTGTTAATGGGGCCTGGGATGGGATGTCCACGCTAAACCACGGAGTCTTCCCAGCCAAGGGGTGGCAGATACAATTTGACCTTGATCTCTGGAACCTCTCGGGTTTAGCGGGCAGGGAAAATGTTCGCCACACGAACGGTTTCCTCCCACACTCCAAATATGTGCAGATTAGGTTGATTGGCCATGATAAATTGCTGCTTAGTGTCAGGGGATTAGTCAAGTAAATATGTGGGGTTATGGGGATAGGGTCTGGGTGGGATTGTTGTCGATGCAGGCTGAATGAGCTGATTGAACTCCTCCTGCACTGTAGGGATTCTATCACCCCAATCCCAGTGGCAATCCCTGACCTGAGGATCCCCAGCCAAGCCCAAACCACCTTACTCTCCCTTGCAACTGTGCACCGAAACCACACTTCATAGGAGCAGTAGTGATTGGAGCCGGTGTGACATCACGCCGGATGCAAAATGGATTTTTAGCCTCACGTGCTATTCTCCGGCATCAGCGCAATCTAATAACGGAGTAGCGAGGTGGGAGAATCTCCCCCTTGATGTCCTTAGAAGTAGCCTGGAGCACTGTATATCATAGAATCATCATCATAGAAACCCTACAGTGCAGAAGGAGGCCATTCGGCCCATCGAGTCTGCACCGACCACAATCCCACCCAGGCCCTACCCCCACATATTTACCCGCTAATTCCTCTAACCTACGCATCTCAGGATTCTAAGGGGCAATTTTTAACCTGGCCAATCAACCTAACCCGCACATCTTTGGACTGTGGGAGGAAACCGGAGCACCCGGAGGAAACACACGCAGACACGAGGAGAATGTGCAAACTCCACACAGACAGTGACCCGAGCCGGGAATCGAACCCGGGACCCTGGAGCTGTGAAGCAGCAGTGCTAACCACTGTGCTACCGTGCCGCCCGTATACAGCAAAGACTATGGGCCATGACAACATTCGTGCAATATAACTGAAGATTTGTGTTCCAGAACTTGCTGCGCCCCAAGCCAAGCTGTTCCAGTACAGCTACAATACTGCCATCTACTCAACAACGTGGAAACTTGGCATTAGAAGACTAATGATGAAACATTAAACCACTGTCGTAAAACCCCATCTGATTCACAAATGTTTCACTCTGGGACTAATGTTCTTTAGGGAAGGAAATCTGCCATTCTTACCTGATCTGGCCTCCATGTGACTCCAGACCAAGAGACGTGGTTAATACTGAAATGGTCTGTTGTATCAAACTGTTAAAAGGTCTCAAGGAATGAAACTGGATGGACAACCTGGCATTGACCTACGCACTGGAATCAATAACGGCAAACTCAGCCCTGTTCACTCTGCAAAGTCCTCTTTACTAACATCTGGGGCTTGTGTCAAAATTGGGAGAGATATTGAATTCTATCTCACAGACCAGTCAAACAACTTCTTCCTGGAAAAAAATACAAAAGTCTGAGGTCATGTACCAACCGACTCAAGAACAGCTTCTTCCCTGCTGCTGTCAGACTTTTGAATGGACTTACCTTGCATTAAGTTGATCTTTCTCTAACCCTAGCTATGATTGTAACACTACATTCTGCACTCTCTGGTTTCCTTCTCCATGTCTGTAATAGCGCGCAAGAAACAATACTTTTCACTGTATGTAAATACATGTGACAATAATAAATCAGATCAAAATCAAATCAAAGCCTAACATAGTCATACTGATGGAATCATACCTTGGAGACAATGTCCCAGATACCACCATCACCATTCCTGGTGTGCATACAGGTATGCCCTGTACCACTGATAGGACAGACCCAGCAGTGGTGGTGGCACAATGGTATACAGTTCGGAGGGAGTTACCCTGAACACTGACTCTGGATCCCATGAAGTTTCATGGCATCAGGTCAAACATCGGCCCATCGAATTTGCACCAACAAAACTAAACTAAATCTACACTAATCCCACTTTCCAGTACTTGGCCCATACCCTTCAATGTAATGACATTTCAAGTGTTAATCTGCATACTTTTTAAAGGTATTGAGGTTTCCGGCCTCTACTACCCTCCCTGGCAGTGCATTCCAGTCTCCCACCATCTCCCGAGTGAAAAAACCTTTCCTCAAATTCTCCTGCCCCCTCACTTTAAAGTATGCCCCTTCATTATTGATCCTTCAACTAAGGGGAACAGCTACTTCCTATCCACCCTGTCCATGCCCCTCAATCTTAGATACCTCAATCAGGTTCCCTCTCAGCTTTCTCTGCTCTTATGATAACCCAAGCCTACCCAGCCTCTCTTCATAGCTCAAATGCTGCATCCCAGACAACATCCTAGTGAATCTCTCCTCTGCACACTCCCCAGTGCAATCACATCCTTCCTATGAGGCAACCAGAACTACACACAGTACTCCAACCAAAGTTTTGTACAGCTCCAACATAACCTCCCTGCTTTTATAATCTATGCGACAATTGATAAAGGCAAGTGTCCCGTTTACCTTCTTAACCTGTCCTGCCGCCTTCAGGGATCTGTGCACAAGCACCCTTCAGATTCCCCTCTCCCTCCAAGCTTCTTAGTGTCCTGCTATTCATTGAGTACTCCCTTGACGTGTTACTCTTCCAAAGTGCATCACCTCACACTTTTTAGGGTTAAATTCAATTTGCCAGTGATCAGCCCATTTGACCAACCCATCTATATCTTCCTGCAATCCAACACCTTCCTCCTCACTATTAATTACCCTGCCGATCTTCGTGTCATCCGCAAACTCACTTTTCACCCCCCTCCCACATTCTCATCTACATAGTTTATATATATCATGAAGAATAAAGGGACCCAGCACGAATCCCTGTGATAGGCCATTGGACACCAGCCTCCAGTCACACAAACAGCCTTCGACCACCACCCTGCTTCCGACCACTAAGAAGTCTCCCAACACCAGGTTAAAGTCCAACAGGTTTATTTGGTAACACAAGCCACTAGCTTTCGGAGCGCTGCTCCTTCATCAGGTAAGTGGGAGTTCTGTTCACAGACAAGGCATATAAAGAGACAAACTCAATTTACAAAATAATGGTTGGAGTGCGAGTCTTTACAGGTAATCAAGTCTTAAAGGTACAGACAATGTGAGTGGAGAGAGGGTTAAACACAGGTTAAAGAGATGTGTATTGTCTCCAGCCAGGACAGTTAGTGTGATTTTGCAAGCCCAGGCAAGTCATGGGGGTTACAGATAGTGTGACATGAACCCAAGATCCCGGTTGAAGCCGTCCTCATGTGGGCGGAACTTGGCTATCAGTCTGCTCAGCGACTCTGCGTTGTTGTGTGTCGTGAAGGCCGCCTTGGAGAATGCTTACTCGAAGATCAGAGGCAGAATGCCTGTGACCGCTGAAGTGTTCCCCAACAGGAAGAGAACACTCTTGCCTGGTGATTGTCATGCGGTATTTATTCATCCGTTGTCATAGCAACTCGGCCAACGTTGTCTACCCGATACGCTGCAGGAAAGGATGTCCTGAGGCATGGTACATTGGGGAGACCATGCAGACGCTACGACAACGGATGAATGAACACCGCTCGACAATCACCAGGCAAGAGTGTTCTCTTCTTGTTGGGGAACACTTCAGCGGTCACGGGCATTCGGCCTCTGATCTTCGGGTAAGTGTTCTCCAAGGCGGCCTTCACGACACACGACAGCGCAGAGTCGCTGAGCAGAGACTGATAGCCAAGTTCCGCACACATGAGGACGGCCTCAACCGGGATCTTGGGTTCATGTCACACTATCTGTAACCCCCACGACTTGCTTGGGCTTGCAAAATCTCACTAACTGTCCTGGCTAGAGACAATACACATCTCTTTAATCTGTGCTTAACCCTCTCTCCACTCACATTGTCTGTACCTTTAAGACTTGATTATCTGTAAAGACTCGCATTCCAACCATTATTTTGTAAATTGAGTTTGTGTCTTTGTATGCCCTGTTTGTGAACAAAACTCCCACTTACCTGAAGGGGCAGCGCTCCGAAAGCTCGTGGCTTGTGCTACCAAATAAACCTGTTGGACTTTAACCTGGTGTTGTGAGACTTCTTTCTGTGTTTACCCCAGTCCAACGCCAGCATCCCCACATCAAAGAAGAGTGCCAGGAGCAGCACAAGCATACTTTAAAAATCTCATCTAAAAAACCTCAAACGCTGGGTGAGTAGATACCCGATGGCCCCAGGACCCCGGGTGCTCTCACAGAACAACCCCCCCCGCTCCCCCGAGTGGTGGACACGCCCTGGCCCTTTGCCTGAGTACACCTGCCCACCCTGCCGAGGTGTAGGGACCAACACGAGAATCTTTCTCTTTTCCCTCTCACTCTCTTTTTCTCTCCTTCGCTGTCTCTCTTCCTTTTCTCTGCTTACTAGTTTATAGCCTGGGCTACTTGGGCGCTCAGTTGGTTCTCCAGCGGCGTTCCTCTGCCTTGTTGTTTTTATATTATTACCATCATTACCGGTGCAATTAGACGGGACTTGGGTGGGGTGGGTGCCAGGGGTACCAGGGGCTTGTCCCCTGGCCATTGGAAGCCCTGTGCCCAGTCATTTTGGAATATACACGTGAGCACTGTGTGGATCTCTTTCTGTGTTTGTTTGCTATGTAGAAAAGAAGAAAATTTTCAATAAACATGGCAAAAAAACCTCAAACTGGTGAAGATACAATAGAGGACTACTTGCATGTCAAATAAGATAAGCAACAATAGATAGAGCTAAGAGATTCCACAACCAAAGGATCAAATACAAGCTCTGCAGTCCTGCCACATCAAGTCGTGAATTGTGGTGGACAAATAAACAGCTCACTGGACAAGGAGACTCCATTGATCCTCAATGATGGGCATGTCCAGTACATCAGTGCAAAAAACTGAGGCAGTTGCTACAACCTTCAGCCAGTTAGTGAATGATCCATCTTGGCCTCCTCCAGAGATCCCCAGCCTCACAGATGTCAGTCTTCAGCCAATTCAATTCACTCCATGTGATATCAAGGAGCAGCTGAAGACACTGGATACTGCAAAGTCTATGTGCCCTGACAATATTCTGGCAATAATACTGAAGACTTGTGCTCCAAAAATTGCCACACTCCTAGCCAAGCTGTTCCAATACAGCTACAACACTGGCATCTACCCAGCAATGTGGAAAATTGCCCAGATATATCCTGTACACAAAAAGCAGGAAAATCCAACCTGTCTATTCTCAATCATCAGTGAAGTGATGGAATGTGTCATCAACTTGGCGAAAGGCTGCAATGCTGGCATAGTCAGTGATGCCCACATCCCTTGAATGGAAAGTCACTCAATTGTACAGACAGTCATAGCAATCAGCAATGCCCAAACATTAGCTAAAATGCCATCCTACCAGTGTTCATTATGCATAGCTTTTTTGAAAAAAAGACTTTGAGTCAGTCAGCTAGCTCTGGATTCATGCCCACGCTGTTTCAGAATGTAGATTGTTTCTTCCAGTCAGTGGCAACACAAAACAACTTTTATATGGAGGCATGAATGTAAAAGAAAAGTACTAAGGGTGCTGTACATACAAGTGAAGGAAAATAGTATGCCTCTACTCAACGTAGCTTAACTCTGTTCCCTTTCCACAGATGCTGTCAGACCTGCCGAGATTTTCCAGCATTTTCTGTTTTTGTTTCAAATTCCACAGTAATTTGTTTTTATGAAACCATTGTTGATTGTCATAAAAACCCATCTGGTTCACTGATGTCCTTTTGGGAAGGAAATCTGTCATTCTTACCTATGACCTACATGACTCCAGATGCAGAGCAATGTTCTCCGAAATGACTGTTCAAGGGCAATTAGGGTTGGGCAATAAATGATGGCCCTGCCAGTGATGCACTCATCCCACGAACGAATTAAAAAACACTATCTGGCTGATGCCAGGGAAAAGCCTCGCAATCCACAAAGTTAAGAAATAGAATTAGAAAAGCAAAACCATAAGAAAAGTAGGAGGTAGACCCAACAGGAACAACCCAGATATTGTAGAACAACAGGATACATGAAATCCTGGCTGAGCAAACCCTGTGGCATTCTTCTCAATAACATCTAAACACTGATGCTTATTAGGAAAGTTGTCTACTTTGTGGTGGTTGCACTTAGATGTAACTCTATCAGCCAACATCCCAATTTCCTCTATCATCATTGCTAAATATGCCCCATCCAACAATAGGATGGACCCAACAGAGGTACAATGGTACACAGTCAATTGCGAGTTCTCTACAGCAGCTCCGGATTCTATTAAATACAAACAATTGAGACATAGCAAGGTAAAACCTCTTGCTGATCAACATCAATTGTTCTTCTGAACAGAAAATTCAGTACACCTCTGCACTGAGCATCACTGAAGCCAGAACGGAGGGAAACAAGATACATGATACATTTCTGCTCTTTGACATGAGTCAGGGATCAAGTTGATCTCACCCTCTTCACCAACCCAACTATTGTAGGCAGATATTTACAACATCACTGATCAAGCAATCCATGTGCCAACTGTCTCACCGTGACAATGAAGACACCTCAATCAGATTGATGGATTTAGATCTATTTGAAGACTGGTCACCAGAGATGCTCTGCAGGGTTCAGTGTTAGGACTATTACTCTTTGCAAGGTCTATTAATAATTTAGTTGTCGATGTTGGGGACACATTCAGCAAGTTTGCAGGTGATTTTAAGACTTGTGCAAGTGTCAGGACTGCAGATGATACTCAACTGCTTCAGAGGAATAATGATGTATTGGGGAACTGGGCTCATTACTGGCAAATTTTAAGTTTAATTTGGAAACGTGCAGTGTATGCACGTACATCCAGAAGCAAATAGCATTAAAGCAGGTTAAGATAGATAGGTGGGCAAATTCTCGTGCATATATCATTAAATATTCATAAGCAATGTTGTGAAGCATTAGTTGAAGAGAATAAGTAAAATGCATTTATAAGACGGCAAAATCTTGTATTTCTCTAAGATACACGTTAAGTAGAGCAGGTTAAGGATAGATCTAGAAGCCCAAGATCAGGGCATCAGTCGTGAATGAGTGAATGCTAAATGGTCATATAGCCAATGAATCAGAGAAAAACTCTTACAGCTCGACCACACCCCGTGAAGAATGATAATGGAAAATCAGGCAACTAAATGGGAGGAACATGCGATATAAACAGTTCTATCTTAACTATGGCAGAGCCCAGCACAAATATAAAAGACAGATAATCTTTCCAGCTCAGTGAGCCTATGCTAGCTCTTTGAAAGAGCCCCATTTTCAGCCCTTTTCTCACAATTTGTTTTCTTCAAATGTTTATCCAATTCTTTTTTGAGAATTATTGAATTTGCTTTCACCATCCATTCAGGTAGCTCATTCCAAACCATAACACTGCAGAAATAAAAATACTCTTGAGTTTTGTTTTTCTGCCAACTACCTTAAATCTGTGTTCTCTGGGCTGCTGACCCTTCTGCTCTTGAGAACAATTTCATCTTTTTAACTATCAAAACCCTTCATGATTTTGAACACCTCCATTAAATCGTCCCTAAATTTTCTGTATTCTAAGGAAAACAATCCATGTTCTGTAGCCTCTCCAGTTTACTTAAATCCCATATCTCTGGAAACTTTCCAGTCAGGACATTAGAAAAACAAGCACTAGGTTATATTTCCAGAAGGATAGAATTGAAAAATAGGGAAGCTATGCTAAACCTGTACTGAATCTTAGTACAGTCACACCTAAGAGTATTGTATGAAGTTCTGGTTAACGTGGTATAAAAAGGATAGAGGCACTGGAGAGGGTGCAGCAAGGATTTACAATAATGATTGAAAAACGAGGATACTCATATCTGAAAAGGGCAGGTTGCTTGAAGAGAGACTGAGAAGTGACCCCATCCAAGTCTGTCAAAATCTTTCATAATTTAAATGTTGCCTCTTGTGGAGAAGAGTATAGCTAGAGGTCATCAATATGAGATAGTCACCAAGTAATCCAACAGGGGGTTCAGAAGACACATCTTCACTCAAAGAGTGATGATAATGTGGAACTGACTAACACAGGGGGCAGTTTAAGCAAACAGTATAGATGCATTCAAGGGGAAATTTGACAAGCATATGAGGGAGAAGAGAATAAATGGTCACAATAGTAGATTGCAATGAGGCAGCATAAAACAGGTAGGACTGGATGGATTGAATGGCCTGTTTCTGTGCCATATGTCGCATGTAATCTTCTCTGTGCCCTCTCTCCAAGGTTGCTGTGTTTTCAAGCAGCTTTTGCCAAAAGCGGCTGAAAATACTTGGCCTTCAACAGTTTCCTACCACCTAAGTGCCGGGAATCAGCCAATTCAGTTCCTTCCATCTGCTATTAGAAGCAGCAGAAAATGTTCCTTCCTCTCTCAGGCAATTTCATTTCCCTCTCTGCTAACTTTATATACCTCTCTCCTGACTTCATATGCTTAGTTCTCTTTTAACTGACTTCACACATCTCTCCCTCTGTAAATGAGACAGTCATTGCCAGTGCATGCTTGAAACTTGTAGATCGATGCCTCTTAAATTATTGACTTCAGAAGAGCAGCAGAAAAAATATGGTAAGTATTGGGCTGTAAAACAGTGGTTATCTTTTTGAAATGTATGGTTAAAATGTGATGATGTTTATCTGATATAAAGCTAAATTTTGATTCTATTCCCAAATACTGACCAATTCATATTAACTGTAAAATTGTTGAATGAAAAAATGCTTCTCCATTTTCTTCCAAGCAGTCACACAAAGCATGCGTGTTTGCCACATGGTAGAATTGCTTCAGACCAGGTTTGCCTCCATCCCACTGAGACTAACAAACTTGCCCAAACTTGTCTTATGCACAAAACTCATGAAATTTAAATTCAGGTCAACTGGTCAACAGCTGAGTATTTTATTACGAATAGTTGTTAGGTTGTCTTTAAGAATACATAGATGTAAAAACAAATTAATCGTATGTCATCTGCTATTTTTCTAAATTACACCAATGATGAATACTTGTAGTTTTTTCAATAAAGTAAGCCTTTCCCTTTGTCAGAGCATCAACTCTCAACAAAACCCTTTAGTTCTTCAATATTTTTCTACTAAAACACTGCTGCAATATCAAATAAATCTACTTCTCATACCTTGAACAACGACTTGGCTGCCTGGAACAAAGAATTGTTGTGTCCCATCACTTGACTGTGTAGCATATTGCACGATGGTTGCCCCAGGCTGAGGTGTTCCAGCATTTGTCATTGTAAGTGTCTGTAGTCCTTGTACACCGTCAGCTCCTGGATTTGCAATCTGGATAGTTCCACCTTGAGCAATGGCAACTGAAAAAAAAACAGATCAAAGTTAGTTAAAATGCCAAAGTGTAGAATTTTTTTTTCCAAAAAATACTATCTTGATGACATGGTAGAAAAATTGTGAAAATAAACTACCTTGACAAACTGGAATACCGAACCACACAGATTATATGATCATTTTGAAGTTAATCACATTAATACAATGATTAAAAAGCATACATATTGTGCTTCTCATTGATGAATCTGCTACAGTGGCAACTTTTCACCCTGGCAATGCAAAGTTAATAACATCCTGATGCTGTGTCTGTGCCCCAATTTTACAATTTAGAAATTAAACTAAGAAATTACAAAATAAAGATTTAACACTGAAATGGCTGAAAAGGTTCAAAATGTGCATGTTTATACATATTAAAAGTCACCAGTAAGACCATGATTATACATATCCTTTTAAAAAATGTGCTGTTCAGATGCTTGATTTCAAGGAATAGAACATGACTAATCTGATGTTTAAAGAACAAGACAGATTTTTAGCTCGCCAACCAAGAGGTGGAGCAAACATGCCACAGGATTAACTCTTCAGGTATTAAAAAGATCATTTTGGAAAAACATTTCAAAAATTAATTTTGTAACAGTGGATTTCTGAATCCCATACCACAATCTAGCTGTTTTCTTTTTAAGTTTTACCCCCAGCTTTCTCCCTTCCTGAGCTTTACTAGTATTGTGCCACTAACGTCCATAATTACCCAAAACTCTCACAACTACGAGCCTGGATAGCAAGGAAAGCATCAGAATGGTTTGAGATAGAGAGAGAGAGTCATAGAGAAGTTTACAGCATGGAAACAGGCCCTTCGGCCCAACTTGTCTATGCAGCCATTTTTTTTTAAACCCCTAAGCTAGTCCCAATTGCCTGCATTTGGCCCATATCCCTCTACACCCATCTTACCCATGTAACTGTCTCAACACTTTTTAAAAGGCAAAATTGTACCGCCTCTCCTCCTACCTCTGGCAGCTTGTTCCAGGCACTCACCATCCTCTGTGTGAAAAAAATGCCCCCTGGATCCTTTTGTATCTCTCCTCTCTCACCTTAAACATTTGCCCTCTAGTTTTAGACTCCCCTACCTTTGGGAAAAGACATTGACTATTTAGCTGATCTATGCCCCTCATTATTTTATAGACCTCTATAAGATCACCCCTCAGCCTCCCACGCCCCAGAGAAAAAAGTCCCAGTCTATCCAGCCTCTCCTTATAACTCAAACCATCAAGTCCCGGTAGCATCCTAGTAAATATACAAACTCAAGCAGGATATTGAACAATAGTCTGATTTTACCCATCGATTAGCCAGAACATTGAACAGATTGAACAGGCAGAAATTCCTAAATGCTTTTATTGTGACATAACAAATCAACAAATACCCTTGGCTAATGCTGTTGAAAAATGATAGCATATTCACAGTTAAATAAGTACGGGCGAAATCTTCCCAAAAATGCACAGAGTGCTGGTTCAGGCCAGAAAAAAGGGTGAGAAGCTCACAGGCTTTCCTTGCTGGATTGAACAATACTGTGCATTTTAAAAGGGGCATCAAAAGTTAGACAGTGAGCTGGAGGGGTGGGGTCTAAAGAAGCCAACAAAGTCAGGAATCCAAGATTGGGATTATTAAAGGGCATCGGAGCCCTTCATTTTTGAAAACCAGCAGTGATTTGCTCTGGTGTGAAGTCACGCCCCCATGGGCAGACTTTATGGCATCAAGACTGATGAGCATATGTTAACCATCATAGAATCCCCACAATAAAGGTGGCCATTCAACCCATCGAGGCTGCACCAACTCAGCATCTGACCCATGCCCTGCCCCCAAACCTATCCCCGTAACCCCGCACATTTACCTTGGCTAATCCACCTAATCTACCCAATTTAGGACACTAAGGGGCAATTTAGCAAGGTCAATCCACCTAACCGGCACATCTTCCAATGCATTGAAATGTACTGGAATCTATGGAAATCAGATTCTCGCCTAGAAAGGATGATTGCGATGACTGTGTCATCGGCTGGGGATGGGGAAGATCTCAAACTGTGATCTCACTGGCGCAAATCCCATTTTTGGCCACTCACGAGATTAAGCGGCCATTATATAATTTGTGCTCGTGTTCAACGGGGTCGCTAAATTGGGCCAAGAAATCATATAACTAACTATGCATCAATAAACACAAGTTAAAATTATAGTACATACTATATTGGCCAGTACTCGTCTGGTAGATGGATGTTGGTACTGCCATTGTTGTGATAGCAGCTGTTGCTCCCTCTTCCTCAGATTTTTCTTCATCAATCTTTGGAACACCAGGTGCATCAGAAGATAATTCATTTAGGATTTTTCTGAAATAACATCATCTCAGTTCAGATAATTGCAACGCAACAAAAGACAGTTGCAAACCTTCTAAAATGGTGTAAAAACGGAACGGCAATAATCATGGGGGACTTCAACATGCACATTGACTGGCAGACTCAAGTCGGTAAGGGTGGAATGGAGGAAGAGTTCTTAGAATGCTGTCGGGATAGTTTCCTTGAACAGCATGTTACGGAACCAACGAGGGAACGAGCTATTTTGGATCTGGTATTGTGTAACGAGGTAGGTAGAATTAAGGATCTTATTGTGAAGGACCCTCTTGGGTCTAGTGACCACAATATGGTCGAATTTCTGATTCAGATGGAAGAGGAGAAAGTTTGGTCCCAAACCAGTGTCCTCTGTTTGAACAGAGGGAAATATGATAGGATGAGGGATGAATTGGCTAAGGTAGACTGGGAGAGCAGGCTGGCAGGTAGGATAGCGGAGGAACAGTGGAGGATTTTTAAGGAGATCCTTTTCAGTTCTCAGCAAAAATATATTCCAGCAAAAAACAAGGATTGTAAGAAAAGGGAGAACCAGCCGTGGATAACAAAGGAAATAAAGGAGAGTATTAAAATAAAAACAGCTGCGTACAGAGTGGCCAAAAATAGTGGAGAAACAAGTGATTGGGAAAAATTTAAGAAACAACAAACAGAGACTAAGAAAGCAATAAAGAAAGGAAGGATAGACTATGAAGCTAGGCTAGCAATTAATATAAAAAATGATAGTAAAAGTTTTTATAAATATATAAAAAGGAATAGAGTGGCTAGAGTGAATGTTGGACCCTTGGAGGACGAGAGGGGGGAGTTAATAGTGGGAAATGAGGATATGGCTGAGTCTTTAAATAAGTTTTTTGTGTCGGTCTTCACGGTGGAGGACACAAATAGTTTGCCAAATATTAACGATAGAGGGTTGGCAGCAGGAGAAATACTTAATACAATTAATGTTACCAGAGAGGCAGTGCTGGGTAGACTAATGGGACTGAAGGTGGACAAGTCCCCGGGTCCGGATGGAATGCATCCCAGGGTATTGAAAGAAATGTCAGAGGTAATAGTGGATGCGTTAGTGATTATTTATCAAAACTCGTTGCATTCTGGGGTAGTGCCGGTTGATTGGAAAACGGCTAATGTTACGCCGCTGTTTAAAAAAGGAAGGAGACAAAAGGCGGGTAACTATAGGCCGGTCAGCTTAACGTCTGTAGTAGGGAAAATGCTGGAATCCAGTATTAAAGAGGAGATAGCAGGGCATCTGGATAGAAATGGTTCGATCAATCAGACGCAGCATGGATTCATGAGGGGAAAGTCGTGCTTGACGAACATGTTGGATTTTTATGAAGATGTGACTAGGGCGGTTGATGGAGGAGAACCGGTGGATGCGGTGTTTTTGGATTTCCAAAAGGCGTTTGATAAGGTGCCCCATAAAAGGCTGCTGAAGAAGATTAGGGCACACGGAGTTGGGGGTAGTGTGTTAAAGTGGATTGGGGACTGGCTATCCGACAGGAAGCAAAGAGTCGGAATAAATGGGTGTTTTTCCGGTTGGAGGAAGGTAACTAGTGGCGTGCCGCAGGGATCGGTAGTTTGCAGACGACACAAAGATAAGTGGAAAAGTGAATCGTGTGGAGGACGGAGAAGATCTGCAGAGAGATTTGGACAGGCTGAGTGAGTGGGCGAGGATATGGCAAATGGAGTATAACGTTGAGAAATGCGAGGTTATACACTTTGGAGGAAATAATAACAAATGGGATTACTATCTCAATGGAAACAAATTAAAACATGCTACCGTGCAAAGGGACCTGGGGGTCCTTGTGCATGAGACGCAAAAGCCCAGTCTGCAGGTACAACAGGTGATCAAGAAGGCAAATGGGATGTTGGCCTATATTGCGAGGGGGATAGAATATAAAAGCAGGGATGTCTTGATGCACCTGTACAGGGCATTGGTGAGGCCGCAGCTGGAATACTGTGTGCAGTATTGGTCCCCTTATATGAGGAAGGATATATTGGCATTGGAGGGAGTGCAGAGAAGGTTCACCAGGTTGATACCGGAGATGAGGGGTTTGGATTATGAGGAGAGGCTGAGGAGATTGGGTTTGTACTCGTTGGAGTTTAGAAGGATGAGGGGGGATCTTATGGAGACTTATAAGATAATGCGGGGGCTGGATAGGGTGGAGGCGGAGAGATTCTTTCCACTTAGTAAGGAAGTTAAAACTAGAGGACACAGCCTCAAAATAAAGGGGGGTCGGTTTAAGACAGAGTTGAGGAGGAACTTCTTCTCCCAGAGGGTGGTGAATCTCTGGAATTCTCTGCCCACTGAGGTGGTGGAGGCTACCTCGCTGAATATGTTTAAAGCGCGGATGGATGGATTCCTGAGCGGTAAGGGAATTAAGGGTTATGGGGATCAGGCGGGTAAGTGGTACTGATCCACGTCAGATCAGCCATGATCTTATTGAATGGCGGGGCAGGCTCGAGGGGCTAGATGGCCTACTCCTGCTCCTATTTCTTATGTTCTTATGTTCTAAATCTTAAACCTTGGTTCTTTCACAACATCCTCCAAATGAAATTCTACAGAATGAGAAGTTGAAACTAATTACTGAATGCACAATGCCACCAAGTGAATATGGTTAACTCAAGAGTTCCCGATGCTTTACTGAGGGAACAACGAGGAATGACAGATTGAAAAAATGATCACAAAGTGTCTCATCGTCTAACTTTTCAGAGGTGAAGAGAATTTTATTCACAAAATAAAAGTTCTTTCAGAAATCAAGTGCAAGTTGTTTTCACAACGATGTGTTTGACCAACAGTTGTAAAAAACTTATATTAATAAGTTAAAAAGTTCATTGAATGTTAATGGGGGCTGTATATAAACACCCAAAACTGTAGTAATGGTGAAAATAGCATTAAGCAGGAAATTAGAGACCCATGCTATAAAAGAACATCTGTAATTATGGGTGACTTTAATCTACATATAAAGGAAAGTATATTTATTAGTCACAAGTAAGGCTTACATTAACATTGCCATGAAGTTACTGTGAAATTCCTGTAGCCGCCACACTCCGGCGCCTGTTCGGGTCAATGCACCTAACCAACCAATATAGTTTATTTATTAGTGTCACAAATAGGCTTACATTAACACTGCAATTAAATTATTGTGAAAATCCTCTCGTTGTCACACTCCGGTGCCTGTTCGGGTACACTGAGGGAGAATTTAGCATGGTCAATGCACCTAACCAACATGTCTTTCCGACTGTGGGAGGAAACTGGAGCACCCGGAGGAAACGCACGCAGACATGGGGAGAATGTGCAGACTCTACACAGACAGTGACCCAAACCGGGAATCAAACCCGGAAACCTGGCACTGTGAGACAGCAATGCGAACCACTGTGCCACTGTGCTGCCCTGTATCGGGGTACACACTCCGAGAGCATGCACTAGTCAAATGATTTCAACCTCGTAAACCTGATTCTTTTTCGCAGCCAACCATAATATGATAGAATCCTTCATCAAGATGGAGAGTGACATATTTGATTCTGAGACTAGGATTCTAAATCTTAAAGGGAACTACAATGGTATGAGGTGCGAGTTGGCTATGATAAATTGAAAAACGTTACTTAAAGAGATGATGGTGGATAGGCAATGGCAAACATTCAAAGAGCACATTGGTGAACTGCAACAATTCATTCGTCCTATCTGGCACAAAAGTAAAATAGAAAAGGTAACTAAAACATGACTCAAGAGAAATTAGACATAGCGAGCGGTATTCTCCCATTTTCAGAGTAAGTGCCCATGCCAGTGGCAAAACAGGATTATTTCCTGCTGGCGCTGGCAGCATCTGTCAGGTAGAATTCACCAACCTGAGGCCATCTCGGGGAACTCACCAGCCATCCTTGCTGTTCCGAGATCAGGGCGCCAGTTACAAATGGCACCCAATATCCATCTTTGGAGACAGGCCCCTCTCCCCCACAAAAAAATAAAATGGTGCCCCCCTACACTAACCAGGGGAGCAACAGCAAGCTCTCACCAAAAAGGGCCATCCTCCCCACCCAACCACAAGTAACGGTTACCCGCCCCCACACACACCACGCAGGCATGAGAGTGACCCAATCCACTCCTGCACCCCCCTCACTCACTAGCCCCCTCAGAGCCCCTTCCTCCTCAATCCCCACAACCCCCACCCCACTTCAGACACCCCACCCAGGCCCTGCTACACCCTCAGACTCCCCTTCAAGCCACGTGCCTAGGTAGTGCAGTGGCACACTGCCCCTTGGCACTGACACCCTGGTCTGGCACCTTGAGCCTGGAAGGGGGCGTGGGGGCAGAGGGAGTGCTTTGAACATTTACTGGATTGATTCCTGGGGAAGTGGTTAGGATTATATACGCTGGAGTTCAGAAGAATGAGGGGGCTCTCCTATAAACCTATAAAATTCTAACAGGAGAAGACAGGGTAGATTCAGCAAGGATGTCCCCAAGGGTGGGGGAGTCCAGAACCAGGAGTCAGAGTCTAAGGATACGTAGTGCCCTTTTAGGACTGAGAGGAGGAGAAATCTCTTCACCCAGCGAGTGGCAGGACTATGGAATTTGCTCCCACAGAAAGCAGTTGAGGCCAAAACATTGTATGCTTTTAAGCAGTTAGATATAGCTCTTGGGGCAAAGGGGATCAAAGGATATTGGGGGAAGGTCGGATCAGACTAGTGAATTGGATGATCAGCCATGATCATAATGAATAGTGGAGCAGGCTCAAAGGACAGATTTGCTTACTCTTGCTTCTATTTTCTATGTTTCTATGTAAATCAGTTGGATTCCATCATCTATGTGGCTGAAAACCTCAGGAGAGCCGAGAGATTGCCGCGGGCACTTTTAGGTGATAAGATTTCAGCCTCATCACCTGCATGCTGGCCTCCACCATAATTGAGAATGAAAATGTTTATGGAGTCTCAGTTTCCCTTAGTTGCCCATTTATCAGCCCACATTCTTAAGTGGAAGTGACATGATTAGAGTTTTATTGGGCAAGACTGCCAAGAAAAATCCATGGCCATGACAACCAGCCCAATTTCATTCTAACAGCTAAAATATGTAACATCATGAATTTGATTTCTCCATTTGGGGCATACTGCATTTGTTTTCACAGACAATTTCTTAAACTATTTTAAACAACTTTATATTAACACAGAAGCTATTTTGAACAGATTTAGAATACAAACTATAGGCCTCACACAGAATTCTCAGACTTTATCTAAAACATTGCTTTCGCAATGAAATTCCTTCTATTATAGGATAACAAGGCGTTGTCCACTGATGATTACATAGTGTTCATCACCATTTGTAATGCCTTAAATAATCAAGCAGTCCATGCCCACGTGAAGGAAAACCAGGACAACATCCAGGCTTGGACCAATTAACAATAACTTGCATTTATACAGTCTTTAACATAGTAAAACATTCCAAAGGCACTTTACAGAACAAACACAATTTGACACCAGGCCATATAAGGAAATACATGAGCAGGTGAAGAGGAAGTAGGCCATACAAGGAAGTTGTCAGGAACTTATTCAAGGAGAACAGAAGTGGAGGCGGCACGGTGGCACAGTGGTTAGCACTGCTGCTTCACAGCTCCAGGGACCCGGGTTCAATTCCCGGCTTGGGTCACTGTCTGTGTGGAGTTTGCACATTCTCCTCGTGTCTGCGTGGGTTTCCTCCGGGTGCTCCGGTTTCCTCCCACAGTCCAAAGATGTGCGGGTTAGGTGGATTGGCCATGGTAAAATTGCCCCTTAGTGTCCCGAGATGTGTAGGTTAGAGGGATTAGTGGGTAAATATACGGGGGTAGGGCCTGGGTGGGATTATGGTCGGTGCAGACTCGATGGGCCAAATGGCCTCTTTCTGCACTGTAGGGTTTCTATGATCTTCTAAAGGAGGGAATTCCACATTCAGCAGTTGAAGGCATGGCTGACAATAGTGGAGTTTTAAAAAACAAAAGGGATGCACGAAAGGCCAGGAGGAGCACAAAGGTCTTGAGGGGTTACAGGAGGGTTGGAGGATCTTGCAGAGAGATGGAAGGGCATGGGGAGATTTAATGACAAGAATAAAGATTTTAAAACTGATGTGTTCCTTAGCGAAAGCCACGAGAAGGCCAACAACCACAGGAAGACTGGGGAAGGAAATTGCGTGAATCAGGATAAGAGCAGCAGAATTCTCGATGAGCTTATGATTACAGAAGGTGCAATGTTGGAGGCAGGATTGCTATAGTTTTCACTTGTTCAGCAGCTCATCCACAAATCTAAACTAGTCCATCACCACTGCACGGTAGCTGCAGTGTGTAGAATACAGGATACAAAGCATAACTTGTAAAGTACTTATTCGATGCATCCCCTATGATCTAGATAGGAAAATACATCAGGTGCAATTGGAATGCCATCATCTCGTGGCTTCAGTCCAAGTCATATGCTCTTCTTACAGTCACAGAATGCTACTTCCTCTTTATTACTGCATCAGAATCTTGAAACTTTTTGCATAACAGAGCTATGGAGTTTCACCTTAATCAACCACAACAGGCTTACTACCTGGGATGTGGGCATTGCCAACAATGCCCACATCCCAAAGATAGTTTTAAAAAAAATCAATTTCAAACAAACTCGTAAATGAAGACCGCACTATACCCTTAATGCCGAAATAGAACTATAAGGTACAATCTTATGGGCTATTTTTGCAGATTGATTATTATTTCCAATTTACATGCAACCTTTCAGTATTATTCGAATGCTTGCAAGTGAAGTTCAGCAGACACCATTTTACAATAGCCAGTCATAATTTTTAAATTTGCACAAAAGAGATTCATTATCTCCCTATCCTAGAATACATTCAGAAAACATCACATAAACTGCAGCGTTACACCTCATATAAGCAATACAGACTAATTTCTTCTGGTCCTAGTCTAATCCTGAAGCATTGTAAACTGACTATTAAGAATCTTGAATATGATTCAAATCATCAATTGTTCAGCATAACCATTGTGCACCAGAAGTTATTGTGAGGTCATCCGAAATATTCTTAAATCACAGGTACCACCACTATATTTCTTCCCTTTAGGGAGAAATGAATGACCTGATGTTCTCTTCCTCGCTCAGAGGTTCATTTCAATGAGCATGAAGCACTTATTTAAAGGCAAAATTAAAGATAATCTATTGTGTTCTTCTATATGGTTCATTTGTTAAGATAGAATTAATTATGGGCAAGATGTTTTTTTTCTTCTAACAGGATATGAGCAATGCTAGCAAGGTTGGCATTTACTGCCCTTCCCGAATTGTCCGAGAAAAAGTAGTGTGCAGTGGAACAGTCATGCCGTGAAAGAATTCCCAGTGCTGCTTGGGAGGAACAGGATTTCGACCCAACAACATACATCAACAAGTCAGAATGGTGTGACATGGCGGGGATCATGGAGATGGTGAAGCTCAGGCATGCCTGGAGCCCTTGCCCTGCTAGGTGGTAAAAAAGTATAAAAGCAAATTACTGCGGATGCTGGAATCTGAAACCAAAAAAGAAAATGCTGGAAAATCTCAGCAGATCTGGCAGCTTCTGTAAGGAAAGAAAAGAACTGACGTTTCAAGTCCAGATGACCCTTTGTCAAAGCTCAAAGGCATAGAAAGTTGGAGATATTTATACTGTAGGGTGAGGGAATGAAAGACAAGTGATAGCCATACAAGCAAGGGGAAAAGCTAAGAGGTGCTAATGGCAGTCCATAGAGAGAACCAAAGGCTTCTACTATTTGGCCATTTAGAGTTTCTATTCTCTCTGTGGACTGCCTCCTAACAATGCAGGATCATAAAAAAACCCAGAGTTAAAATAAACAGACCCCATTTGAGCTATTGAAATAGCAAAAAAAAGGACATCTCCAGTCAAGCTGGTAACAAATTACATCAGCTGAGGTTGTGAGCTAAGAAAACACTGAAGAGATCATGATTTTTTAAAAACCTCTCTTAAAAGGTATACTAACCATAGAGAAAAGAACCATAGAAAATTACAGCTCAGAAACAGGCCTTTTGGCCCTTCTTGTCTGTGCCGAACCATTTTTTGCCTAGTCCCACTGATCTGCACTTGGACCATATCCCTCCACACCCCTCTCATCCATGAACCCGTCCAAGTTTTTCTTAAATGTTAAAAAGTGACCCCGCATTCACCACTTTATCCGGCAGCTCCTTCCACACTCCCACCACTCTCTGCGTGAAGAAGCCCCCCGCTAATATTCCCTTTAAACTTTTCTCCTTTCACCCTTAACCCATGCCCTCTGGTTTTTTTCTCCCCGAGCCTCAGCAGAAAAAGCCTGCTTGCATTCACTCTATCTATACCCATCAAAATCTTATACACCTCTATCAAATCTCCCCTCAATCTTCTACGCTCCAGGGAATAAAGTCCCAACCTATTCAATCTCTCTCTGTCACTCAGCTTCTCAAGTCCCGGCAACATCCTTGTGAACCTTCTCTGCACTCTTTCAGCCTTATTTACATCCTTCCTGTAACTAGGTGACCAAAACTGTACACAATGCTCCAAATTCGGCCTCACCAATGCCTTATATAACCTTACCATAACACTCCAACTTTTATACTCGATACTCCGATTTATAAAGGCCAATGTACGAAAGGCACTCTTTACGACCCTATCCACCTGTGACAGGTGGATAGGGTCGTCACAGTAACATCACAGTAAGATCCTGTTTTCTCTATTATGACCCCAGGGACCCTTGTGGGACCATCCCCGAAGTTCCTTACATAAACCAAACCACCAGTCGCAAAAGCTCTTTCTGCCCTCATGGAATCAAAGTTTCTTTTTTGGTTTTCTTGTTTCCCTGCCAAGTTCGGGAATAATTGGCTTAATCTGTAGGAAGCCATCATCACACAAATAACCATGCTGGAGCAACACCTGTTATGGTGTACGTTGTGGTCCTATAATTGAACAACAACCATTCCAATTTGGTCTCCATGGATGCTGTCTGTTGCTTCATATCATTTTTGAAAGTTTGAACCGCCTGTTCTGCCTGTCAATTTAATGACAAGTGACAAGATGTAGTCTGGACGTGTCAGAATCTCTTGTTGGAGATGGCCATTGCCCGGCACAAGTATGACTAACCACTCATCAGCCCAAGCCTAAGCCGGAATGTTGTCCAGGTCTTGCTGCATGTCGGCACAGACTCACTCAGCATCTGAGGAGTTGCGAATGGAATCTAACTTTCAGCAATCATACTCAATAAACCTTAATTATCCTTATGTAAATTTGCTGCAGGTACAAGTACTTGTGCACGAGCAAAGGAAATCACATCAGCAATGTAACAACCCATGTTACTGCAGTGAAGCGCAAACAGAGAATAAAGAGAGATCGAAAATACTCTCAAGTCTTCGTGCTTCCTCCACATCACAGGTACATTCATTGGGTGCATTTAAAATTGGTAATCTGACTGTACCCTCAAACCATCTCTTGTACCAAGTGCTGTACTGAAGGGAATGAAGAGGCAAAAGCAGAGTTTTGGGAATCTATCCAATCAAGAGCAGTCACAGTTCATCAGTAAGTATCATTTTGTTCTCTGCTTCTGGAAAAGTTCTAGGCCGAGGCGACTGCTTTTGCTGGAACAGCTTGCCCTGGAGCAGAAGTAGTCCAGCCCAAAAGCCCTGTCAAGGAGCAATGTCTCCAATGCAGCGACTCTCATCTCCTAGACCACACAGTCACACAGTCTGGTGGCAACCGAAGAACTAATCCATAAAAGTGGAGAGTTAGGGAGATGACCGATGCACTTGATACCCAAGTTGCTGTCGACAAGCTGAACAGGGGCACGCTCACATGACTAATCACTGTTCCAGAGGCGTCATCTCCCAACCACATGGAGCCTTCTTTCAAACCACCACAACATTTCAAAAAAAGAAAGCCTCTTTTGACCTTACGATGGAGGAAAGGTCATTGATGAAGCAGCCGAAGATGGTTGGCCTCAATCATTGCTCTGAGAAACTCCTGCATCAATATCATGAGGCTGAATTGATAAGCCTCCAACAATCTCACCATCTCCCTTTGTGATAGCCTCAACTCCAGTTAATACAAGGTCTTATCTCTAATTCCCACAGACTTCAATTTTACTAAGATTTACTGATGCCATATTCAATCAAATTCTGCCTTGATACTAAGGCAGTCATTCTCACCACTCTTGTAATTTAGTCTTTTGTCCATGCTTGGACCAAGGCTGTAATGAGGTCAAAAGATGACAGATGGTGCAGTCAATGAGCAGGTATTGGTGAGTAATTGCTACTTGACAACACTCAGAACCCTTCAATCACTTGATTTGATTTGTCACATGTATCAGCATACAGTGAAAAGTATTGTTTCTTGCACCTATACAAAGCATACTGTTCAGAGAGGAGGAAACGACAGAGTACAGAATGTAGTGTTACAGTCATAGCTAGGGTGTAGAGAAAGATCAACTTAATGCAAGATAGGTCCATTCAAAAGTCTGATGGCAGCAGGGAAGCTGTTCTTGTTTCTATCAGTTGGTATGTGACCTCAGACTTTTGCATCTTTTTCCCGACGGAGTGGGGTCCTTAATTATGCTGGCTGCTTTGCCGAGACAGCGGGAAGTGTAGACAGAGTCACTAGATAGGACGCCAGCTTGCGTGATGGATTGGGCTACATTCACGACCTTTTGTAGTTTCTTGCAGTCTTGGGCAGAGCAGGAACCATACCAAGCTGTGATACAACCAGAAAGAATGCTTTCTATGGTGCATCTGTAAACGTTGGTGAGAGTCATAATGGATATGCCAAATTTCCTTCGTCTTCTGAGGAAGTAGAGGCATTGGTGAGCTCTCTTAATTATAGTGTCGGCATGGGGGGACCAGGACAGGTTGTTGGTAATCTGGACACCTAAAAACTTGAAACTTACAACCATTTCTACTTTGTCCCTGTTGATGTAGACAAGCGCATGTTCTCCACTACGCTTCCTAAAGTCAATGACAATCTCCTTCATTTCATTGACATTGAGGGAGAGATTATTGTCTCCTGTACTCTGTCTCGTCATTGTTTGAGATCTGACCCACTACGGTGGTGTCGTCAGCAAACTTGAAAATCGAGTTGGAGGGGAATTTGGCCACAGTCATTGGTGTATAAGGATTATAGTAGGGGTCTGAGAACACAGCCTTGTGGGGCACCGGTGTTGAGGACAATCGTGGAGGAGAGGTTGTTGCCTATCCTTACTGATTCTGGTCTGTGAGTTAGGAAGTTCAGGATCCAGTCGCAGAGGGAGGAGCCCAGACCCAGGAACTGGGTTTCATAGGAATAATGGTGTTGAAGGGCTGTAGTCAATAAATAGGAGTCTGACATAGGTGTCTCTGCTATCTAGGTGTTCCAGGGTTGAGTGCAGGCCCAGGGAGATGGCGTCTGCTGTGGACCTGTTGCGGCGGCAAGTGAACTGTAGTGGATCCAGTCCAGGAGGCTGGAATTGATTCGTGCCAGGACTAGCGTTTCGAAGCACTTCATAATGATGGATATTAGAGCCTCCGGCCAATAGTCATTAAGGCATGCTGCTCGGCTTTTCTTTGGTATTGGGATGATGTCTTCTTGAAGCAGATAGTGACCTCAGATTGTTGTAAAGGGAGGTTGAAGATGTCTGCAATATTGCTGATACTGAGAGTAGCCTGATGGGGTGGTAATTGCTGGATTGGATTTGTCTTGTCTTTTGACAGGTGTAGCCTCAGCAATTCATTGAGTAGGTGCCAATGTTGCAGCTGTGTTTTAAATTCTAGATTACAAATTTTCAGCTCTACAGCTGGGACCCATCAGGTGACAGTGGTTAGCACTGCTGCCTCATAGCCCCAGGAACCCGGGTTCCATTCCTGGCTTAGGTCACTGTCTGTGCAGAATCTGCACTTTCTCCCCGTGTCTGCATGGGTTTCCTCCGGGTGCTCTGGCTTCCTCCCACAGCCCGAAAGACGTGCAGATTAGGTGAATTGGCTATGCTAAATTCTCCCTCAATGTACCTGAACAGGCGCCGGAGTGTGGCGACTCGGGGATTTTCACAGTAACTTCAATGTAGTGTTAATGTAAGCCTACTTGTGACACTAATAAACTGTAAACTTTCCTTGCTGCATCCACTGTTTTTTCATATCTTGGAGTGAATTGCACTGACTGAAATCTGGCTTCTGTGATTGTGGGAACCTTAAGAGACCAGGATGGATCATCTACACTGCACGAGGTTGAAGATAGTTGCAAATGCTTCAGCTTTGTCATTTGCATTGACATAATGCCCCCCATCCCCATCATTCATAAAGGATGGAGATGTTCATAAAATTTCCTCCTGTTCGTCATTTAATTGTCTACTGACATTCATGACTAGATGTGGAAAAACTGTAGAGTTTTGATCTGATCTGTTAGTTGTGCGATCACTGCACACTGTGCATAGCATGCTGCTTCCATTGTTTAGGGTGCATATAATCCACTTCACTTGACTGAGGAGTATAGTGGAACATATGTGTTGTCAATGAACCAAGGTTAATCCCAAAGTTTGAAGGTAATTGCAGTGATATGTCAGGTCATAAAATTACAGACCGAGCTGGAATATAATTCTGCAGCTGTTGGTGGACCAGTGTCTCATGGGTGCCTAGTTCGGAGCTACTAGATCTGTTCTAAATATACCCCATTTAGCAGTGATAGCGCTAGGTGAAGGGTGTCCTCAATGTGAAGTTGGGACTTGGTCACAAGGGTCATTCCTACACTGTTATGGAAAATGCATTTGAGGTAAATTGGTGAGGATAACATCAAATAGGTTTTTACTTCACGTTGGTGCTCTCACCAACCATTGCAGGTTTCATCTAATAGCAATGTCCTTAACCTCAGCCAGTAATGGTGCCACTGAGTCACTCTTGGTAATGGTCATTGAAGTCCCCACCGAGACTACATTCTTGTGTGAAAACTGTAAATCAACCAGGTATCTTTATTTTTATATTTAATGAATTTCCTGTGTCATGGCTTATGATTAGTTGAAGGTTACAAGAAACATTAGGACGATATAGTGACAGTGGTTCGCACTGTTGTCTCACAGTACCAGGGACCTGGGTTCGATTCCCGGCTTTGGTCACCGTCTGTGCAGACTCTGCGTGGGTTTCCTCCAGGTGCTCCACTTTCCTCCCACAGTCTGAAAGTCATGCTGGTTATATGCATTAGCAATTCTAAATTCTCCCTCAGTGTACCCGAACAGATGCCAGAGTGTGGCGACTAGGGGATTTTCACAGTCACTTCATTGCAGTGTTAATGTAAGCCTCTTTGTGACACTAACAAATAAATAAATACACAACCATAGAAAATCTGATGCAGCCAAAGGACATCATTTACTTTGTGGATCAGTAAGATACGTAGTATGTGGCAGAAAACCACAATAAAGAAACAATGAGATTTCAAATAGTTTTTATTTCAATATTTTTCTCAGATTTTTAAAATCATACCTGTAGGAAGGTCGTCTCGATAGGATTTCTCGCCGTTTTTGAGAGTCAGTTACAACCTCAGCGGAATCTCCAGACTCGTCTGTTTCTGCTATAGTAGCTACCTACAAATACAATTTGAAACACAACATTAAAAGTATTGGTAAAATAAATTTTTGAATAGTTTTTAAAAACACAGCCAAAATTCAGGAGAAGCTCCCAGTTAATTGAAAATAGATTTCTGGTACACCAAGTTCTAGGCAGTAAATGCTGCTCAGCAGAGAAGGCCAAACTTGAATAAAGTGATTTTCTAAAAAAGCCTGTTCATCTTGAAAGCTTTATATTTGTAATAAGAAAGTTAAACTAGATATTAAACTGACAGTACGTTATGGTAACAAATACATCAGGAACTTAATTTTTAAGGGCTCTATCAGGGTACTCAAAATGAAATACACAATATACACATAGAGCAAGCTGATTTTTCTGTTTATTAGTTCCTTTCAAAGCCAGAAACAAAATTATTGATTCAATTAAGATGAGCTCAGGCGGCAATTAAGTACTGTGCACAGTTCTGACCCCCATACTATAAAAATGATACATAGGCACTCGAGAAAGTGTAAAAAAGATTGACAAGAGTGATACTAGAAATGAGAGGATCGGCAAAATTTTCTACTCCCACCAGCAATGGTAATTCGATGGCTGAGTTTCCTGCTGATCTATGTCAGGAACCACATGTGCATCTCATTAATGCGCATTAAAAGGTCAACTAGCCAGAATTAAGTTCCCCTCCAAATTAAGTGTCCAGCCAGCTAATAATTAGAAAGGTAGTTTTCACGACTGTATACAAGTGATGTATACCTAGTAAGCTTCAGTTCATCCACAACTTTGAGGTTTATAGATGTTGCATTTGTTTTCTCAGCCTTGCGTAACTTCACTCGAGCGCTGTTAGGAAACACTGCACCAAGGCTGGACAAGGGAGGCAGGGGGTAGGGTTTGTTCCCAACTCATAGGATTCATAACATCGAGATCCCAGCAAGGAGTGGAGCAACCACACCCTGGGAAATACAGGAGCATCTCCAGCTTTGCCTTTCATCTCTCTCTAGATAAGAGCATCACTGGCGATAGACCCATGGTCTGGCCAAGGTTCACTGCAGTGGTCAATGTTTGCTAGCTTCTTGACCTTATTGAGGTCCTACTTCCTCCTGCCGCTCAGACTCTTGCTCCTCATGACCCTGTGTCAAATGGTGTCAGGTTCACCTTCATATTTGGATGAGAACCATTACCAAGGGAGGGTTGCCTGCAGCCTGCATCACCATATTGGATGTGTGAATGAATTGAAGTGACATATTAAGTGAGGATGTCGTTTATACAGGTTTACCTCCATCTCAAAGCCAGCAGGCAAATTCTAACCTGGTGTCGGTTTAGACATGACATTCCCACCCTGTCATGCTGCGGCATTTGTCATTGGCTGCTGACAGTGGCAGGAATAAAGGGAGGTGGAATGCCTTCAAAGGGCATAGTTGGTGGAGAGCAGCAAACTTCTCACTCCAAGCCTCTATTCTGCTGGGTGAATGGTGAACAAGGGATTGTGCAGTTAGTCTTTCTATGCTTCCAAGACAATAGTGTCTCTGCAGAGTCTCGAGGATACTTTATAATGCTGCTAAGGCAATGGCGTCTCCATAGAATTTTGAGGTATTGGAGACAAGCAGAAAAGTGCCCGTGTAAGGCTTTGCACGTGGCTCTCAATTAATGTTGAGGCAAAGGAAGTAACTTGCAAAATGGCCCATATTATTAAAGGTTGGAAAACTGGACCAAGTCAGGCAGGGAGAGCTGCAAGTCACCAAGAAATAAAAATTTAAGGATGAGAATTGTAAAGTTTAGGGAACAGGGGATGGGGAACCAATGTAGTTCAGGGAGGATAGACCTCACAATAGAATAGAATCCTACAGTGCAGAAGGAGGCCATTCGGCCCATTGAGTCTGCACTGACCATAATCCCACCCAGGCCCTATTCCCATAAGCTCATGCATTTACCCTAGCTAGTTCCCCCGACACTAAGGGACAATTTCAAATGGCCAATCCACCTAACCTGCACATCTTTGCACTGTGGGAGAAATCAGAGCACCTGGAGGAAACCCACGCAGACACAGGGAGAATATGCAAACACCACATAGATAGTGACCCAAGCTGGGAATTGAACCCAGGTCCCTGGCGCTGTAAGGCAGCAGTGCTAACCACTGTGCCCCCCATAAGCTGAACTTCCAAGATTGTGGAGGCTGGGAAACTGAGAGAGCAAAATGTCAGAAATCTTTTTTTAAAGAATTTCTCTGTTTAAAAAGGTAAATGTGATCAAATTTAGCATAGCATATGATACCATTGCTCTCAATTTAAAGAACAAAAGACTTCCAGTTATACAATCACCTTTTGTGACCTCAAGGCATTTCAAAACACTTTACAGCCAATTAAATAATTTTGAAGTGTAGTCACTTTTGTAATTTATGAAACGCAGCAGACAATTTGCATATACCAAGGTTCCACAAACAGTGACAAAATGTGATGAAGACCAGATAACTTTTTTTTTTTAAATGTGGTGACTGAGGGGTAAATATTGGCCAAAGCTAGAGGCAGAATTCCCCTGTTCTTCAAAAAGTACCATAGCATCATTTTTTATTCAATTGAGGGTAGACAGGGCCTTGTATTGATGTTTACAAGCCCCAAAATCAATTTTAGTTTCATACATGCTCTTCAGCAATCGTAAAGCTATTATGGATGCTGATAGCTACCTGATGCCTAATACACAGTTCATGTTAAGATGAGCTGTGCTTTGAACAATTGATAGCTTGTTCAAGTATTGTGTCACTAAAACCTGGGAAACTCTGCAATTCACAGCTACACCTGATAAATTGACTGGAATGCAAAAGGAAGACTCAACACTTCCCCAAGTGAACACAGCTTCAGCAACATTGAAGCTCACAAACATCCAAAACAAAGCAGTTCATTTGACTGGCACATCACCTTAACCATTCTCTCCCTCTCCAGCACATCATGGCTGCAGTGAGTACCATATATAAGATGCACTGCAGCAACTCGATAAGGCTCCTTCAACAGCAGCCCCCAAACCTGCAAACTCCACTAAGCAGGCGAATGGGAGCACCATCTGCAAGTTTCCCTCCAAGTTGCACATAATCCTGACTTGGACTGATATCACCATTGCTTCATCATCACCAAATCAAAATTCTGGAACTTTTGACCCAACAGCACTGCTGGGTAACCACATGGAATGCAGTATTTCAAAAGGAGCAGCTCAACAAGAGCAATTAAAGATGGACAATAAATGCCAGACTTGCTAGTGACACCCACATCCCATGAACAAATAAAACAAAAATACATCTTACGATTTAACCTTCTTAGTTATTTTATGCAGTAATGATGGTTTTGCATTGTCATAGCATCTGAGTTTCTGGAAAAAAGTTATAGCAGTCCAAAACTAACCTGTACCGTCTGTATCTGTGGTGATTGTATGACAGAGGGTTGTGCAGTTTGGATTACTCCCTGAACCTGCACGGTTTGGCCAGAAGGCAACTGTACAACAGTTACAGCTGGAGACCCTGAAGCAACTTGAGTACCAGCTACCGATACCTGCAAAGAAAATGCACAAGTAGAATAATTATTCAGTTGATATTTATTTCTCACTGAATTCATTAAAATCATATACAAATTATCTTTCATCTTCACAATTATTTTATGATAAATAATCATTGCCTTTAAATTACAACAAAAAAGGTGTTTTACTCCCTTGCAAATCTCATTTAACCCATCACCCGTGCTCACTGCTTACCTGGGAACAAGACAACGCCTCTATTTTAAAATTCACATCCTTGTTTTGAATCCCTCCCTGGACTATCTCTAATAACCTCCAGTTCTACAGCCTCCAGAACTCTGTGTTCCTTAATTCTTGCTTCTTTAGCATCCTCAAAGAAAATATGTGCTGTCATTTTACAAAAATAACTGATGAAGAATTAAACAATGCAGTAGCCATAAGTATTTGTCACCATAGTTAAGTAAACATTTTGGCAGTAATAGTTCAGGAAACACTTTCAACTTTTTCAAGAAAACAATAAAACAAAGAAAAACTGAATGCCATATTAGAATCAAAATCACAGCCAGTAGAGAGCTCTGATCTCAAAAGGTCAGTCAGCTGGAGTCCCCAAGTATTCAGTATCACATGGCACTGCATCTGGTCCTGAGGTTGTTCAGCCATTATGAATCTGTTAGCAACAAAGCTGACCATTTATTGAAGCAAATTTTGAACAGAGCACAAGATTTCTGCACCACTTAAAAACCAATTTCTGCACTGACCTCTACCAAATTCTCTAGTATTAAAAATACAGACTCAGTGGAAAGTCTGTCCCAAAATCTGGGCATTACATTCAATAAGCATCAGCCTTGAGTCATAATATTTTCAGCTCAGAGTTAGGTAATGTTTCAAACCCTGTTCTGGAACTTGAGAATATAATGCAGCATTGCACTCTAGTGCAGCACCAAGGACTTATGTACGATCTTTCAGCAGAGACTTTAAACTAAGCCTCTGTCTACCTGCTCAAGTGGGCATTAAAGATCTCATGGCACCACTGAGAAAAATATTTTCCCAAAGCTCTGGATGATTTTAATCCCTCAATCTATCAGGCTTGGAGTGCCTTTTGTTTGTTCCATCAAAGATTATATATAATTGCAGGTTATTTTTTTAATATATTTTAAATACAGTGACATTTTCTGACAACAGTTCTTTTAATGAGCTATGTGCTAAGCTGAAGTCCCTAAATATATCTGCCTTTAGCTATAAAGCAGTCTCAACTGATTTTCCCTGACATCTGTCACATGACAGCAGAGCATCAAGTAGTAGCTAGCCTCATCTCTCTGGGATTGCAAATTAGTAATCTTCACGTATTCATTTCCCATAAACATGATCCACTAAACTAGATTTCTGTAAAACCAACTGCTGAAGGGACCCAGATCAATTCTGATCATATTCCTATTTGTACACCTTATTGGCAAGGGAGGTCCCAGAGGATTGGAGAATAGCCAATGTTGTTCCTTTGTTTAAGAAGGGTAGCAAGAATAATCCAGGTTAATACAGGCCGGTGAGCCTTACATCAGTGGTAGGGAAATTATTGGAGAGGATTCTTCGAGACAGGCTTTATTCCCACTTGGAAATAAGCGGACGTATTGGTGAGAGGCAACATGGTTTTGTGAAGGGGAGGTCGTGTCTCACAAACTTGATCGAGTTTTTCGAGGAAGTGACGAAGATGATTGATGAGGGTAGGGCAGTGGATGTCATAGAATCATAAAATCCCTACAGTGCAGAAAGAGGCCATTTGGCCCATCGAGTCTGCACTGATCACAATCCCACCCAGGCCCTACCCCCATATGCCTACATATTTTACCCGCTAATCCCTCTAACCTACGCATCTCAGGACACTAAGGGAGAATTTTAGAATGGCCAATCAACCTAACTCGCACATCTTTGGACTGTGGGAGGAAACCGGAGCACCCGGAGGAAACCCACGCAGACACGGGGAGAATGTGCAAACTCCGCACAGACATGTTGTCTACATGGACTTCAGTAAGGCCTTTGACAAGGTCCCTCATGGCAGACTGGTGCAGAAGGTGAAGTCGCATGGGATCTGAGGTGAGCTGGCAAGGTGGATACAAAACTGGCTCGGTCAAAGTAGACAGAGGATAGCAGTGGAAGGGTGCATTTCTGAATGGAGGGCTGTGACAAGTGGTGTTCCTCAGGGATCAGTGCTGGGACCTTTGCTGTTTGTAATATATATGTAAATGATTTGGAAGAAAATGTAACTGGATTGATTGGTAAGTTTGCGGACGACACAAAGGTTGGTGGATTTGCGGATAGCGATGAGGACCATCAGAGGATACAGCAGGATATAGATCAGTTGGAGACTTGGGCGGAGAGATGGCAGATGGAGTTTAATCCGGATTAACATGAGGTAATGCATTTTGGAAGGTCTAATACAGATAGAAAATATACAGTAAATGGCAGAACCCTTAAGAGTATTGATAGGCAAAGGGATCTGGATGTACAGGTACCCAGGTCACTGAAAGCGACAATGCAGGTGGAGAAGGTACTCAAGAAGGCATACGGCATGCTTGCCTTCATTGGCCGGGGTATTGAGTTTAAAAATTGGCCAAGTCATGTTGCAGCTTTATAGAACCTTAGTTAGGCCGCACTTGGAATATAGTGTTCAATTCTGGTCGCCACAAAACCAGAAGAATGTGGAGGCTTTGGAGAGGGTACAGAAAAGGTTTACCAGGATGCTGCCTGGTATGAAGGGCATTAGCTATGAGGAGAGGTTGAAGAAACTTGGTTTGTTCTCACTGGAGCGACGGAGGTTATGGGGAGGCCTGACAGAAGTCTACAAGATTATGAGAGGTATGGACAGAGTGGATAGTCAGAAGCTTTTTCCCAGGGTGGAAGAGTCAATTACTAGGGGGCATAGGTTTAAGGTGTGAGGGGCAAGGTTTAAAAGAGATGTACGAGGCAGATCTTTTATACAGAGAGTGGTGGGTGCCTGGAACCCATTGCCGGGGGAGGTAGTGGAAGCGGATACGGTAGTGACTTTTAAGGGGCGTCTTGACAAGTACATGAATGAGATGGGAATAGAGGGATATGGTCCCCGGAAGGGTAGGGGGTTTTAGTTAAGTCGGGCAGCATGGTCGGTGCAGGCTTGGAGGGCCGAAGGGCCTGTTCCTGTGCTGTAATTTTCTTTGTTCTTTATGAATTGAGCAAAGTGAAATCCATGAAAATTCAACAACGATTAGAAGAATCTGAACAGCTAATGTTAGTTCCAATACGTTTTCTCATTTCATACTCAACGGCCCCTATGATACTTTAATGCAGAAATTAAAATATTAACATAGAATTCACCATTTCTGCTCAATATTCATATTTGCTTCCAAAAAAAGTTATTAGTCACAAGTAAGGCTTACATTAACATTGCAATGAAGTTACTGTGAAATTCGATGTAAAGGATACAAATTGCAATGCACATTTTGTATATGCATTTGTTAAAACTAGTTGAAATTAGTTTGAAAGTCTTTCTAATTAAGGACATGGTAAAGCAAACCTATTGGGATTTCCAGGTTCAGACTTAAAGAGCACACACAATCATTGTTCCTTGGTCACTCAGCTGCTCAGAACATAGCTGACCCCATACAGTGAAGGAATGATTCCATATTTGGTCAGTACTAAGTTAACTGATTTGAGCCACAGCAAAAGTAGAGATGCCACAATTGGCTCCTGAACTTAAGGGGAAACCACTATGGGTATCTGGTCCTGATCACTATACAGAGACCACTGATGGAAGTGCATGTGCGTGATGCTAGGCAAGGACAGGATCCTGAACTTCATTGTGATGCTTCCTCAAGTTGAAACCTCCATTTTCGGTTCACAATGGAAAGGTTTGATACCCATGCTTTTAGATAGTGAGGAAGAACTGACTTCTATTAAGGTGGTAAATCTCCTTCAAGAAAGTGTGTGCGCTTGTTTTCAGATATGTGCATGGCCAATCAGATGTGAACCATGGTTCAGTGGTTACACTCTCACCTCTGAGTCAGTGGGTCATAGGTTCAAATCCCACTCCAGAGACTCGAGGCTGATACACAAGGCTGATACTCCAGTGCTTTGCTAAGAGAATTCATTAAACTAAAACCCCATCTTCCCTCTCAAGTAGACACCACTCTCATGGCACTACTTCGGAGAGAAACGGGAGGTCTCCCCACTGCTCTGACCAATATTTCTCTTAACCAACATCATAAAAACAGATAAGCTGGTTATCAACACACTGCTTTTTATGCGATCTTGCTGCACAAAAATTGGTTGCTGCATTTCCCCATGTTACAAAAGTGACTACATTTCAAAAGTAATTTGTTGACTGTAAAGCTGCTTTAGATGTCGAGGTTATGAAAGACAATATATTAAGTTCTTTCTTCCTTCTGGTTTCAAGTGCTACTCCAGGCTTGAGCACAAAACTCAAGACTGATACTGAGGGAATACTGCACAGTTGGAGATGCTGTTTTCGCACAAAGCCTTAAACCGAGGCCCCATCGACTTGCTTGGATGGAATTTTAAAATCCCATGCCACTATTTCAAAGAAGGACAGGAGAATTGTCTTCTGTATCCCTCAAACATCATGATCACATTGTTATTTTGGGAGTTTGCTGCATTAAATTAGCTGTTCCGTTTCTGGCATTACAATAGTGGCTGCATTTCAAAAAGTACTCGAGTTGCTGTACAAAGCCTTGAGCTGTCCAGTCGTCATGAAAAGTGCTATACAAACGCAAGATTTTCTACTTCTTAATTGTGAACCTATGGCCTCTCATTCTGATCCCTTACATTCCTCTGCACTGTTCCAATTCTAGCATTTTTGGTTGCCCTGTACTCTCTGTTGCTCTATCATGAAAAGGCACAATGTCTCAAATCTTTCTGCAACTTTGATTTTTTTCATACCAGGCAGTGCCGAAAAGAATCAGTGTAGGATCATCTTTAAACCCTCAATAGCTTTCCTATAATGTGAAGTCCAATACTTAATACAGTATTCCACTTGAGGCCTCCTTTAGAATTTATACAGAAATCATCAACATTTCCTTACATTATTTTGAAGTGATGTATTTAACAGTATAATACCTTTTTTGTTGGTGCAGTCATGCATGCACAGTAAGTTAAAGGGCCAACTTGTGCACAGCCTGTTTACAAACATCTGTGCTGCTGTGGCTTATACTGAACAATACTCGTCATCACCTATTTTTGACCACTTCTGCTGAAAATAAAATTACTTTCTTCTTTTGCAGTCTTATCAGCCGGAGATGATGGGCAGGATTTTCTGGCCACATTCGCCCCAAGACCGGAAATTCTATTCAGAGGTCGACAGGCCTTTGTATGGTCTGCAAAATTTTCTGTCCCACCTGCTATGATTCCAGTGGTGGGCGGGGCAGGAAAATTCTGCCCAGTGTTTTTGTAAACTTATACCCACTTTCATTCAGAGTGTAATTAGTGGTTCCTTGTTAAAAAAATTACATGAATTTGCGAACATAGAATTTCATGTTCCCACTTGTTAGCCAATCCCCTGCATTAACTTCCAGAGAATTTATAATTCTCAACCTTCTGTTAAAATTCTTCCATCATCTTGCCCTCTCTAGCTCTGCAAAGGTCTTACAACCCTCCTCGATCTCTCTACTGTTCCAATTCTAGTTTTTGTTTGCTGAAGTGTTCCCATACACTTGTCCATCTGTCCTCAGAACCGCCATGACAAATGCTTTGCAGCCCTCCCAAACTGGACCCTAATGTGGCAGCTTGTTTCTCCATCCATCTATCCTGAGAACTTCATAGAATTTCTACAGTGCAGAACATAGAACATTACAGCGCAGAACAGGCCCTTCGGCCCACGATGTTGCACCGACCAGTTAAAAAAAAAAACTGTGACCCTCCAACCTAAACCAATTTCTTTTCGTCCATGAACCTATCTACGGATCTCTTAAACGCCCCCAAACTAGGCGCATTTACTACTGATGCTGGCAGGGCATTCCAATCCCTCACCACCCTCTGGGTAAAGAACCTACCCCTGACATCGGTTCTATAACTACCCCCCCTCAATTTAAAGCCATGCCCCCTCGTGCTGGATTTCTCCATCAGAGGAAAAAGGCTATCACTATCCACCCTATCTAAACCTCTAATCATCTTATATGTTTCAATAAGATCCCCTCTTAGCCGCCGCCTTTCCAGAAGGCGGTCATTCATCCCATCGAGCCTGCACCAACAATCCCACCCAGGCCCTATCCCTGTAACCCCACGTATTTACTCTGCTAATCCCCCTGACACTAAGGCAATTTAGCATGCCAATCAACCTAACCCACACACATTTGGAGTGTGGGAGGAATCTGGAGCACCCGGAGGAAACCCATGCAGACACGGGGAGACAGTGACACAGATAGACACCCAAGACCGGAATTGAACCCAGGTCCCAGGTGCTGTGGCGGTAGTGCTAACCACTGTGCCACCATGCTTCCCACCATAACTGCTCATCTCATTAGCCAGATTACTTCTCAGACATTCAAGACAGAGTCAGAAACATTAGAATGAGAAGTGAAAGAAAATGAGAACTGAAGTAACAAAACAAAAGCGGGTCTTCAGAGGTTTGGTGCAGGAGAAGAAAAGTGACAAAAGTCAAATAGAGTTATAGTCAACCCATCCGACCTGAAATTTTAATGTATTGGCTCTTGTTTATTACATTATTCTCATTAGCTGGATCAATTCCATATTTGCCAACTAAACCAGATTATCCTTTATATGTACAATGTTAAATCCAGAAAGTAATAGAATTCAATTTTCTTTTTAGGTACAGCAGCTATTGCAGAATTACCTGCGCAATGGTGGAAATTTGAGTCTGAGAATTCTGAGCTTGTAATTGGATAGATTCACTATCTGCCGCAGAATCTGTTACACTGCCATCTTGATGAGATTCAACTACTGATTCCATGGTCATTTGTCTAAAAAAGCAAGTCACAAATATTACTCAATTTAAAAGTTCAGCACATCATGTACCAAGAACAAAGGTTATTAACATGCATCAACTGTTTTTGCCAAAAATCTGTTGGACATGTTCTATTTTGGGGACAGACTGTGGATGGGGGAAGACAGATGTTAGGTGGAATTCTGGCAAGCTCCATTCTACTTTAAGTTTATATGTGTTTGCATTCCCAATCCAAAGAAAAAGAAATCACACAAGCAAGTTGTTCAGTTTAACCATTCCATTTTGCTGTTAATATTCCATATAAGCAAAAGGCACAATCCCATATGCCCCTCCTGCTCTCATATCTCCATTTCCTTTAACCCTTTGTCTAATAATCTATTCTTAGATACGGATAGCCCCAAAACACCGTGTAAAAAAAATTCTCCTGCTCTCTGTCCCAAATCTTTAATTTTACATTCATGCCTCCTTATTCTAGGCCACTCAACCTCTGGAAATGGGCCGTTTTGATCTACTTTCCCTTAATTGCCTTTTGTTCTAATAAAAACAAGCACAATTTCTTTGTACTTCGTCCAATCAGGCAGTATTCTAGTCAATATGTACTATACATATTCTGTCTCAATGTGCTTTCTATGATGTGAAGGGAGAGAATTGATGATAAAGATGGGGTGTGACAGAGAGGCTGAAACTGCATACAGTGTGTCAACTGTAGTCTTACTCAGATTTTATATAAATTTGCCAGTACGTTGGGACTTTATATTCTATATCTCTCAGTGTAAACCCCAATATCCGCTCGCTTTCTTATGGTATTGTACACTGCAGGTGCAGCTTTAATGAGTTGTGAAGCTAAACCCACAAATCCTTCCATTCTTCCATGCTATCCAATATTATCTCCTTCAAGTTAACTAACTAGCTGTTTATAACCCACTTTTCCCCTCCAAGACAGGTGACTGAAGGACCTTTCAAACCTGGTCTGTCTAGCTTCTGCACGAATAGATTTCACCAACTAGTCATTAGAAGAACTTTGGAAATGTGTCTCTTTGAAATACTGATATCACAAAATAAAAAACTTTCATTTTTCGATTGATGACAAGATACCCCACCGGAACAAAAAAAAATCATTTGCTGTAATCCAGAAATAAGTATGCACGTCTTCTGATGTATCATTGGACAAATATAGTGTGGTGGTGAAGCATACAGACCAGAAATATATCATGTCCTTGGGTTATACTGCTAGCTGATGTTAGCAGTGTGCGTACCACAACAAAAGGTGATGTCCTGAGGCCCAGGAGGGCTGCAATCCAGCAACTATGGCTGTAACGGTGCATAGATAGCATTGATACATCTGTGAAGGCCCATGGTTGAGGAGTCTACATTCAATTTCCTTGCTTAGAACTGAAGACTGGTTACTTGAGCAAGGTTTTACAGGAAATGGATGCAAAATTGCTTATACTGAAAAATACTTTTTAAAATACAGTTAATCTTAAACAAATTCATGTGTTGAAATTTTGACAATCTTAATAACCATCTTGTACAAAATATCCACTTAATCTTCTTTAAAGCGACTGTATCCTTCAAAAAAAGGTTTTAATCTTTTAAAAAGTCAAACTTTTAAAAGATACTCACCCTGTGTTTCTGAGTTTCTTGTGTTTGTATGCGATCACTAGCTATTTAGGAAATAGGATTTCACTTTTGACTTGCTTCAGAAATATTTTTGTATCAATAATGGAGACATCAGTGACATTCTGCCAGCTTAGAGTTTCAAGTTCATTCAGCTGCTTCCCTTATGAAAGAAAAACGCAGGGCATAAACTGGGAGAAACAGCTGCAGATAAGCAATGATGGATTGGAAACCGAGATTAATCTCTAATAAACTTGTTTTGCAAACAAATCAGGGGTATTTAGTAAAATGCTGTTTCCCAATTCTCTGTCCAGTATGTTAGCATATATTTTTGTTCTAAAGAATCTATTAGTGTTCAAAATAAAAGTATTTCAGGTATTGAGCATTTTAACTTTGAGCGATTTCAATGTGCTAGTAAAATATAGCAATTTAACAATCATCAAATTGAACTTCATGATTTTGCTCAACAATCTGTAAGATGTTTTGATAACATTTTCCATTCTATTTTATATCCACAAGATTTCTGGGTTAAATGTGTTCCAGCATTACAATTTACTCGCAACAGTTTCTGAATAAATTTTGTGCTGCTAATCAAAAGTCGAATTTTAGAAAGCAAAGCTACAGCATCAAGGAGATGTTTTTCCATTCCAGCGAAGAAATTTAAGTTCTGCTTCTAAATAATGTTACTGGTACTTATTCCAAAGGACTATACCAAAGGAATAAGTACCAGTAACTTTTAAATAGATCAAATGAAGAGGTGAAATATGCTTCTTGTATCAATTAGCATGCCTCCCAGCCTGTCCTATCTTATCCCACGGGTTCTGTCAGACCTGCTATGTATCGTATTAACTGACTTATTTGACTTCGTTGAGGAAGCAGCAAGCAAGGTGGATAAAGGGAAATCTATAGATGTGGTATACATGGATTTTCAGAAGGCATTCAAAGGTTCCTACACAAATTAAGAGTTAATGATGTAGGGAGAACATATTAGCATGAATACATGATTGATTAGCTGACAGGAAGCAGAGAGCAGAGAATAGGGATAATTGGGTATTCTTCAGGTTGGCAAGCTGTAACTAGTGGTGTGCCACAAGGATCAGCGCTGAGGCTTCCAACAGTTTATAATCTACATCAAAGACTTGAATGAAGGAACTGAATGTATAGTAGCTAAATTCACCAATGACAACAAGATACGCAGGAAAGCAAGTTGTCAAGAGGAGGTAAAGAGTGAAAAGCAATATAGATACGATTAAGTGAGATTCGGCAAAAATTTGGCAGATGGAGTATAATGTGGGAAAATCTGAACTTGCCCACTTTTGCAGGAATAATAGAAAATTAGTATGCTACTTAAATAGACAGAGAGATTATAGAACCTGGTGGTACAGAGGAATCTGGATGTCCTGGTACATGAATTATAAAAGGTTAGTATGCAGGTACAGCAAGTGATTAGGAAGGCAAATGTAACATTGGCATGTATTGCAAAGGGAATGGAATATAAAAAGTAGGGAAGTTTTATTGCAGCTGTACAGGGGCTTGGTGAGACCACAGATGGAGTACTGTGCACAGTTTAGGTCTCCTTATTTAAAAAAGAAAATAATTATATCAGAAGCACTTCAGAAAAGATTCATACGACAAATTCTTGGGATGAAGGGAAAATCTGATAAAGTAAAGTGAATAGATTGGACCTAAACTCTGGTGCGGCCGCATTTGGAGTATTGCGTACAGTTCTGGTCGCCGCATTATAGGAAAGATGTGGAAGTGTTGGAAAGGGTGCAGAGGAGGTTTACCAGGATGTTGCCTGGTATGGTGGGAAAATCGTATGAAGAAAGGCTGAGGGGCTTGAGGTTGTTTTCGTTAGAGAGAAGAAGGTTAAGAGGTGACTTAATAGAGGCATACAAGATGATCAGAGGATTAGATAGGGTGGATAGTGAGAGCCTTTTTCCTCGGATGGTGTTGGCTAGCACGAGGGGACATAGCTTTAAATTGAGGGGTGAGAGATATAGGAGAGATGTTAGAGGTAGGTTCTTTACTCAGAGTAGTAAGGGCGTGGAATGCCCTGCCTGCAGCAGTGGTGGACTCGTCAACGTTGAGAGCGTTCAAGTGGTTATTGGATAAACATATGGATGATATTGGAATAGTGTAGATTAGAGGGGCTTTAGATTGGTGCCACTGGTCGGCGCAACATCGAGGGCCGAAGGGCCTGTACTACACTGTAATGTTCTATGTTCTATATACACATTGGAGTTTAGTCGAAGCATTCAAGATCCTGAGGGAACTTGATTAGGTGAATATCAGGATGTTTCTTCTTGTGCGGGAGACTAGAACTAAGGGATACAGTTTGAGAATAAGACGTGTCCCTTTCAAGACAGATGAGAGGGGAAATTTTGCACCCCTTGTGTGTGTTGGGGAGGGCTGATGCCTGTGAGGGGGGGAAGGGTGCTCCCGAGACAGCAGTTGTGGGGAGAAGGGGGGTTTGGAAGATTGGGGAGAGTGCCCTCGAAACTGCGAGGGGGGAGGGTGGGAAACTGGGGAGAATGTCTCCAGTGCCTGCAGGGAGTGGGGGAAGTGAATAGTGCCTCCAATGCCTGTGAGGGAAGGAAAGGGCAGAGCTCCAATCCCTGAGAGGTGACATTTAAGACGCAAGTTCATTACTTGCAGCTAACATGTTTCTTGTTATTTTTTTTCAGCTTGCACTCCAAAATATGGGAAAGTATATTAAAGGAAGAGTGCATATTCTGTGCAGTCAAGGTGCCAGCTTTGATTCAGTCACAGCACTCTCGTTTCTGTGTCAGAAAGCGTGTGTTCAAGTTACACTCTAGATGTGAAGACATTATCTACAATGGCACTTCAGTGTAATATTGCATTGTCAAAGATGTCGGCGGAATTCTCCCTAATTGAGACTAAGTGCCCACACCAGCGAGAAAATGGGAGGATCTGCTGAGTTTTCCCAGCATTTTGTTTTGTTTCAGATTCCAGATCTGCAACTTTAATATCAACTGGCTTGCATTCCCAAGAATTTGTAGTGAACAGACACAAAGAGATATTTTTTCCTGCCATAGGTGAATCTACTCTTGTAACTTAGTCACCTGATTTTTTTTCAAAACCTTGTGCCACTCGTCTGGCTTCAGCTTTATAAGTCTCATCAGTGACCACCTTTTCCATGCAGATCCATCGATGAGATAAAGGAGCTGTCCACTATCTGGCACTTGGTGTACACCCCAAATTCTCGCCAACTGCGTAATTCTTCTGATTGGCATATTTTATTAACTTGTCTACAAATTTGTTTGAAGCCACTAAGACTTCTCGATCACATGGGCTTCTGCTCCTTTTAACATTCTTGACCTGTACCATATTCCTCAAGTTTGTTAGACTGCTATCTCATTCTGGACGTTACTCTTTGATCTCCCACTCCTATTAACAGATTTTCTTCCAACAGTGTGGGATCTCTTCCCATGAGACGCACATCGCTCACTGTCCAAACTCTCACTACGTTTTCTTACCTTCCATTTTTGTACTTTTATGTTCCCAATTCATGGACCTAGCCTCCTGCCCCTTATCTTATACATTTAACCAGTTTTTCTTTAAACCTTCTGGTGGCCTTCCCTGCTCTGCCTCTAAACTCCTATCCCCTCATGCCATTTATTTTATAGCTCCCCCTTACATTAGATCTACCGAAATGCATCACTTCGCATTTATCTGGATTAAATTCCATCTGCCATTTCTCCGCCCAATGTTCCAGCCTATCTATATCCTGCTGTATTCTCTGACAATGTTCATCACTATCCGCAACTCCAGCAATCTTTGTGTCGTCCGCAAACTTACTGATCACACCAGCTACATCTTCCTCCAAATCATTTATATATATCACAAACAGCAGAGGTCCCAGTAGAGCCCTGCGGAACACCATGCTGATACATTAACTCCAATTCCATGCACTTTAATTGTGCATGTTAACCTCTTATGTAGAACTTTATTAAAAGAGTTCTGAAACTCCAAATACATCACATCCACTGGTTCACCCTTATCGATTCTATGAGTTCCATCCTCAAACAACTATACTCGGTTTGTCAAACATGATTTCCATTTCATAAATCCATACTGATTTTATCTAATCCTGTTGTTATTTTCTAAGTATCCTGTTATCATAGCCTTTATAAAATATGTAGAATTCCCCCTCCTACTGATGTTAGGCAAACCAGTCTGGATTTTCCTGTTTTCTCCCTCCTTTTTTAAATAATAGTGTTACATTTGCCACCCTCCAATCTGTCAGGACTGTTCCAGAATCTACAGAATTTTGGAAGATGACAACCAAGGCAGCCACTTTTTCTAAGGTCACCTCTTTTCGTACCCTGGGATGTACGAAACTAAACTAGCTCAAAATATAAAAAATGATAGTAAACGTTTTTACAAATACATAAAAAGGAACAGAGTGGCTAGAGTGAATGTTGGACCCTTGGAGGACGAGAGGGGGATTTAATAGTGGAAAACGAGGAAATGGCTGAGACTTTAAATAAGTTCTTTGTGTCGGTCTTCACAGTGGAAGACACAAATAGTTTACCGAATATTAGAGATCGAGACTTGGTGGGAGGTGAGGTCCTTAATACAATTACTGTTACTAAAGAGGTAGTGCTTGGTAGACTAATGGGACTGAAGGTAGACAAGTCCCCGGGCTCGGATGGAATGCATCCCAGGGTACTGAAAGAAATGGCTGAGGTAATAGCAGATGCGTTAGAAGTTATTTATCAAAATTCGCTGGACTCTGGGGTAGTGCCGACTGATTGGCACTGTTACGCCGCTGTTTAAAAAGGAAGTAGACAAAAGGCGGGTAACTACAGGCCAGTTAGCTTAACGTCCGTCGTTGGGAAGATGCTGGACTCCATCATTAAAGAGGAAATAGCAGAGCACCTGGATAAGAATGGTTCGATCAAGCAGACGCAGCATGGATTCATGAAGGGAAAGTCGTGTTTGACGAATTTACTGGATTTTTATGAAGATGTGACTAGTGCGGTTGACAGAGGGGAACCGGTGGATGTGGTGTTTTTAGATTTCCAGAAGGCATTCGATAAGATGCCTCACAAAAGGTTGCTGCAGAAGATTGGGGTACACGGAGTTGGGGGTAAGGTGTTGGCGTGGATTGGGGATTGGCTATCTAACAGGAAGCAGAGAGTTGGAATAAATGGGTGCTTTTCTGGTTGGCAGTTGGTGACCAGTGGCGTGTCGCAGGGATCAGTGCTGGGGCCTCAACTGTTTACCATATACATAGACGATCTGGAGGAGGGGACTGAGTGTAGGGTATCAAAGTTTGCTGATGACACGAAGATGAGTGGGAAAGCGAATTGCATGGAGGACGCAGAAAAAGTCTGCAGAGAAATTTGAATAGGCTGAGCGAGTGGGCGAGGATCTGGCAGATGGAATATAACGTTGGCAAATGTGAGGTTATCCACTTCGGAAGAAATAATAGTAAATTGGAATATTATTTAAATGGAGAAAAATTACATCATGCAGAGGGACCTGGGGGTCCTTGTGCACGAATCACAAAAACTCAGTCTGCAGGTGCAGCAGGTGATCAAGAAGGCGAATGGAATGTTGGCCTTTATCGCGAGGGGGATAGAATATAAAAGCAGGGAGGTCTTGCTGCAACTATACAAGGCACTGGTGAGGCTGCAACTGGAGTACTGTGTGCAGTTTTGGTCCCCTTATTTGGGAAAGGATATATTGGCCTTGGAGGGAGTGCAGAGAAGGTTCACCAGGGTTGATACCGTAGATGAGGGGTGTAGCTTATGAGGAGATTGAACAGATTGGGTCTGTAATCGTTGGAATTTAGAAGGTTGAGGGGTGATCTTATAGAGACATATAAGATAATGAAGGGGCTGGATAGGGTAGAGGTAGAGAGATTCTTTCCACTTAGAAGGGAAACCAGAACTAGAGGGCACAGCCTCAAAATAAGTGGGGGCCGGTTCAGAACAGAGTTGAGGGGGAACTTCTTCTCTCAGAGGGTAGTGAATCTCTGGAATTCTCTGCCCATTGAAGTGGTGGAGGCTACCTCGTTGAATATGTTTAAATCACGGGTAGATAGATTTCTGATCGATAAGGGAATTAAGGGATATGGGGAGCAGGCGGGGAAGTGGAACTGATCCACTTCAGATCAGCCATGATCTTGTTGAATGGCGGGGCAGGCTCAAGGGGCTAGATGGCCTACTCCTGCTCCTATTTCTTATGTTCTTATGTATTCTTAAGCCATGGAAATTTATCAGCTCTCTGTCCTATTAATTTCTTCACGCTACTTAATACCAATTTCCTTCAATTCCTCTTTCTCACCAGACCCTTGACTCCTTACCATTTCTGCGAAGTTATGTGTGTCTTCCTCTTTGAAAACAGAGTAATGTAGTTGCTTAACTGCCCTGCCATTTTCTTGTCCTCTATTATAACTTCTCCATTTTTGGACTGTAAGAGACCTACATTTTCCTTCACTAATATTTTTCTTTTTACACATTTATACAAGCTTTTACTGTGCGCTTTATGTTACATGCAAGTTTACTCTCATAATCTATCTTTCCCCTCTTAATCAATCTCTTGGTCCTCCTTTGCAGAATATTGAATTTCTCCTAATCCTCACGCTTGCTACTTTATCGGGCAACTTCATATCTTAGGATCTAATATGATCCTTAATTTATTTTGGAAGCCATGGTTGGGCCACTTTTCTTGATATGTTTTTGTACCAGAAATGAATGCATAACTATTGAAATGCATATATTCATGCTTTAAGTATTAGCTATTACCTATCCACAGCCATACATTTTAATAAAGTTCTCCGATTTGCCTTAGCCAACTCACATCCCATAGCTTGGTAGTTTCCATTCCATTGTTTCGATTTAGGACCCAAGTTCTTGATCAAATTTCTTCACTTTCCATCCAAATGAGAAATTCTATCATGTCATAGTCACTGTTCCCCAACGACCCCACACAAGATTATAAATTAACCCTTTTTCATTGCAAAATAACAAATCTAGGCTAACATGTTCTCAAGTTGGTTCCTCAACATATTAGTCTTAAAAAAATCTTGTACACATTCCAGGAATTCATCTGTCAAAGTATTGTTGCTAATTTGATTTGTCCAATCTCTATGTAAATTAAAGTCACCCACGATAATTGTAGCACCCTTGTTACATACATCTCTAATTTCTTGTTTAATGCTGCCATCTCCTACCTTACCACTACTGTTTGGAGGCCTAAAGACAACTCGCACTAATGTTTTCTGTCCCTTATTGCTTCTTAGCGCCATTCAGATTGATTCTACATCTAGATTTTCTAAGCCAATATCCTCTGAATATTGCATTGATCTTATAGTTAACTTACACTATCCTTCCTTTCTTTTTGTTTGTCCTTCCTAAATATCGTAAGAAGTCTCACAAAACCAGGTTCAAGTCCAACAGGTTTATTTGACAGCATGAGCTTTCGGAGCACTGCCTCTTCATTAGGTGAGTGGAGAGTTGGGTTCACAAACAGGGCATGTATAGACACAGACTCAATTACAAGATAATGGTTGGGATGGGAGTCTGAACAGGTAATCAAGTCTTTACAGATGCAGACAATGTGAGTGGAGAGGGGGTTAAGCACAGGTTAAAGAGGTGTGAATTGTCTCAAGCCAGGACAGTTAGTAAGATTTTGCAAGTCGTGGGGGTTACAGATAGTGTAACATGAACCCAAGATCCCAGCGCTCCGAAAGCTCATGCTACCAAATAAACCTGTTGGACTTTAACCTGGTGTTGTGAGACTTCTTACTGTGCCTACCCAAGTCCAACGCTGGCATCTCCACATCATGGCTTCCTAAATATCAAATACCTTTGGATATTCAGTTCCCAGTCTCAGTCATTCTGCAGCCACATCTCCATAATTGCAATCATTATCATCCCCTCGTATAGCAATTTTCACTGTTAATTCATCTACCTTATTGCAAATGTTCTGTGCATTCAGACCAGTATCATTAGACTTGTCTTTTTAACATTTTTAAAAAAAACTATGGCCCCATTTTCTGCTAGTCCTTACGCGCTATACAGGCAAAACATGCCATTCATAAAGTACATCGGGAAGAAAAAAGAATAGGATGCAGAATACAATGTTTCTGTTACAGGAAGGTGAAGAGAAAGATCATTTAGGCTTCTGCACCTGATCGCTAACTGGAATATACATGTCATGGACATAAAATGAAAACAGGATCAGAAAATTGCTAGCTTCATAATACATGATAGGACCATTCAAAAGTCTGATGACAGCAGGGAGGAAGCTGTTCTCGAGTCTGTTGGTATGTATTTTCAGACTTTTGTATCTTTTTCCCAACGGAAGGTGGTGGAAGAGAGTACATTCGGAGTGCGTGAGGTCCTTAATAATGCTGGCTGCTTTCCCAAGCTAGCGGGAAGTGTAGACGGAGTCAATGGAGAGGAGGCTGCTTTGCGTGATGGACTGGGCTACGAGTGGACATGCTGAATTTCTTCAGCCTGAGAGTTGGTCTGCTTCCACTTTTGTTTTCTATTTTTCTGTCTTTCAATTCTCTTTTTGTTTCCCTCTCTTCTGTCTTCCACTCAGGTTCCCATTCACCCACCACATTAGTTAAACATTCCCCAACAGCACTAGCAAATACCCCGACAAGAATATTGGTCACTGCCCTGCTGGGCTTACAAACTTCAACGAGGCCAAGAAGAGGGCACAGCCCCTGTGGTACCCACGGGACATGGAAGGGCTTGGTCGTGCAGACACCACGTGTTCCCACTCTCAGTACACCTGGTTGGAAACATAGTCGCAGAAAAGCGGCAGTCAGACCAAGGGGTTACCCCTTTATACGCTTTGGAGTTAAAGCAAATTAACAAATTAAGGGGACAAATTGACAAATGACCGTGTGAACAAAGAACATTACAGCACAGGAACAAGCCCTTCGGCCCTCCAAGCCTGCACCGAACATGCTGCCCGACTTAACTAAAACCCCCTACCCTTCCGGGGACCATATCCCTCTATTCCCATCCTATTCACGTACTTGTCAAGACGCCCCTTAAAAGTCACTACCGTATCCGCTTCCACTACCACCCCCGGCAATGGGTTCCAGGCACCCACCACTCTCTGTATAAAAGATCTGCCTCGTACATCTCTTTTAAACCTTGCCCCTTGCACCCTAAACCTATGCCCCTAGTAATTGACTCTTCCACCCTGGGAAGAAGCTTCTGACTATCCACTCTGTCCATGCCTCACATAATCTTGTAGACTTCTATCAGGTCTCCCCTCAACCTCCGTCGCTCCAGTGAGAACAAACCAAGTTTCTCCAACCTCTCCTCATAGCTAATGCCCTCCATACCAGGCAACATCCTGGTAAATCTTTTCTGTACCCTCTGCAAAGCCTCCACATCCTTCTGGTAGTGTGGCGACCAGAATTGAACACTATATTCCAAGTGCGGCCTCACTAAGTTTCTATAAAGCGTCAACATGACTTGCCAATTTTAAAACTCAATACCCTGGCCGATGAAGGCAAGCATGCCATATGCCTTCTTGACGACCTTCTCCACCTGCATTGCCACTTTCAGTGACGTGTGTACCTGTACACCCAGATCCCTTTGCCTATCAATACTCTTAAGGGTTCTGCCATTTACTGTATATTTCCTGTCTGTATTAGACCTTCCAAAATGCATTACCTCACATTTGTCCAGATTAAACTCCATCTGTCATCTCTCCGCCCAAGTCTCCAACTGATCTATATCCTGCTGTATCCTCTGATGGTCCTCATCGCTATCCGCAAATCCATCAACCTTTGTGTCGTCCGCAAACTTACTAATCAATCCAGTTACATTTTCCTCCAAATCATTTGTATATATTACAAATAACAAAGGTCCCAGCACTGATCCCCGAGGAACACCACTTGTCACAGCCCTCCATTCAGAAACGCACCCTTCCACTGCTACCCTCTGTCTTCTTTGACCAAGCCAGTTTTGTATCCACCTTGCCAGCTCACCAAATTAAAAGGACAGCTCCTTAAAGGGAAACTGCAACAAAAGAGAGAGAATCAGAAAGAAACTTCCAAAGTTCAAACCAAAACGTGATTGTCGGGATAATTAAAGGGACCCCAGCCCCCGTGGTGCCCATTGCAGAAAGCCACAATCATGCTAGCGGACACTACATGCACCCGATCCAAGGGCACCCAGCCGTAAATGTAGACGCAGAAGGGGGGCACATCACTGAGCTAGGGTTTATATAAACCCAGTGGTGTGCTTAACCAATTAACCCACATTAACAACCTTAAACACTCCTTGACTATTAATTATTTCCTACCCTAACACTTACACAGAAATGACCTACTCACTGATGCTCAGTTTGGGTTCTGCCAGGACCTCCGAGCCCCTGACCTCATCACAGCCTCGGTCTAAACGTGGACAAAAGAGTTAAATTCCAGAGGGAAAGTGAAAGTGACTGATCTTGACACCAAGGCTACATTTCAATGTGTGGCGCAGCAAGGAGCCCTAGCAAAACTGAAGTCAATGGGAATCAGAAGATGAATTCTCTGCTGGCTGAAATCATACCTAGCGCAAAGAAAAATGGTTGTGACTGTTGCCAAGGTCAATCATCTCAGTTCAAGATATCACCATAGGAGTTTTTCAGAGTAGTGTCCTAGACCCAAACACCTTCCCCTGCTTCATCAACACCTTCCTTCCATGATAACATCCGAAGTGGGGATATTCACTGATAATTGCACAAATGTTCAGCAATATTTGCAACTCCTCAGATACTGAAGCAATCAATGTGTAGTGATGGAGCATGTGCAGATAACGGCCGCCATTTTTATTAGGAGTGGTGAGCAAGAGAGCGCATCTTTGTTGGTGGCAGTGGGCTCCGTGGTGACACTGGGATCGGGGGCGAATTGGCTTTGTCTTGGAGTGTTCCCAGGGTGATGGGGCTGCATTGCGTCGCACCGGGAGCGGTGCTGATCGTGGAGGTGGAACCTGACTTTCTCGTCCGCCGGCACTCGATCGGGAAGTCGGGGGACATCTCCTCGTAAAATAGCTGCCGCCACCCCCTCCTCCAGAACCCAATCAAAATGGCCACCCCACCTCCCGATTTCGGCCCTGCGGCCCACGTGACACCAATATCTGATGTCATGTCACCGGTGACATGCTCCCCCTCACCAATCAGGGACAACCTTTGCCCCAGTCCCAGTGAAGGCCAATCAGGGCCTGGCAGTGCAATTTAAATGCACCAATGAGGTTAAGACCAGTGACGTCATGGGTATATGAACTAAGCGCACGAACAGCTCTCTCTCTCTCGCCTTGGGAACAGCTAAAGAAGGGTAACTGTACAGCACCTTTGGATGCTGAATAAAGCCACTGAAATTTAACACCGAACTCGGACTCTCTGTGGAAACGAAGAGATCTAAAATGCAGCAAGACATGTAAAATATTCAGGCTCGGGCTGATAAGTGGCATGAATGTTACTTGCCACTTAAGTACCAGGCAATGACCATCTCCAAAAAGAGTGAGAGAAACTAACCATATCGCCATGACATTCAATGCCATTACCATCACTGAATCCCCCACTAGCAACATCCTGAGGGTTACCATCAACCAGAAATTGAACTGAACCAGCCATATAAATAATGTGGTTACAACAGGTGGTCAGAAACTGGGTATTCTGCAGCGAGTATCTCATCTCTGACAGCCCCCATCTACACAGCTCAAATCAGGAGCGTGTTGGAACCATCACCACTTGCATGATGCATGCAGCTCCAACATTCAAGAAGCTGGACACCATGCAGGACAAAGCAGTCCATTTGATTGGCATCCCATCCATCACCTTAAACATTCGCTCCCTCCACCACCAATGCACAATGGCAGCAGTGTTTACCATCTACAGATGCACTGCAGCAGCTCACCAAGGATTCTTAGACAGCAGTTTCCAAAACCACAACCTCTGCTACCTGGGAGGACAAGGGCAGCAGGTGCATGGGAACACCACCATCTGAAATGTACTGCCGTTCCTTCACTGTTACTGGGTCAAAATCCTGGAACTCCCTTCCTCTTGGCACTGTGGGTGTTGCAACAACACAAACTGCAGCTGTTCAAGAAGGCAGCTCACAACCATCTTCTCAAGGGCAATTAGGGATGGGCAATAAATTGTTATCCACTGACCATTGATATCCACACCCCATAAATGAATAACAAAAAGTTCTAAAGTGTTGTTTTCTTGGAGAGGATACTTCTGAACTGAGTTGAGGGTGTATTGCTGATTGTGACAATGGGGTTTTGGAGTTTGTAGCCAGCCATATCTAAGAGCTGTCTTTTTCAGACTTATTGTGGGGACACTTTGAGGTTTGTGCATGAGAGATCAACAAGTAGCTGGATGTGCTCTAGAGTGTGTGCTGTGACAGCACGGTTGTCAGCATTATAGCTGTTCTGTAATCTTTGTACCAGCCATGAGCCTTTGCAGATTGAAGTGGTTGTCCTGAACTGAATGTGTACTCCTACATCAAGATCCTGAAAAGTAAATAGCAAACAGAACCAAAGCCATTACACAACCTTGCCTGGTTCTGTTGGTGACCAGAAAGGCACCTGATAAGGCACCATCTTGAATTCGACTGACCGTCATGAAATGAGCGGATGATCTGATCATCTTTTCAAGACAGATGTGTTTGTACAGCATCTTCAGTAGACCTTCACCTTTCACTGTGCCCAAGGTCTTGGTCAGGTCAGCAAATGCCATGTAGGAGGTCCTTTGTTCTCTTCTCAGAGCTTTTCTTGAACGTCCTGCACCTCAAAATTCATGTCAACTGTTCCTCGTCCAGCATGAAAGTCACACTGTGATTCCAAGTACACCAAGTCTGTATAAAGAATGTCAATCCTGTTGAGAATAATCCATGCAAGAAATTTTCCTGCTGTGAAGATAACTAAAACACCACAATGATTGTCACAGATAGACTTGCTTCCTTTCCGTTTGTACAGGTGAGTTATGGAAGCATCTTCTGATTTGATTTATTATTGTCACATATATTAGCATACAGTGAAAAGTATTGTTTCTTGTGTGCCATACAGACATACCGTTCAAGAGAAGGAAACGAGAGAGAGAGTGCAGAATGTAGTGTTACAGTCATAGCTAGGGTATAGAGAAAGATTGTATTCTTGGACAAAATTCCCCGATTCAAAATTAAGCAAAAGAGCCTAGTGAGGTTCCTTATCAAGTAAACACCTCCAAACTTGAATACATCAGCTCCCAGAGAGTTAATCGCAGGCATTTGCTTCATAGACTCAGTAACTTTAGCTTAATATGGATCTCGAGTGCCAGCTTGTTTGGAACATAATGGTGTGGGAGTGATTTAATGGCCTATGTACTGCATGCTTTATTAATTGCTATCTCCACCTATCCAGCCAACTTCAATGACATATGCACATATGCATGCAGGTCCCTCTGCTCCTACAGTCCCATTAGATTTCCATAATGGAATTATTAAAACTGTACGTTATAGTTTACTGTGGTACAGATAGTGTCTTGTGTCCATTAATCCCTGGCTTTCGTATTAAATGACTATATATAAAAGATGTCTTCATTTTCATGCCATTTTACAGCTCTATGTTTGAAAACATATATCTGAGTTAGGGTAGTAAAACATCCACCGGGATTTCATACCTAATTGGTATCTCGTGATCCTGCCAGAATATAAATGTAAATGTAACATCACTATTCAAAAAAGGAGACAGAAATCAGGAAACTATAGATCAGTTAATCTAACAGCCGCCATTGTGAAAATGGCTAGAATCCATTATTAAGGCAGTAGTAGCAGGACATTTAGAAAATCATAATACAATCAGGCAGATTGTGGATCAATGAGGTATGTGGGTCATCAACAGCAGCACAATTGTACTCCAACACAATCTGCAACCTCATGGTCTGGCATATCCCCCACTAAATCATTATCATCAAGCCAGGGGATCAACCCTGGTTCAATAGGGAGTGCAGGTGGGCATGCCAGGAGCAGCACCAGGTATATTTAAAACTGTGGCGTCAACCTGATAAAACTTCCAGGACTACTTGTATGCCAAACAGCAAGTGATAGAGCGGAGCAATCCCACAACCAAAGGATCAGATCCAAGCTCTGCAGTCCTGCCACATCCAGTCGTGAATGATGGTGGAGAACTCACTGGAGAAGGAGGTTCCACAAACATTCCCATCCTCAATGATGGAGGAGCCCATCATATCGGTTCCAATGATAAGGCTGAAGCAATCTTCAGCCCGAAGTGCTGAGTGGATGATCCATCTCGGCCTCCTCCAGTGTTCCCCAGCATCACACATGCCAGTCTCCAACCAATTCAATTTACTCCACATGATGTCAAAAAATCGGTTGTAGGCCCTGCGAAGGCAATGCGCCCTGATAACATTCTGGTAATAGTACTGAAGACTTGTGCTCCAGAACTTGCCACTCCTCTAGCCAAGCTCTTCCAATACATCACAATACTGGCATCTACCCGACAACAATATGGAGAATTGCCCAGGTACGTCTTGTACACAAGAAACAGGGCAATTCCAACCCAGCCAATTACCGCCTGCCCCATCAGTCTACTCTCAAATCATCAGCAAAGTGCTGGATGGGGTAATCAACAGTGATATCAAACAGCATCTGCTAAGCAACACCAAGTTTGGGTTTCACCAGGGTTGCTCAGTTCCTGACCTCATTACAAACTTGGTTCAAAGATGAACAAAGAGCTGAATTCCAAAGGTGAGGCGAGATTGACAGCAAGGCCGCATTCAACCGAGTATGGCATCAAGGAGCCCGAGCAAAACTGAAGTCCATGGGAATCGGACAAACTGTCCACTGATTGGAGTGAAACCTGACACATAGGAAGAAGGTTGAGGTTGGAGGGGCGGTGCAGTCATCGCAGCTCTAGGAGGAGGCCCTCAGGGTAGTGTCCTGGGCCCAGCCATCTTCAGCTGCTTCATCAATGACCTTCCCTCCGTCATAAGATCAGAGGTAGGGATCTTTGCCAATGCCTCAGATACTGAAACAGTCCATGTTCAAATGCAGCAAGATCTGGACAATGTCCAGGCTTGGGTTGACAAGTGGCAAGTAATGTTCGCGCCACACGAATGCCAGGCAATGACCATCAATAGTAAGAGAGAATCTAACCACCACCCCTTGACATTCAATGGCATTACCATCATTGAATCCCTCACTGTCAACATCCTTGGGGTTCGACTGGACTCATCACATAAACACAGTAGCTACAAGAGCAGGTCCAAGGCTAGGAACACTGCGGCGAGTAACTCACCTCCTGACTTCCCAAAGCCTGTCCACTATTTACATGGCACAAGTCAGGAGTGCGATGGAATACTCCCCACTTGCCTGGATGGATGCAGCACCAACAATTCTCAAGCTTGATGCCATCTGTGGGCGGCAAGATACAGTGATGAGCGCTGCTGTCTCACAGCACAAGGGTCCTAGGTTTGATTCCTGGCATGGGTCACTGTCTGAGCGGAGTCTGCAAGCTCTCCTGTGTCTGCTTGGGTTTCTTCCAGGTGCTCCGGTTTCCTGCCACAGCCCAAAGGATGTGCTTGTTAGGTGCATTGGCCATGCTAAATTTTTCCTCAGTGTACCCAAACAGGTGCCAGAGTATGGCATCTCGGGGATTTTCACACTAACTTCACTGCAGTGTTAATGTAAGCCTACTTATAACACTAATAAATAAACTTCAGACAAAGCAGCCCACTTGGTAGGCACCACACTCACAAACAACTCCCTCCCCCCACCGATGTCAGTAGCAGCAGTGTAGACTAGCTACAAGATGCACTGCAGCAATTCACCAAAGATCCTGAGACAGCACCTTCCAAACCCACGATCACTTCCATCTAGAAAGACATGGGCAGAAGATACATGGGAACACCACCACCTGCAAATTGCCCTCCAAGCCACTCACCATCCTGACTTGGAAATATATTGCCATTCCTTCGCAGTCGCTGGGTCAAAATCTTGGGATTCCTCCCTATTGTTGTCTACATGGACTTCAGTAAGGCCTTTGACAAGGTCCCGCATAGGAGGTTAGTTAGGAAGGTTCAGTCGCTGGGTATACATGGAGAGGTAGTAAACTGGATTAGACATTGGCTCAATGGAAGAAGCCAGAGAGTGGTAGTGGAGGATTGCTTCTCTGAGTGGAGGCCTGTGACTAGTGGTGTGCCACAGGGATCAGTGCTGGGTCCATTGTTGTTTGTCATCTATATCAATGATCTGGATGATAATGTGGTAAATTGGATCAGCAAATTTGCTGATGATACAAAGATTGGAGGTGTAGTGGACAGTGAGGAAAATTTTCAAAGCTTGCAGAGGGATTTGGACCAGCTAGAAAAATGGGCTGAAAAATGGCAGATGGAGTTTAATGCAGACAAGTGTGAGGTATTGCATTTTGGAAGGACAAACCAAGGTAGATCATACAAGGTAAATGGTAGGACACTGAAGAGTGCAGTTGAACAGAGGGATCTTGGAATACAGATACATAATTCCCTAAAAGTGGCGTCACAGGTAGATAGGGTCGTAAAGAGCGCTTTTGGTATATTGGCCTTTATAAATGAAAGTATTGAGTATAAGAGTTGGAATGTTATGGTGAGGTTGTATAAGACATTGGTGAGGCCGAATTTAGAGTATTGTGTGCAGTTTTGGTCACCTAATTACAGGAAGGATATTAATACGGTTGAAAGAGTGCAGAGAAGGTTTACAAGGATGTTGCCGGGACTTGAGAAACTGAGTTACAGAGAAAGGTCGAATAGGTTAGGACTTTATTCCCTGGAGCGTAGAAGAACGAGGGGAGATTTGATCGAGGTGTATAAAATTATGATGGGTCTAGATAGAGTGAATGCAAGCAGGCTTTTTCCACTGAGGCTAGGGGAGAAAAAAACTAGAGGACATGGGTTAAGGGTGAAGGGGGAAAAGTTTAAAGGGAATATTAGGGGGGGCTTCTTCACACAGAGAGTGGTGGGAGTGTGGAATGAGCTGCCAGATGAAGTGGTGAATGCGGGCTCACTTTTAATATTTAAGAAAAACTTGGACAGGTACATGGATGAGAGGGGTGTGGAGGGATGTGGTCCAGGTGCAGGTCAGTGGGACTAGGCAGAAAAATGGTTCGGCACAGACAAGAAGGGCCAAAAGGCCTGTTTCTGTGCTGTAATGTTCCAGGGTTCTATGGTTCTAACAGCATTGTGGGTCAACCCACAGCACATGGACCGCAGTGATTCAAGAAGGCAGCTCGCCACCATCTTCTCAAAGGCAACTAGTGATCCGTAATAAATGCTGCCCAGCCAGCAATGCCCATGTCCCATGAATGAATAAATTTACAAAAAAAAGTCAGCATGGTCTTGTGAACGGCAAATCGTGTTTGGCAAATTTGGGTTCTGTGAAGATGTAACAAGCAGGGTGGACAAAGGGGAAAAAGTAGATGTAGAGTTTTTGTATTCCCAAAAGGCATTCCATAAGGCACCACAAGAAAGATTACAGAACAAGAGCTGTGTATCTTAAAAGTAGGGACGTCTTGAGACCACACCGTAGTACTGTGTACAATTTTGGTCTCCTTACAAGAGTGTTGAGGAGTGATAATTAGCCAATCCATGCTAATATAGCAGGAAACAAAGTCGGGATAAATGGATAATTTTCAGGTGAGCAAACTATAAATAGCAAAGTACTGCAGAGGCCTCAACTATTTAAGTTCAATATTAATGATTTGGATGAAGGGAAATTGTGTATTGTAGCCAAATTTGCTGAAGATACAAAGATAGGTAGGAAAAAAGTTGTGAGGAGGTTACAAAACTTCTGCAAGGAGATCTAAATAAGTTATGTGACAGGGCAAAAATATGGTAGATGAAATATAACATGGGAGAGTGTGATGTTGTCCATGTTGGCAAGATGACTAGAAAAAGCAAAACATTATTCAAATGGAGACAGTACAGAATGCTGCACTATAGAGGATCTGGGTGGCCTTATACACGAATCGTCAAAAGTTAGCATGCAGGTATAGCAAGTAATTAGGAAGGTAAGTGGAACATTGACCTTTATCGTAAGGGGAGTATACAAGTGGAGAAATCTTGCTACAACTATACAGGGCATTGATGAGACCACACCTGGAGTATTCTGTAGAAACTGGTGGATGTTTTCTGTCATGGTGGAATCTACATTTCGGGGGCAGAGTTTAGACAACAGAAGGCATAAGACTAATAGTAGAATGATTTAAAATTGGTAATGCTCAAGAGGGCAGAATTGGATAACCACAAATATCTCAGTTGTGGGACTGAATGAGATTGAGGGATTTGAAAAGGGTGAGAATTTTCAAATCAAGACATTGCTTATCCAGGAACCAAAGTAGGTCAGCTCAGTGAGCACAGGACAATATGTGAATGGAATTGTTGCAAATGAGGTCACAGGCAGCTCATACATGCAGAGAATAAATAATGAGGCTTGGCTGAAAGTCCAGCTCTTCAAATACCAGAAAACCTACATCCCAGAGGAAATATTGTTTGATTGACAGCTCGGGCTGCTTATCTCCACTGTTAATTTCACAATGTTTCTTAACACAAGTTAAATGGTTTCAAGGGTTTATGGTTTTCGAAACTTTAAAGGGGCTGGATGATTGATAGTCATTAGTCCAGACTTTTCTTTTCCCCAAGCATAGAAGAAAGCTGTCAATGGATTATATTTCATTACTTTTTTTACACACATTTCACTATGCGCTATAGTGTTAATTGGTTCTAGAATGCATATAGTGATCAGTGGGCATGGAAGTGCCAGATAAAGGCAAATTACTGTGAATGCTGGAATCTGAAACAAAAACAGAAAATGTTAGAAAATCTCAGCAGGTCTGACAGCATCTGTGGAGAGACAACACAACTAACATTTCAAGTCTGGATGCCCCTTCCTCAGAGCTTGGCATCGGAGTCATGAGGGGCCTGCGGATGGGTGGAAGGGCAAAGCTTTGCATAAGTAGCAAATGGGAACATGGGGGTGAGCTGGGGGAGGCGGCAGTATGTAATGGCATGAATAGGGCATGCGGAGTGTGAGGGATAAGAGCTGGAGAGTCTTTGTATTTTTTCACTGGGACAAAGTCCTAAGGCACAAATGTGGGCTGTTTAAACAGCTCACCTCCACACCCAGCAGCCCTTGGCCACATCCACAATTCTTTCCAGGACTTCAGCCCACACTCTGTCCCACGAATGAAGATCCTACTTTTGTGGTGCTTTCTCCCAAGACAGGAGTGCCAAAGTAGGAATCTTCCCAAATCCCCCTTCCTACTTTGGTTATGAAAATCTAGGCCAGAGAGAGAGAGGGAGACAGAGAGAGGGAAAGACAGTCAGATAGAGATTTACATTCAGGACATGCCAAAAAGTTGGGTCAACGAATTAATGCAGCAACTTGAATTATTATTGGCATCTGCTTCTTTGTCAGTTAAAGATATCCACGTGAAATGAATTTGGATAGTTACACCCCAGTTTCTAGAGAGGGTGGCAACAGTGGTTTTTTTTGCATCCGTATTTACTGAGGAAACGGGCATGGAGTCTACGGAAATAGGGCAAACAGGTAGGGAGTTCATGGAACCTTTACAGATTAAAGAGGAGGTGCTCGCTGTCTTGAGGCAAATCAGAGTGGATAAATCCCCAGGACCAGACAGGGTATTCCCACGGACCTTGAGGGAAGCTAGTGTTGAACTTGCAGGGGCCCTGGCAAACATATTTAAAATGTCAGTATTCACAGGGGAGGTGCCGGATGATTGGAGGGTGGCTCATGTTGTTCCGTTGTTTAAAAAAGGTTCCAAAAGAAATCCGGGAAATTATAGGCCAGTAAGTTTGACGTCGGTGGTGGGCAAGTTATTGGAAGGTGTGATAAGGGATAGGATCTACAAATATTTGGATAGACAGGGACTTATTAGGGAGAGTCAACATGGCTTTGTGCGTGGTAGGTCATGTTTGACCAATCTATTGGAGTTTTTCGAGGAGGTTACCAGGAAAGTGGATGAAGGGAAGGCGGAGGATGTTGTCTACCTGGATTTCAGCAAGGCCTTTGACAAGGTCCCTCATGGGAGGTTAGTTAGGAAGGTTCAGTCGCTGGGTATACATGGGGAGGTAGTAAACTGGAGTAGACACTGGCTCAATGGAAGAAGCCATAGAGTGGTTGTGGAGGATTGCTTCTCTGAGTGGAGGCCTGTGACTAGTGGTGTGCCGCAGGGATCGGTGTTGGGTCCATTGTTGTTTGTCATCTATATCAATGATCTGGATGATAATGTGGTAAATTGGATCAGCAAATTTGCTGATGATACAAAGATTGGAGGTGTAGTGGACAGTGAGGAAGGTTTTCAAAGCTTGCAGAGGGATTTGGACCAACTAGAAAAATGGGCTGAAAAATGGAAAATGGAATTTAACGCAGACAAGTGAGAGATATTGCACTTTGGAAGGACAAACCAAAGTAGAACGTAAAGGGTAAAATGGTAGCACTCTGAAGAGTGCAGTTGAACAGAGGGATCTGGGAATACAGGTACAGAATTCCCTAAAAGTGACGTCACAGGTGGATAGGGTCGTAAAGAGTGCCTTTGGTACATTGGCCTTTATAAATCGGAGTATCGAGTAAGTGTTATGGTAAGGTTATATAAGGTATTGGTGAGGCCGAATTTGGAGTATTGTGTACAGTTTTGGTCACCTAGTTACAGGAAGGGTGTAAATAAGGTTGAAAGAGTGCAGAGAAGGTTCATAAGGATGTTGCCGGGACTTGAGAAGCTGAGTTACAGAGAGAGATTGAATAGGTTGGGACTTTATTCCCTGGAGCGTAGAAGATTGAGGGGAGATTTGATAGAGGTGTATAAGATTTTGATGGGTATAGATAGAGTGAATGCAAGCAGGCTTTTTCCGCTGAGGCTAGGGGAGAAAAAAACCAGAGGGCATGGGTTAAGGGTGAAAGGAGAAAAGTTTAAAGGGAATATTAGGGGGGGTTTCTTCACGCAGAGAGTGGTGGGAGTGTGGAATGAGCTGCCGGATAAAGTGGTAAATGCGGGGTCACTTTTAGCATTTAAGAAAAACTTGGACGGGTTCATGGATGAGAGGGGTGTGGAGGGATATGGTCCAAGTGCAGGTCAGTGGGACTAGGCAAAAAATGGTTCGGCACAGACAAGAAGGGGCAAAAGGCCTGTTTCTGAGCTGTAATTTTCTATGGTTCTATTGATTAGCATTTTCTGAAACCCTTATCCATGCCTTGCTAGCTTTAAACTCAACCATTCATGTGCTTTCCTGGCCAGCCTCCCACCTTGCACCCTTCATAAACTTCAGCTCATACAAAACTCTACTCCCTCTATTATATGTGTGCCCTTACTCATGTAGTCACTGAACTATAATAGCCTAGATTTTACAGTATTGACACTGAGCATATCAGTCTTTATAGTCATCGCTTCTGTGAAACTGACACCATCTTCTGGAGCCTGCACATGCAGAATTAAATGCAAAAGTCCAGAAATTGCCATAACCCCAAGATTCACCATGTGGCATGTTGTTGAAGTCTCTTCAGTTTGCAATTGATCAGAAATCACTGTACTAATGAGAACTTTCCTTTTTACTGCAAGAACCCTTTAAAAAGTTACACATTGTTGAACAAGGCGTCATTGGACTTTCACAATGGCATACCAAGTTCGTAATCAATACTCAACAGGCCACTGGCTCAGAAAAATTATATATTTGTGAAATATCAAATTTCTCATGATTAAATATCCATATTTGTATACTTTTTAAAAAAGAATTTTGTCTTTGTCCTTCATCCAATGTTACAATCATTTATTTTACTCTCTCTGAAATGTAATTGAACGTGAAAGACAATCAGTTCCATTTTACTTCCTGGTTTGTTGTCTGTGAGAGTACTTCAAAATGATTGGTTGCTTACTCTGTTTGACGACATCAGTTGCTGAAGACTTGGAAATCGCTATGACTTTGCACCAGTTACATATGTTGGGAAAGGGCAAAACCAAAGATGAATGGTGGTGCTTTGTCTAGGATTGCAAAATCCAGGCCACTGACGCCCAATCCATCAACAATTTTAAAATTCTTATCCTTGTTTACAAAATAAACTAACGGTTACAATTCTAAAAGTGATGCTGGAGCAGAGAAATCTGTGGGTACATGTGTGCAAATCATTGAAAGTGACAGATTGAGAAAATTATTAAGAAGGCATCCTGGGTTTTATAAATAAAGGCAGAGTACATAACTTCAATGGAGGTTCTGGTGAACCTTTGTATAACATGATTTAGTTTCAACTGGTGCATTGTAATCAATTCTGGGCACACACTTCAGAAAGGATGTGAAGGCATGAGAGTACTTCCCAACTTCCTGCATAAACCCATTTTTTATAATTGGTCCACAATTCATTGGCCATGCTAAATTCTCCTTCAGTGTACCCGAACAGGTGCCAGAGTTTGGCGATGAGGGAATTTCCACAATAACTTCATTGCAATGTTAATGTAAGTCTATTTGTGACACAAATAAATAAACTTAAAAATTGACACCTGTGCCTTTAGCTTCATAGACCATAAGCTCTGACATACCTTCCCTAAAATTCTCCATCCTCATTAAAACCTACCTCTATTATCTGCCCTGAAATCTTGTGTGGCTCCATGTCAAATGTTGTTCAATACTTGCTCCTAGAAAGCATCTTTGGGCGTTTTATTACATTAAAGATCCTATAAAAATGTAAGTATTTGACGTTAGAAAATGTAGACAAATTTACATTCCACAAAATTAGGTCTCCTAAAGAAACCATCTTACATTCAGTGGCACCAATCTCTCTCTCAAATGTGAACATCTTACTTATATGAAGATCAATTCACACTGTTCTGCATCTACTTGTACAATAGTAATGGGGGGGGGGGGGGGGCGGCGGTGTCTAGAGACCCAGGGTAATGCTCTGGGGACCCAGGTTTGAATCCCACCATGGCAAATGGTGCACTTTGACTTCAACAATAAAATCTGGAAATAAAAGTCGAATGATGACCATGAAATCATCGTTGATTGTCGTAAAAACCCACCTAGTTCTTCACTAATTTTCTTCAGGGAAAGAACCCGGCTGCCCTTATCTCGTCTGATCTACACGAGTCCAGATCCACAGCAATATGGTTGACTCTTAACTGACCTCAAGGATGGACAAGAAATGCAGGCCCACCCAGCAACGCCCACATCCCACCAACGAATAAAAAAAATCTAGAGTCCTAACAATAACTCATTCACCTACACATATACATTCATGGGGCAGCACAGTAGCTAGTGCTGCTGCCTCAGCGCCAGGGACCTGGGTTCAATTCCCGGCTTGGGTCACTGTGTGTGGAGTTTGCACGCTCTCTCCGTGTCTCCACACGTTTCCTCCGGGTGCTCCGGTTTCCTCCCACAGTCCAAAAGACGTGCTGGTTTGGTGCATTGGCTATGCTAATTCTCCTTCAGTGTACTTGAACAGGCACCGGAGTGCGGCGACTAGGGGATTTTCACAGTAACTTCATTGCAGTGTTAATGTAAGCCTACCTGTGACACTAATAAATAAACTTTACATATCTTTCATGTCCACTTCTTTAATCTCCAGGACATAGGACTGTGTGTATATTGATTGGGTATTTAATTGTATTCAGATGCTGGACATTAACTGGAGGTTTACCTGTGGTCATTATATCGGAATAAGCTAAAACTGCAGTTGTTGAACTGGAGATGTAGGATATATAACGTACGTTTCAGGAGATTCAAAACTTTTAAATGCATATGGTTTAGTTATATCCTTTACCACCCAGCTATGAATTGTAGCATGATGAGACTTGAATATACATTAGTTTAGTTGCACTTATGTCCATTGTTCCAACTAACTTTCACCCAATATAAAAATAATTTTTATATAAGTTGTGACAGCCCTTTGACTTATTTCCTAACGTCTTAAGTTCCGTATTCATCACATTTCTTTAGTCTATTTTAAAATTTTGATGCCAGTGCCTGCCTTTGGTCACAATTGACCATCCTGCAGCAGAGCACCAACCTAACTTTGTAATAACCAAAGCCAAGTTCAAATAAATAGGACTATTTTGGCAGTAGAGTACAGATAATTGCTGGAATGAAAGATAATTTGTCATTGTCTCCAGGATTCTTCTTCCAACAAACATAGAAAATTTAACCTAACTCCACCAGCCCTGTGAATTTAATTTTCAGGGAGCCACGTTTAGCTCAATATATCAGTGCTTTTTTTGGCATATACTGCACCTCTCCTGTGTCATATCTAGTTATGCAATTTTGCTTGTGTTATCACTGTCCATCTTTCTTACCCAAACTCAAGTTTGCATTTGCCCTTCTTAAATGATATCAGACATTGGTTTGCTCTCAACTATGCAGGTATTTACTGCATAGAACTTTGGTGAGGCCACAGCCAGAATACTGTGTGCAGTTCTGGTCGCCACATTATCAGAAGAATGTGATTGTATTGGAGGGGGTGCAGAGGCGATTCATCAGGATGCTGTCTGGGATGGAACATTTAAATTATGAAGAGGTTGGATAGGTTTGGGTTGTTTTCATTGGAGCAGAGAAGACCAAAGGATGACTTGATCCAGGTGTACAAGATTGTGAGGGACACAGAGCGGATAAGAAGAAGCTATTCCCATTAGCTAAAGAATCAGTCATGAGGGAGCACAGATTCAAGGTGAGGAGCAGGTTTGGCGTTTGGTGGGGGGGGGCATTGATTACACAGAGGATGGTGACAGTCTGGAATGTGTTGCCTTGGAGGGTGGTTGAGGCAAGTTTGGAACAACATAACATTCATGGCTATGGGTCAAGTGCTGGTCAATGGGAGGTCAGGTGTTTCTTGCATGTCAGTGCAGACTTAGTGGGGCAAAGGATCTCTTCTACACTGTATGATTCTATGAAAATAGTGTTGTCAATGGACGTCAATGAAAGACGACTAGATTTTCTCCTAGTGGAGATGATCATTGCCCGGCATGAATGTTACTTGCCACTTGTCAGCCCAAGCCTGAATGTTATCATATGGACATGGATTATGTCAATATCTGAGACTAGATTTATATTCCTGATTTAATTTAATTTAAATGTCAACAGCTGCCGTGATGGGATTTGAACCTATGACCTCAGGTCATTAGTCTGGGCCTCTGAATTCAAGTCCAGTAACATTATCACGACATCACATCTTAGCACAATCAAAATTGTTTAGTAAGTATTGTCTACTCACATCTAATGCTGAACACTATGTTCTGAGTTTTGCAAGCACAGCACATTATTCCCAGGATAGCCTTGACATACCCTATTTTGGCATAAGCTTGCACGGTGAGCAACGGGCTTGCACCCGATTTGCGAGGTTGTCAATAAAGCCAATCTTATAGCACGTGGAACTGTAGGAATCCCAATCTGTATGCTAACCAGTGAACATGGGCTTGTGGTAGACAGTAATAGAGACCCCATTGGCAGATTTAATTAGCACGTCAAGGGAGCTTATTTGACTGCTTTGTTTTAAAGGTGAATCTGAGTGCAAGATGGAATCCATTAAGAGGTGTAAACAGAAATGTGATGATAACCAGATAAGCTGTTTTTACATTAATTGAGGGATAAATATTGGCCAGGTTCATAGTGATAACTCCAACAGTGCCAAGGGATCTTTTACATCCACACAAGGGGCCTCAGTGTAATGTCTCATTCGAAAGACCATACCTCCAAATCGTTTAGCACACCCTCAGCACTGCGCTCTGTCAGCCCTTATTCTTGTGTTCAAGTCCTGTGACTTACAGGCAAGTGTGCTACCAACTGATTTGAATTTGCCGGTGAACAAGTCCACTAATTTAATAAAAATATGAAAATCCCATTAATCTGTATCTTCCAGGTAAATTTAGGTATATGACATTTCAAGGAAAAAGCAGTTCTTTTTCTTGACTGTGAGACTTAATGATTCAGCACAGAAAGAACAGTTGGATTATATTGCTTGTTATTTGGTAGCTCTTTCGGGTACCAATGTAATAAACGAACTCAAATTAACTTAGGGACAAAGTAAAAGGGGCAGCTCCCCAAAAGGAAGGGGGAACAGCCCGAACCAAAAACAAAGTCGAAAGGAAACTTAAAACGTCAAACCAAAAGGTGATTATCGGGGTCGATAATACACCCCAGCCCCTGCGGCGCCCAGCGGTCGCGGAAGGCGTCAACCGCGCCCGTGGACACCGCATGCTCCCTCTCCAGAGACACCTGGCCGCGAATGTAGCCGCGGTAGTGGGGCAGACAGTCGGGATGGACGGCCCCGTCGATCGCCCGCTGCCTGGACCTATTGATGGCGCGTCCCGCCAGGCCCAGGAGCAGGTTCACGAGGAGGTCGGCATCCCGACCCGCCCCTCTCCGCACCAGGTGCCCGTAGATCAGGAGCGTGGGACTGAAGTGCAAACAAAACATCAGTAAGAGGTGTTTGAGGAAACCAAAAAGGGTGTGCAGCCTAAAACACAGAACGTAGACATGGTCCACGGACTCCACGAGGCCACAGAAAGGGCAGTCTCGGGAGCCCGTGTACCGGAAAAACCTACGGTTGCACGGCACTGCTGCGTGCAGCACCCTCCACCCCAGGTCCCCGAGATAATTGGGGGAGATCCCTCCGTAGAGGGACCTCCGCCGCCCGGCGGCAACAAGGCCCGCCAAGGTGTATCCGGGCGACGGGCGAGGACGCGGTAGTGAAAGGTGTGCAGCAGCAGCCCGTACAGGAAACGCCTCTGCGCGGTGGAAAGGGCACGGAGGGCATTTCCGCGAGGCGGCACACGCAGTGGGGCACCTGACCCGGGATGTCACTCGATCCACTCACTTTGCTCTTTTCCAACAGTATGCAATTTTATTCCCTTCAATGCCCTCTCGAAAGAGTATCTTTCAGGTAGTGTATTTCACAAAACTCAATGTAAAAAAAAATGTTTCTATATGCTGCCATTTTTTGCCAACCTTAACAATCTCTGCTTATTTATTCTATCAAACTCATAATTGTTAACACCCCTATAAAATCTCTCCTTAATCTTCTCTGCTCTGGTGAATGACCCCAGTTTCCACATAACAGAAAACACTCATCTTTCCTAAATTATTGTGTCTACAATTCAAGATGATATTTCAGCTAAAACATATCCAATATCTTGTCATGGTTTAGAACATCTTTGCTTTTGTACTCTGTATCTCTATTAATAAAAACAATGTGGATTTTTCATCTTGCCTAGAATTGTTAAAAAAGTTAAAATTTTGTTGTTAAAAATTCTGTGAAAGCTAGTCACAAATTAAAGTTGAAGAACCTGATAAGTCCTCAGCACAGAAACACTACATCCATAGAAATATAAATTATATTATAAACTGTCGTGAACCTTGTACCCAAATGCCAGTTTAATGTCAGTGATGGAAAGGACAAAATTCTCAATTGGAGAAGTATGAACAAAGTTAGCATAGACTTATTAAAGGTACGTTGTGTCTATCAAACGTAATTGAGTTCTATGAACTAGCTAAGGGTTGATTAGAGTGCAGTGGATGTTGTATATTGTATATGTTGTCTAGACTTCCAAAGAGCATTTGACAAAATACTACGGTACAGATTTATTCAGAAAATGGAAGCACATGGAATTAATGGGATGTTGGTAACTCTGACACATAATTGGCTAAAGGTGGCCAGCATAGATTTACAGTAAATAGATGTTTCTTTCTAACTGGAGAGAAGTCTTCAATGGGTTCCCCCAGCGGTCAGTATTTCGACCTTTGTTTTTCTTTTTATATGTAAATGACATGAACCTGAGAACAAGAGCACAATTTTTAATTTTGCAGCTGAAAAACTTAACATAGTAATTAGTGAGGATAGTACCAGACTTCAGCAGACTCCCTAAATGAACAGACATATGGCATATACAATTTAAAACAGCAAGTGTGAAGTGATGCATTTTGGGAGGAACACCATGAAGAGACAGTATAAACTAATTAGGACTAATGTAAAAAGGGTGCAAAAGCAGAGGAACCTGGTGATGCATATTTGCATATCTTTGAAAGTGGCAAGGCAAGTATCATAAAATCCCGACAGTGCAGAAGAGGCCATCCAGCCCATCAAGTCTACACCAACTTTCTGCCAGAGTATTTAACCCAGGCCGTCTCCCCCACACATTTCTGATGGCTAATCCATCTAACCTATACAACCTGGGACACTAAGGGCCAATTTAGCACGGCCAATTCACCTAACCTGCACATCTTTGGACTGTGGGAGGAAACCAGTGCACCCAGAAAAAACCCACAGACACAGATGAATGTGCATACTCCACACCGTCCATCTAAGGCTGGAATTGAACTCGGGTCCATAAAGCTGTGATGCAGCAATGCTAACCACTGTGCCACTAAGTCAGTTAAGAAAGCAGGAGATACTTGACTTTGTAAATCATGTTATTTACAAAACAATCATTAGGCCTCAGCTGGAGTACTGCAGACAATTCTGTGCACATTTTAGGCAGGATGTCAAGACCTAGAAGCGCAAAGGAGATTTAGCAGACCAGGAATGAGGAACTAATCATTTGGAAAGATTAGAGAAACTGAGTTTATTCAGAATGCAAAAGGGGAAGAGACCAAATAGAAACATTCAAATTTGAAAGTTTTTCATAAAGTAGAAAGAAAATAATTGTCAAAAAAGCAATGAGCAATATGCCCCCACAGAACCCCCATCACCAACACAAGATCTGGAATACTAACCAAAACGGTGGTGGAATCAGACCCCATAGGAACTTTCAAAAGGCAATTTAGAATGATTACAGCACGTCATCGAACATGTCTATGCCAGCTCGAAACTAGAGCAACTCAGCTAGTCTCAGTCTCCACGTGGTCCTGTAACCTTTTTCCTCAGGTGCTTATCCAAAACCTTTCTGGAAGTCACAATTGAATCTGCCTCTACTGCTCAGACAGTTCATTCCAGATTATAACCATTCCCTCTGTAAATAAGGTTTGCCACAATATCACCATTGTTCTTTATCCTCTGCTTTGAGATTCTTTTGCCAATGGAACAGTTTCTTTCTCCAACTAGTTTGTCTAAACCCTTCATGATTTTGAACACGTCTAACTTGGTGTCCTCTCAATCTTCTTTTCTCCAAGGAAAGAAACCACATCTTCTACAATCTATCCATGTGACTGATACCCCTCATCCTAGAACGATTCTCACAATTAACTTAAGTAATAATTTATAGGGATGGGAAAAAGATGGGATGTTTATTTATTAGTGTCACAAGTCGGCTAACATTAACTCTACAATAAAGTTTGTGCGAAAATTGTCACCACACTCTGGCACCTGTTCCAGTACACTGAGGGAAACTTTAGCATGGACAACCCACCTAACCAGCACGTCTTTCAGAATGTGCGAGGAAACCGGAGCACCCAGAGGAAACCCAAGCAGACAGGGGGAGTAGATGCAGACTCTGCACAGACTGTGACCTAAGTCGGGAATCGAATATGGGTCCTGGCACTGTGAGGCAGCAGTGCTAACCATTGTGCTACCCATATGGGATGTGGGACTAAATTGGGCGGCTCTTTCAAAAGCTGGCACAGAGATAACAAGTTCAATGACTCCCTCCTTGCTTTAAGATTCTGATTCCAAATTGTTCATGAGGTGAAACTAACTTTATGGTTAAGAGCCATTCGTTCATTGCAAGGAAAACTAAAATTACACATGGGAGCTTTACACCTCTCCTTCCCCCAACACCCCCCCCCCCCCCCAAATTAAAAATATTAATCTAAAATTAAAAATAAATTTAGAAAGCTGGGTTGAATTAAATAACATTTCCTTTTTAAAAAGCAGTGTGCGCAACTGCTACAAAATTTGAAAAAGATACATGCAATGAAAAGGTACAAGAGGTGGACACTCTTAACACCCAGTTCTCTCCTAAAAGTAGAGAAAGTCATAAAAAGACATCATAAATACGTAAATTTAATGATTAAAAGCCAAAGCAACAAATGTCACAAGCAATTGTGGGTGTGTTGGATCTTTTCATGAAAATGAAGGATATGTTAGAATGTGTTTGGCATTGATGTGCAATAAGTTCAGTTCTCGTTTTTCTAGTAGTACCATGTCCCATCAAATCAGGAAGTGTTTTTCCTACAGTGAAAACCTTACAAAAATAACAATGTTTTGCTATACGAACAGGCAAATGTTATTTAGATTTCTGAAATCCAGGGAAGCAAGATGCAAGTCAGCTGGTCTGGATTTAGCTATTAGAATAAAAAGTGAATTTACCAAGAACAGAGGATTAAAGAGGGATGCACAAGATCATCCCTCTGGCATCTGAGAGTTCACACCATTTTTCCAGAGGAGGGTTAGGAAGCAGATTGAGCGATACCATCTCTGTTTCTAGGACTTGTAAGATCCTATCAACTACAAGTATTAAAACCTTAATCTACTTAAGTGGAGAGGTGAAAGGAGGTTCCTGTTATAGATCAGTTGGATTAAATGGTCCATCTGTCCTAAAAACTCTTATTTTAATGTTGCAACTTTAGGTTCAAATAACTATATTTGAATACCATTCACTCCTTGGCATAAATTGGACAGCAATGTCCTGAAAGTTCCTTGAGAAATAGTTATGAAGAGTTCAGAAATCATCTGCTGCTCTTGATAGTATTCTAACTATAGAAAGCTTGAAAATGATTATTTGTCCATCGTTAAGGGTTGACGTGATTGGGATTGTGAAAAGTAATGTTAAAACTATATGGTGATCTGCTTGTAACAAGATCTCAATTTATTATACAGGTAAAACTGACATAAGTGTTAATATATTGGAATAGACAACACCAAATCACGTCTTTGTTATAATTAACTGCTGTTTGTGGTATTTGCAATTTATTCAGCTTTTTTTTGAAAAGACAGTACTTTCCCATACATCCACTTAAGAAACTATTCTACAAAAAAGTTCAGAAAAATTGAGTTGTAATTGAAAAAAGTGTTCTAGTACTTTTCATAGACCCGAATGGCATAATATATTTCATAGCCAGATACTTTCAGTTGAGGTCACTATTGTTATATCGGCAAAAGCAGCAACCAAATTGCACAAGCATTTACAAGCAAGAAATGAGATGGCTGTGTTTTTTTGGTTCAGGAACAAATGATGGCTAAATCTCTGGAAATACTAGGACAGCACAGCACCAGGCACCTCAGTCCCATTCCAGTCTTGGGTGAGTGTGGCATTTATACCTATTCCCAGTGTCTGTATGGGATTCCTCCGGCTGCTCCAATTTCCTCCCACAGTCCAAAGATGTGCAGGTTAGGTGGACTGACTATGCGAAATCGTCGCTCAATGTCCCACGATGTGTAGTTTAGGGCGATTAGTGGGATAAATGCATAGGGTTACAGGGTAAGATGCTCTGGAGAGTCAGTGTAGAACTGATGGGACAAATGGCTTCCTTCTGCACTGTAGGGGTTCTATGATTCTAACTTCCTTGCTCTTCAAATAATGTGCTGGTTCCTCTATATGCATCTGAACAAGAAAATTGAGCCTCGGTTTCAAAATCATACATCTTTCTTTGAAAGATAAAGCCTGCAATACAGCATTCCATCCATACTACAGCCAAGTTTCGGCATGGAATGTGTGTTCAAATCTATTGTGGCAAGGAGATTTCATGGCCACATTGGTCATTTAGGTAGCTCAAGATTACGTACAAAAGAATTTAAAAAGCTTGGATCAAAACCCCAACACAAAGGAATAAATGGCTTAAATGCTGAGTGATTTGGAAAATAATTTAACTTTTTGCTCTTTTCACTTTAGATTTTTGTATGCTTTCTTGGAAGTAAATTAAAATGTGTCACTTTATTTATGAAAATCAACATATATGCCATATACACAAGAGATACCCATTTTCTAAAAGTTCTTATCTGAATTATAGAGACGTACTTCTAATAATTAACTATTTATGCAATTATTTCTTTTTCAGACGAAATTGTAACTGCACCAGCAGAAATGAATCAAAAATTAAGCTTTGCACACTCATTTGCGCAAGATGCTGACAAATCTCATCTGAAGTCATTTTGATTTATAGCATCAATTTACCCCAAAATCCAAAATAATTTTACCATTATAAAAGCACACAATGTAAACACATTTTAATTAACCAACTGCCATATTTTTCTTCTCCTTTTAATAAGCAGCAAATGTTGATTAGGTCAGGGAGTTCAGGTTGGCATCAAGCATTTTCATTTGCTTAACATTCGATTGTTCCTGTTTTCTTCTGATAAAATTATGAACACTCCCTTGTTAAAAATAAAATATCATACAGATTTGAGATCAGACAAACATTGGAGATGATCTTTCACTTGGTAATTAAATCCCTGTTAAAGTTACAGCTAATACTGCATTTATGCTAGTGCATTTTGCGAAGACTGACATTTGTGCCCCAGAACATGAATAGCGTGCAAGAAATAATCTTATACGAATCAAATGCCAACTTAAGGGCCTTCTCAGCAACAAAACATAATTTATTGAATTTGTAGAATCATAAATCACAGGTCATTCAGCTCTGCCAGCTTTTTGCAAGTGCTAGCCAATTAGTTCCACTCCCTTACTCTTCCTGCATATCCTCACAATTATTCCCCCTTCAAGTATTCGAACTATTCAAACTGCTTCACTGCCCTTTCAGGTAGCGCATTCTAGATCACAACAGCATTAAGAATCAGCTCCCCTCTGCCAATTACATGAACTCTGTACGCTATTATCGAATCTCCCTGCAAGTGATAAGTTTCTCCCTGCTGACTCCATCAGTACCCCTCAATTTCCAACACCTCTTTTAAATCTCCCCCTCGCTCTTTTTTGCTGTGAGAATAATTTATTGCACAAAATCACAATTGCAGATGAAAAGCTTAACAGTAATTATTCCAGTACACACATTTTAAACTACTTTGAAAAACATGATCTTGGCTGCGAGTTTGTATTCCAACTCAAAAAAATGCAATAAATCGGGGGGGAGGGGGGCAATTTGTGAAGATAAATGCCATGATCACAATTTACATGTTACAGAGCACTCTACCCCCAACATACACACAATAACCAGCCGGGTTGATTTCATTTTTGAGTCATATTGGAAAGAGGGGAGACGGTTTGAAGAAGTGGATGAATATGCGCAGCTCCCTCAGAACTGCAGCTCTACCATAAGGTTATAGCCGAACCTAACTTCAGTACATTTCCACGCTGCTGGCCAGATTTTAAAAAAAGACACCCTCAAGCGAACATCGCTTCAGGAGTCAGTGCGCCATTTCTGGAACCTTCCAAGCAACACAAGCCGCCGCCATTTTGTGCCCGTCTCCAGCAAGAACGAGGTTTTCTTTTTAAAACGTTTACAAACAACATTTTTTTTAAAAAAGGGACTAGCGCGCATTTTAAGCGCTCGATCTGTCCGAAAACGTCGACAAAATCATTTTGGAACAATTAACAAAATAAAACGCCAAGACAACGCCCTACGGATCGGAGTTGCAGTTGGGTATTCGAAAATTTGAAAAAGGCTCCTTTGCAAACCGCAGCCGCGACTTTATTATGAAGGCGGCGGCGATCAAAGTTTACGGCAACTCTTAACTGATTCACACATGGATCCCCCCCCCCCCCGGATTTGGCGGCTAAAGAATAAAGAATCGTTTCCTTTTTAAAAAAAGATTCACGGAGTTAAAACATTTTGCTCGAAGGGATCTGAAATCGCGGGGGGGGGGGGGGGTGGGGGTGGAAGAGAGAGAAAGAAAATGGGTTCAAACAGACCCCGTCGAGAGCTCCACAATTCAGCTCGGTTTAATTTTTAAAAAACGCCATTTCAGCCGCTCACCCCCCTCCCCGAACTGCTGAACGGACGTCGGAAGCTTTTCAAAAAGAAGCCAAATATAAGATTTTCTGGCGTGGTGTTGGCCGTTATATTCCAGGGGTCGTTTAAAAAGAAAAACCCGCACATGTTGGGGGGGGTGGGCGAATTACGAACGTCGATTCAGCAAGAGCGATAGTGGGGAAGAGGGAGTTGGGGGTAGGTAAAAGAATCTCAAAAATAAAAATCAGCAATAGGTCGAAATAATCTGCATCCAGATGTCGAGTAAGCTGTCCTGTTCTCCCTTTCTCCGACACCTCGCCGCGATGTGAGCAAACCCGCCGGGCTCTCGGTGCCAAAGTGAGAACTGTCGGCGGCGGCCGCCAGGCTTTTCCCCCTCTCTCGCCTCTTAAGTAAATTTCCCCGCGTGTGTGTGTGTGTCCGTGTCTCTCTCTCTCCTCACTCACTCAACACGCACACATCGACAGTCTCGGTCGTATTTTCTGTGACAAAGTCTAACCAAGGATAACGTCATGTTGTTACACTGTAGCAGATCATGTTGTCGCAAGTGGACAAACGTCAGGAGCTTACATACAAAAAAATGGGCGGCTAAAGTAACAGGAGACACGGCGAGCACACCGCTCCTGTCAACTCAGTCGGAGGGGGCAATACAAAAAGCACACACACACACATACATATATATATATAGAAATAAGGGAAAGGGGTCAATTCAACCCACACCTCGGCTGCAAAGAGCAATTCAGCACTTTCTATCCAGCTTCAAATCCAACAAGAGGTTAGGGGGTGAAAAGAGAAATGCCTCCTCCCCCCAGCTTGCTCTTCCTCGACAAGGCTGAAACCTGAAAAATGTGCACTTTCCCCCGCCCCTCAATTAAATGATCAGCGAGCTCCCAACTTCAAAAGAGCCGTGAGAAACTTGCAAAGATATACGTTGATCGACGGCGCCTTTTTTTTGCTTTCCCCCCCCACAATCTCTGCATATTTGAGGAATTTAAACGCCAGCATGCAAATTGCAAATGTGTGTTTCGCCTGCAATCTCCGCGGTTCAAAATCGATTTGTGCACGAAAGGAAAGGCACTGAACTCATCTGAAGCCGCTGTTGTAAAATCAATTTCACTAAAAAATCAAATCTGCTGGAGTCTTAATAAGATCGGATTGGATAAAATGCGGTCACTTCAGAAATTATATACTTTTTTTTGGGAGGGGGGTAAATACACATACAATGGCACTCTACAAAATCTCAGGAACTGCACCGTCTCAGACAAAAGTGAGGGGGAAAGGGTGGAAATAATATGCTTTTAATTATTAAACGTTTCCTGTCAATTGTGCCCACCCCAAGATTTTGAGAGATGAGGAACATGTATGAAAGCTGGGAGGGGGGGTTAAATCAGGGGACGGGGGATAAGTGAATTTCGACAAACACACAGAAAACCCGATCCCCTGTCACATAAAGACCTGAGATAAAAGTCAAGCGATCCCACTTGCGCTGGGCTGCAAGCTCAGCTCTGATCTCCCTCCCCAAAAGAGAGACGGAATTGGGAGTATGAATCAAGCAGAGAGAAAGGGGAGAACCCAGCAGCTGCCGCATTCTTCATTCTCTCTATCTCAATGTCCCCCAAGTTAGCCCGGGGTTTCTTGTTTTTTTTCTCTCTCTCCCTTTACATTAATGCTACGTGCATATGCGGTACGTCTAAGTGTTGGTGCCACCGTCTCTCAACTGACTCCTTTCCCTCCGTCTACTCTTACTTACCCCTTACGTAGTTTTACTCGTCACTGATTACGGTGCGCCAGGAGTGGATGGCTCTGCTGATACGTAGCCGCCACGTCAAAAACATACACTGAGAGCGTCACCTGCAGTCCCCTCAAACCAGGCGAGGCCGCAGCACCCCCGCGCCGCGCGCCGGCCCCCCGATCGCTGCGCCGCCCGCCCGCTCGCAACTCGACGCCCCATTGGCCCGCCCTCCCAACGGACCGGCCTTCCACACCTCGCGAGAGGCCCGAGCCGCGCCGCCATTGGCCCGCCGGTCCGGCCCGGCCCTTCTTCACGCGGCTCGGCCGCCTTCTCCGCGGCCGTGCCCGGATCTCATTTTCTTTTCCCTTTGGCCGTTTTGGCTTTCTTTCTCTTATTGTTGTCAGTAGGAGGAGAAGGAGGAGGAGGGAGAAGAGGGAGGAAAGGAGAAGGAAGGGGGGGGAGGTGGTTAATGTGGGAGGTGGGGAGAGAGGAAGGAAAATAAAGAGGGTAATAAATAAGAAACTTTCCCTTTTATTTCTCCCGTTTTTAAACTTTTGTCAGCTCGCTGGCTGTTTTTTTTCAATTAAATGCTCATGTCATGACGGGTTAGGATGGGTAGCTACAGATAGAGAACCAGCCAACAGTTCAGACGGGTATTATAGATGGTCCTCATCCAACATCCATCTGGAGCCGCTTTGTTTAAAAAAAAAGTTATCCAAAGCATTGATGGTTTCTTTTTGCTCTCCTGCCCCCCGAAGAGAAGCTTTTGAGGGCAAACCCTGTCCGGAATCACGGTTCTGGGTGGAACTCTTTCGGAGCGCGCGTATCATAATTCGGTTGGTTCTGATCCGCCAGCATTCTGCTTTAACCGATTTCTTGGGGGTGTTTTTGTTTTGGAGTTTCCCCCGTTAATTGAACTCATTTTTAAATGTTTTTTTTAAAAAGCCGGCAGCAGTTGACGCATTGCGGAGTGTGGTCGCCTCCATGCGGTGATCGGCTGTTACTGTGGATACTGCAATTCCAGAACTTGTGCCTGCTTCAAAAGACAGCACTTTTTTTTTCTCCCCTCTCCGTCTGTCTCGCCCACACACTTGCTCCTTTATCAGAAGGAGTTTTAAGTTTATTTATTGGTGCCACAAATAGCCTTATATTAACACTGCAATGAAGTTACTGTGAAAATCTCCTAAACGCCACACTCCAATGCCTGTTTGGGTACACTGAGGGAGAATTTAGCATAGCCAATCCACCTAACCAACACATCTTTTGAACTGTGCACCTGGAGGAAACCCATACAGACACCAAGAGAACATGCAACCTCCGCACAGTGACCCAAGTCCCTGGCACTGTGAGGCATGATGTGGAGATGCCGACGTTGGACTGGGGTAAAAGGAGTCTAACCTGGTGTTTGTTAGACTCCTTACTGTGAAGCAGCCATTGTGCTGTCCAACTGAGGCTCCCCAGCAGAAAGATTGTTCTGAAAAGTGATGATATCTTGTAACTGAGCATGCGACTTTTTAAAAAAGCATTGCGACCCATTACAAAAGTGGATGGGCATTCAGTGCTTCCTGTTAAATCTGGTTGAAAGAACTCACAACACACGTTTTAACTGATTTGGTTTCACTATAAATAAAAACAAAATGCTGAAGATGTTCAGCAGGTCAGGCAGCACCTACGGATAGAGAACCAGCCAACGGTTCAGATTGATGATGACCATCAAAGCTTATTTAATATATTGCTTTTGTATTTGATTTTTTTAACCTCCATCCATCAAATATGTGTCCATTATCCCTTGTGTGAAATTAATTTGAGCAGAGCGTACGATTGAGAATCATCTCAGTGAAGCCTTTATCCATCCATTGTCCAATTATTTGTGGTTAGACCCCACTTGGAGTACTGCGCGCAGTTCTGGTCACCTCATTACAGGAAAGATGTTGAAGCCATTGAAAGGGTGCAGAGGAGATTTACAAGGATGTTGCCTGGATTGGGGGGCATGCCTTATGAGGATAGGTTGAGGGAGCTTGGTCTCTTCTCCCTGGAGAGACGAAGGATGAGAGGTGACCTGATAGAGGTTTACAAGATGTTGAGAGGTCTGGATAGGGTAGACTCTCAGAGGCTATTTCCAAGGGCTGAAATGGTTGCTACGAGAGGACACAGGTTTAAGGTGCTGGGGGGTAGGTACAGAGGAGATGTCAGGGGTAAGTTTTTCACTCAGAGGGTGGTGGGTGAGTGGAATCGGCTGACGTCGGTGGTGGTGGAGGCAAACTCGTTGGGGTCTTTTAAGAGACTTCTGGATGAGTACATGGGATTTAATGGGATTGAGGGCTATAGATAGGCCTAGAGGTAGGGATATGATCAGTGCAACTTGTGGGCCGAAGGGCCTGTTTGTGCTGTGGCTTTCTATGTTCTATTTATTTGTACTTTTAATAGAAAATAGGAGCAATAAACCATTTGGCCCTTCGAGCGTGCTCCACCGTTCAATATGATCATGGCTGATTCTCAATCTCAATGCCATATTTCTACTTTCTCCTCATAGCCCTTGATGCCTTTAGAGTCTAAAAATCTATTTCCTAATTAAATATATTCAGTGACTTGGCCTCCACAGTCTTCTGTAATTGAGAGTTCCACAGGTTCACCAACCACTAAGCGAACAAAATTTTCCTCATCTCAGTCCCAAATGGCCTATCCTGAGACTGTGACCCCCTTGTTCTAGGCCACCCTCGCCCCCACCCCCCTCCCAACTCCCCTCCCCTCCCCCCCAACTAGACAGAGGAAACTATATCCTTGCATCCAGTCTGTCCAGCCCTGTCAGAATTTTATACATATCAATGATGTCTCCCCTCATTCTTTAAAGTTTATTTATTCGTGTCATAAGTAGGCTTACATTAACACTGCAATGAAGTTGCTGTGAAAATCCCCTGGCTGCCACATTCCGGCACCTATTTGGGTACACTAAGGAAGAATTTAGCATGGCCAATGCACCTAACATTCTTCTGCATTCTTCTACATTCCAGTCAATAGAGGCCCAACCAACAGAATCTCTCCTCATAAGACAATCCTGCTATCCCAGGAATCAGCCTGTTGAACCTTGCTGCACTCCCAGTGTGGCAAATTTGTCCTTTCTTAAATGAGATCAAAACTGCACACAATACTCCAAGTGTGAGCTCACCAATTCTTTGTACAGCTGCAGTAAGACGTCCTTGCTTCAATGGATATCTTACTGAAACTTCTAATACAGATTATGGAATGATGAGCAGGCACCATAACTGGTACAAAAGCAAATACTGTACAGTAGATGCTGGAAATCTGAGACGAAAACAAAATTTTGGAAACATTGAACAGATCAAACAGCATTTATGGAGAGATAAACTGTTAACATTTCAGGTCGATGATCTTTCATTACCTAATTGATATATGTTCCCCTGTTTTGTCATCCAAGAATACATTGTTATGCTATCCAAATGCCTAATAAACAAAGGACCAGGAGTATGCCATTCGGTTTGTTGAGCCTGCAGTCAATCAGCTTGATCATGGCTGATCATCTATCTCAATGCCACTTTCCTACACTATCTCCACATCTCTTAATGTTATTAGTCTCCAGAAAATTATTTTCTGTCTTGAACATGCTCAGTGTTTGAATTTTTGCAGCCTCTGGGTAGAGAGTGCCAAAGATTCACTACCCTCGCGAAGTGAAGAAATTCCTCATCTCAGTCTAAAATGGCTTACCCGTTATCCTGAGACTGTGTCATTGGTTTTAGACTTAACAGTCAGGGAAACATCTACATACAATCTGTCATGCCCCATCAGAAATTTGCAAATTTCATTGCCATCATCCCTCATGCTTAAAAACCCTAGGGAATACAGACATGGTGTCCTCAATCTCTCATAAAACAATCCCACCATCCCAGGGATTAAAATGGTGAACCTCTGTTGCACTTCCTCTATGGCAAATATATGCTTCCTTAGATAAGGGAACCAAAATTGTGCACAATACTCCAGGTGAGATCTCACGAAAACTCTTTATAATTAAGGACCCCACGCACCCCGGACATTCTCTCTTCCACCTTCTTCCATCGGGAAAAAGATACAAAAGTCTGAGGTCATGGACCAACCAACTCAAGAACAGCTTCTTCCCTGCTGCTGTCAGACTTTTGAATGGACCTACCTTGCATTAAGTTGATCTTTGTCTACACACTAGCTATGACTGTAATACTACATTCTGCACTCTATCGTTTCCTTCTCTGTGAACGGTATGTTTTGTCTGTATAGCGCGCAAGAAACAATGCTTTTCACCGTATGTTAATACATGTGACAATAATAAATCAAATCAAAATACAGCAAAACATTCTTAATCCTGTACTCAAATCCCCTCTCAATGAAGACCAACATATCATTTGCCTTCCTGACTGCTTGCTAGTTTTTAGTGACTCATGAACAAGTGTACCCAGGTCCCTTTGGACACCCACACCACCCAACCGCTGACCATTTAAGAAATATCCTGCCTTTTTGTTTTTCCAGCAAAGTGAGCAACTTCATGCTTATTCCCATTATATTCCACCTACCATCTTCTAGGCCATTCATTTAGTCTGTCCAAGTTCTACTGAAACTTCCTTGCATCCTCCGCACAACTTACATTCCACCCAGTTTGGTGTCATCAGCACATTTGGAAATATTACATTTGATTCCCAAGTCTAAATCATTCAGATTGTAGATTGTGAACATTGTACACCGACCACTGGTCCTGGCTGTGCCCCACTAGTAAAAGATTGCTTTCATGAGAATGATCCACTGATTGAATGACATTGGTTAATTCACATTTAAGACATTCATTTTCACTATATTACAAAAAAATAAAATGCCAAGAGAAAGAACACACTTTTGTTGGTTAGTCAGCATGCTGAAAAGAGAGGCACATTACCAAAGTTTTTCATCTTACACTCATTGGGACAAACTTAGGTATGTCAAATTCAAACAATCTCAACAATTTATACAACAGGAGAAAAGTTGCTGATTGGTTGGTAAGTCAACTCTGATTGACCAAGACATTGCAATGTAGAACATAATGCAGAACTATAGGCTCCTCATGCTCCCAGGTAACTGAAAAAAGCACAAGGCTTGATCATGTTCCTTTTGTTTGCCAATTAATGAATCACTTCTAGCAAGCTTGAGTCAGCCACATTGGGACCCCAAATGATGACCTTAAATTTGTTGTTAGTGCCACTATTAACACACTCGGGATTGTTCAGCAAGTACTGCCCGATCCCGGAATCACATCTAACAGCAGAGAAAAAGTGCTGAAAAAAACACAGCCAGTCTGACAGTATCTGTGAGAGCAGAAACAGAGTTAATGTTTTGAGTCCAATATGCCTCTTCTTCGGAATGGGTCATATTGAACTAGAAGCGTTAACTGTTTCTCTCTCCACAATTGCTGCCAGACATTTTTCCAGCATTTTCTGTTTCTTGTTTCAGATCTCTGGAACCTGTAGAATTTTGTTTTTATCCACCTTAGATTATCTCCTGGAAAGACAAAGCACCCCAAAAATTTAGGTCAAGGAAGGGGTTTCATGGTGCTCATTTGCCGTGGCTATTCAAATGGTACTTTCCACTAACAGAATGTTGCTGTCAGCTCAAAAAGATGTTCCGCCCACCAGACAATTGAGCAACATAATATATGACTCTTAAGTGCTGGTGTGATTGCAGGAATGTGAGCTGTATATCCTTGACCAAATCAAACAGCATGGGTACAGATAGTACTCAAATGGCCTGCACGTTCAAAACCCAAAACATCTCCAATTGATTGTGTTCCCATGATTGGGCAGCACATGTTGAATAATCCTGAATACGCCAATAGCTACATGAAGATTCAGTTTAAGATAATCAGTCAAACTCTTAAAGTGGCTCATTTACACTTGTTAGAAGCAAGTTATATGCACGTGCAAGAACCTGTTCTCTGCAAATTAAAGAAATATGTCAAGCCTGGCATCTTTTATGAATTACCCAGGTGTTTGGAGAGCCTATAGTTCCCTGTTGTTTTCTCCATGATGATGTCTTGGCCAATCAGAGTCAATTTGTCAACCAATTAGCACCCTATTCTGCAGTATAAATTGTTGTGATTGTTTGAAATTGGTATTCATGCATTTGACCTGATGACTGCAAGATAAAAAACTTCAGCAACATATGTCCCATTTCAGAAATATTCAAGTTCTGTGAAAGTCAGTATTAGTATAAAATACTTCCAGTGCAGTCATAGCATCATCAGATACTCAGTGAATATTGAATGTCCATTCCATTAGGCAGAGCCTTCTCGGCCTTTTGGCTAAGATCAAGTGTAGTATGGTTGGCAGCCCATGGTCGGCCGCACTTGGTTGAGGTCATTAGGTTGCGCTGAGGCTTCATATGTTTCATATGAAGCAATTTTTTAAAGCGGCAGCTCGGCCTTTTGGCTAAGATGCAAATGAGCTCAAGTCTTGGAGGAGGAACCTCCCCCTTCTCCAATCAGCTTGGCTCATGTAGATCAGGCCCAGGACAGGGTGGTTTGGTCGCTCGCCCTGTCTTGTCAGCCTGGATCTGAAATGTCTCAACTTGTTGAGACTCTGAATTGGATTTGATTTGATTGAATTGGAAAAGTATTTTTTAAAAATTTTTAACTTTGATTTCAAGCATTACTTCACTGGAACTCCCTCGTAGCTGCCCTTCATATCAAAGCAATAGTTCAATCGAATGTGGATCACTGACCCTGAGCAAAACTGTCCAAAGACAATCAAAAGGGAAAATAGATGAGGTTATAATTAGCACAGGGCGGCACAGTGGTTAGCACTGCTGCCTCATAGCGCCAGTGACCCGGGTTCAATTCCTGGCTTGGGTCAGTGTGGAGTTTGCACATTCTCCCTGTGTCTGTGTGGGTTTCGTCTAGGTGCTCCAGTTTCCTCCCACAGTCTGAAAGACGTGCTGGTTAGGTGCATTGGCCATGCTAAATTCTCCCTCAGTTACCCAAACAGGTGCCAGAGTGTGACGACTAGGGGATTTTCACAGTAACTTCATTGCAGGATTAATGTAAGTCTACTTGTGACTAATAAATAAACTTGAACTTTTAAAAATTATTTTGAATGATTTAAAAAGGCACCTTTTTGGTTAAATTGTTAGGTTAATAACACCGAGGCTTCAGGGTTTTTTTAATTTAAACTGACCAAACTAACGCAAACTAAGGTAGTTGTGGTCATCATAGGCCCAGGGCATCGCCACTGGAGTTCCCCAGGGTGTGCATTCAAATGTATTGATTTGAATCATCAGTGGTTTAACCATAAAGTCAGGCAGGACTGGTTTCTGAATGGAGGGCTGTGACAAGTGGCGTTCCTCAGGGATCAGTGCTGGGACCTTTGCTGTTTGTAATATATATAAATGACTTGGAGGAAAATTTAACTGGTTTGATTAGTAAGTTTGCTGACAACACAAAGGTTGGTAGATTTGCAGACAGCGATGAGGACCATCAGACGATACAGCAGGATATAAATCGGTTGGGCGGAGAGATGGCAGATGGAGTTTAATCTGGACAAATGTGAGGTAATGCATTTTGGAAGGTCGAATAAAGATAGGAAATATACAGTAAATGGCAGAACCCTTAAGAGTATTGATAGGCAGAGGGATCTGGGTGTACAGGTTACACAGGTCACTGAAAGTGGCAAAGCAGGTGGAGAAGGTAGTCAAGAAGGCATACGGCATGCTTGCCTTCATCAGCCAAGGCATTGAGTTTAAAAATTGGCAAGTCAAGTTGCAGCTTTATAGAACCTTAGTTAGGCCGCATTTGGAATATAGTGTTCAATTCTGGTCGCCACACTACCAGAAGGATGTGGAGGCTTTGGAGAGGGTACAGAAAAGATTTACCAGGATGTTGCCTGGTATGGAGGGCATTAGCTATGAGGGGAGGTTGGAGAAAATTGGTTTGTTCTCACTGGAACGACGGAGGTTGAGGGGCAACCTGATAGAAGTCTACAAAATTATGAGGGGCATGGACAGAGTGGATAGTCAGAAGCTTTTTTCCAGGGTGGAAGAGTCAATTACTAGGGGGCATTAGGTTTAAGGTGCGAGGGGCAAAGGAGAAGTATGAGGCAAGTTTTTTACCCAGAGGGTGGTGGGTGCCTGGAACTTGCTGCCAGAGGAGGTAGTGGAAGCATACGATAGTGAGTTTTAAGGGGCATCTTGACAAATACATGAATAGGATGGGAATAGAGGGATATGGTCCCCGGAAGGGTAGGGGGTTTTAGTTCAACCGGGCAGCATGGTCGGTGCAGAATTGGAGTGCCGAAGAGCCTGTTCCTGTGCTGTATTTTTCTTTGTTCTTTGGTGCAAGGGTATTTGCCGTACTAGGCGAACTAGTCTGCCTTCCAGGACCCCCAACCCAACACACACACACAATTTTTGGAAATGGATTACTCATGGGTAGTTGTTATGCGTGGACTGCCCTCTCTCTAGTCTCAGGCTCCCACTGTTGTGCAGCACCAGGCTCCCTCCTCCTGCTCACTGGATTCCCACGCTCCATTCATTCATCAACGCCCACATCACTGAGATCAAGGAGCTTTCTGACTGCTTGAAAACGCTGAGACGGCATGTTTACTAACCGGTATCACTCATTCTGCACACATGCTTTTAAACGATGAAACAAAACCTTTTAGATTTTTTTGTATTCATGTTACATGGTGATATAATATTGGAAACTTGGACTTTGGGGCGAGACACTGATGTACGAAGCAATCGTGAGATTTATAATCATTATGATTCACGTGGAGCATTCAAATATACAATTGACAAAAACCTGTCTCACTACCGAGCAGGGAAAATAGAGCTGATGTCATTTATATTTTAAAAAACATGGTCGTTTTAAATTAGTGTTGAGACAACTTGAATTGTTCATGCAATGATTTCTCACGAATCATCTTATTTTCCTTTACAATGCTAATGAAATCGTGTTGCTAAACGAATCAACCCCCGAAGGTGCCCCAGTCATTGCTGCTAAACATCCAAATGGCTATTTCATCCACAATATCTGAAACTACCCCGATAGATTCACTTGTTTTTTTTCCACAGCAGAATATTATCTGGCTATTTCAAAATATTCGTAGCCCTAAAAATGTATTTCTTTGACTTTGATCAATTCCGAATTGTAATTCGAAGCTATTGATTTTGCGGTTTCAAACACCCGTACTCTTGGGAAAGAATCCTGTCTGTTTCTCCTTTTCACACTTTTATCTTAATCTCACTAATACATGCTGGGATTCCCAAACCTTTGCCATCTCTACACCCTAACTATGACTGTAATATTACATTCTGCACCCTCTCCTTTCCTGCTCTATGCACGGGATGTTTTGTCAGTATAGGGGGCAAGAAACAATACTTTTCACTGTTTACTAATACATGTGACAATAATAAATCAAATCAAATATGGAACAAAAGAATTAAATTGGAAATCAACAATCATTCTAGCACAAGTAATACGTTTAATAAAACACCCCGAAATAAGTAAATTCCAAAGTACATCTGCCTTACTAGATTGTTGATGCATAAATTATAGCAAAGAATCTTGACGCTAGACTATACATAAAAACAAAATGTTACACCACATCATCCTCCAACAAGTTAATATATATTGGGAACTATGCACGCCACAAATTTTAACACAGTGGTTAAGCTAGCTGATGGCGCAGAGGATTTATTGCCATTTAATAAGAGACCTCAAAATATTGTATCAGACTTGCCAAGTTCCATCAGCGCTGCACTAAAACAATAGCCACTCAAAATTGAAAGTTATCTTTCATGTTGTAATTTTGAGTATATAACCGTTCAGTTGCTAGGCTTTGATCTCTTGTCAAAAACTAATTTAAAATATGAGCATTTAATTTCTATATGGGTTACTAAATGCATAGGCATTTGTCTCAATTGTGTTAATTTGTCCCAACTCTCCCACCAACTCCCATACTACATCTTGGAACAGAAATGAAACACAAACGCTCGATTGTATCAAAAAAACAATTCATTCTGGTTTAAATCTTTATCAGAATATTGTGTGATCTGCATTGCATTAACTGTTTTTCAATACCACATTGAACTGTAACTAAAAGATGCCACCATTTGAACTTCATTAGAGGATTTTGATTTGATTTGATATATTATTGTCACATGCATTTGTATACAGTGAAAAGTGTTGCTTCTTGTGCGCTATACAGACAAAGCATACTGTACATATAGAAGGACTAGACAGAGTGCAGAATGTAATGTTACAGTCATAGCTAGGGTGTAGAGAAAGATCAACTCCAAAGATGTGCGGGTTAGGTTGATTGGCCAGGTTAAAAATTGCCCCTTAGAGTCCTGGGATGCGTAGGTTAGAGGGATTAGCGGGTAAATATGTGGGGTGGGATTGTGGTCGGTGCAGACTCGATGGGCCGAATGGCCTCCTTCTGCACTGTAGGGTTTCTATGATTCTATGATTCTTCTAATATAAAGTGGGTTCATTCAAAAGTCTGATGGCAACAGGGAAGAAGCTGTTCTTGAGTCGGTTGGTACATGTCCTCAGATTTTTGTGTCTTTTTCCCAATGGAAGAAGGTGGAAGAGATTATGTCTGGGTTGCGTGGGGTCCTTGATTATGCTGGCTGCTTTTCCGAGGCAGCAGGAAACGTACCCAGAGTGAATGGATGGGAGGGTGGTTTGCGTGATGGACTGGGCTTCGTTCACGTCCCTTTGGAGTTTTTTTGTGGCCTTGGATAGAGCAGGAGCTATGCCAAACTGTGATATAACCAGAAAGGATGCTTTCTATGGTGCATCTGTAAAGGTTGGTGAGAGTCATAGTGGACAGGCCAAATTTTCTCAGCCTCCTGAGAAAGCTGAGGTGCTGGTGGGATTTCTTAACTATAGCGTCAGCATGGAGGGACCAGGACAGGTGGTTGGTGACCTGGACACTTAGAAACTTGAAGCTCTCGACCATTTCCACTTCATCCCCATTGATGTAGACAGGGGCATGTCCTCCACTACGCTTCCTGAAGTCAATGACTGTCTCCTTTGTTTTGTTGACGTTGATGGAGAGATTATTGTCGTCGCACCAGTTCACCAGATTCTCTATCTCTTTCCTATACTGTGTCTCGTCATTGTTTGAGACCTGATCCATTACGGTGGTGTCATCAGCAACTTGAAAATCGAGTGGGAGGGGAATTTGACCACGCAGTCATAGGCCTATAAGGAGTATAGTAAGGGGCTGAGGACACCCTTGTGGGGCATGGGTATTGAGGATGATCGTGGAGCAGGTGCTGTTGCCTATCCTTACTGATTGCTGTCTGTGGGTTAGGAAGTCTAGGATCCAGTCACAGAGGGAGAAGCCGAGCCCCAGGCCACGGAATTTGGTGCATTAGTACATTGTGACAGGCTAGGTGGCCTGGCTGGGGCCACAACTCATGTTAAAAGGCTATTAAAACTGTGATCAAGATAAAATGTTACCATTACTTCTGAAAGGAAAACACAGCTGGAGGAATGATCACAATCCCTTCCTTTCAGTATGAATAACCGAGTCTGCTAGGTAGTGGAAACACATTTATTATTTGCTCATCAATAAAAATCTGGCTGGCTTTCTGTTCCTTTTTTAAAAAAGTGTCACCTGAGGCGATTGTCTGGTTCATCACTAAGATAAAAGCACAATACTGTGGAATCTGAATCAAAAACAGAAAATACTGAAAATTCTCAGCAGTCTGACAGCATCTGTGGAAAGAGAATAGAGCCAACTTTTTCAAAGCTGGAGCTACTCACCGATGATTCCATAGCGTTCAACTCCTGATGATTTAGCACAGTTCCAGAGTCCAATAAAGTAAAACGTTTCCTTCCCTCTCTTCTAAATCTGTGTCTCATTCTTGACCTATGAACGAGAAGGCTTCTTCTATCTGCTTCATCCTTTCATAATTCTATATATGGCTTTTACCATACCTTAACATTGAACAACAGGTGTATGTGGGGAAACGTCTTGGATGCATTTATAATAAATAACTTTTATGGAAGTTTTGTTTTTAAGAACTGAATAGTTTTCAATGTGTTTGTGCTCTAAATGTTATTTCTACTCTAAATTAAGGTGCCGAATAAGGAAGGCCCGATGAAGAAAATAGGGAAATCTTTGCTCTGCTTTGTGGTACCGACTGATTTGTAAACGCAACTTGGAAAAGATGGACAGTATCTTTTCTCAGTTTTCTGCTGGTGACAGGTTCCTCATACTTAGTCAATTGGGTATTCAACTTGAGTTTATCACAATTCTTTTTTGCCCTGTGCACTCAACAAATGTGTCGCAAATCAATCCACACTTGCAGTTTTGAAAGGTGAAACATAATATTCAATCTGTGTGCAAAATATCTGTTAATTACATAAAGAGGACATATAATAGGAAAACATAGTATCGGTAAAAAATGGAACAGGAAAACTAATGCATAATTTCCTGTTGTTTACTATGCAATCAAGAATTCCAGAGATGTGGTTCTATTGTGATCAGTGTGTACCCATAAGTGCTGTAGACTAGCAACCTGGGCTGAAGTGTGGTAAGTTTCTACAGACTCATTTTCTGAATAGTACTTCTCCATCAGATACTCTGCACTGAATCTTCTCAGCAGTATTGGTTGAGCGTGAGTGATGAAAACTAGGATATAAGAGATTTTCTTTCTTGGTTGCCAACCTTCCAGGATTGATCGGGAGTCTCTATGAAGATCAATCTCCAGGACTCTGCTGTGTACAACCCTGGAAGAAAACCCTGGGCGGCACGGTGGCATAGTGTTTGGTGGCATGGTGGCATAGTGGTTTGCACTGCTGCCTCACAGTGCAAGGGACCTGGGTTCAATTCCTGGCTTGGGTTACTGTCTGTGTGGAATTTGCATGTGCTCCCTGTGTCTGTGTGGGTTTCCTCCGGGAGCTCTGGTTTCATCCCACAGTCCAAAGATGTGTGGGTTAGGTGCATTGGCCATGCTAAATTGCCCCTTAGTGTCTCGGAATGTGTGGATTAGTGGGGTAAATATGTGGGGTTATGGGGATAGGGCCTGGATAGGATTGTTATCAGTGCAGGCTTGATGGGCTGAATGGCCTCTTTCTGTAGGGATTCTATGACAATTAAAGTGACGTTAAAAAATGTTGTTTTTTTGTCAGTTTCTTTGAACATTTCTCTTTACCAGATATGAAAATATTGAATTTTGGGGAGAAGAGAGGCTCATTGGTTGACAGTCAAGCATCACTCAATTGATTAACGAGTCTTTTTACTTTCCACTTGATGTAAGAAGGCAGTTCACCATAAGGATGGGTGAGTTGGCCAATGAATGGCTGGAGAATGGGGGCAATGCATGTGCTGATACCTCCAGGAATACATTTAATCACAGTTGGCAACCCTAATTTATCCATAATTAGCAACCGTCTTCCTTTCCCAAAGGCTGGTGATTCTTGAAACTGCCTCATCAATGGCTTAACAATCCCTTCCCTTTTTGAAATGTTCTTCTCCCCAAAATTCTTCAATGTCTCCCTTAGGGGATCACCCACAGATAGCTACCACAGCTAACATTATCCTCAACCATGAAGGCTGCTCTGAATTTATAATAAAAGAAAAATACTGTAGATGCTGGAAATCTGAAATGAGATATTAGACAGGCTAGGCTTGCATCCACTGGAGTTCAGAAGAGTAAGAGATGACTTGATTGAAGCATATAAGATCCTGAGGGGTCTTGGCAGAATGGATGTGGAGAGGATGCTTCCTCTCATGGGAGAATCTAGAACTAAGGGTCGCTGACTAAAAAGGATCACCCATTTAAGACAGATGAGGCAAATTATTTTTCACTCAGAGGGTTGTGAGTCTTTTGAACTCTTCCTGAAAAGATGGTGGAAGAAGGGCCTTTGAATATTTCTAAAGCAGAGGTGGATAGATTCTTGGTAAACAAGGTGGCGATAGGTTATTGGGGGTAAGCGGAGTGCAAATTTGAGGTTACGATCAAATCAGCCACGATTTTATGAAATGATGAAGCAGACTCAAGGGGCCGAATGGCCTTCCCCCTGATCGCTGTTCCTATGTTGGTAAAAATAGAAAGTGTCTGAATTTATCCTGCACATGAATGTGCATGTTTCATGCTATCATCTACCCAATCCATCTTGCTGCAAATTTATAAATGCTTTGTGTTATTTTGTTTTCATTAGTTTCTTTGCAAAATAAAAATTTAATTTTTGTACATAATAAATGGTTAGGTGTTATTTTATTCTCATTGATTTTTACATGATAAAATTGAAATTTATGAGTTCGAAAAGAAAAAGATGCACTGGCCCGTACGGGGATCGAACCCGCGACCTTGGCGTTATTAGCACCACGCTCTAACCAACTGAGCTAACCGGCCGGTATATGCAATGGGTCGGATTCCGACATTATTTATAAGTGTCTCATAGTTACGTTTTTCCGACAAGTACTATTTCTGAAGTGCAAAATAGATTATTACAATGTTACCAGTTTTTTTCCTAAAAGTTTGCAGGCTTAATCCATCTGGCGGCAATTGTGTCCACTTTGCATTCAAACAGATATTTTAAATTTAAACGAGGGGTTCTGTACGCTTCATTTATCTCCAGTGCAAGTGTTATTTGTGGTAGACTTTCTGTAAAGTTGCTAATTCTATTTGATTATTACTCCAGATTGGTTAATGTCTTGTTAAGATTCACTTTTTTCTCCCGTTTTCACTTTGAGCAATTTCAACACAATTCATGGGATCAATTTGTTTTTCCTGTGTGCATCAAGTTTGATCTCCCAGTGTTTTATCAAAGCTTGGAGTGCACATGAGCAAGTCCAGGACAATGGATAAAGGATACTCGAACATGGCAGCTTGTGGAGTTGGTCTTCCATAAGCACTGGAGTGGGGAACACGAGGATCTGGCATGGGAGTGTAGTGGAGGACATGCTCCTGTCTACGTCAAGAGGCATGGAGTGGAATTGGACGAGAGCTTCTTCAAGTTTCGAGGTGTCCAGACCACCAACAACCTATCCTGGTCCCTCCACTACGACGCTACAGTTAAGAAAGCCCACCAACACCTCTACTTTCTCAGGAGATTAAGGAAATTTGACATGTCCGCTACAACTCTCACCAACTTTTACAGATGCACCATAGAAATCCTTTCTATTTGTATCACAGCTTGGTATGGCTTCTGCTCTGACCAAGACCGCAAAAAACTACAAAGGGTTGTGAACGAAGCCCAGTCCATCATGCAAACCAGCCTCCCGCCCATTGACTCCGTCTACACTCCCCACTGCCTTGGAAAAGCAGCCAGCATAATCAAGGACCCTACGCACCCCGGACATGGAGATCCAGCTTCTTCTGGTGGGAAAAAGATACAAAATTTTGAGAACACATATCAACCAACTCAAGAACAGCTTCTTCCCTGCTGCCATCAGACTTTTGAATGGACCTACCTCATATTAAGTTGATCTTTCCCTACACCTTCACCTGCAGTGAAGAAAGTTATCTCCAATTGCAACAGGATCTTGCTCAATTGGGCCAGTGGGCTGACGAATGGCAGATGAAGTTTAAATTAGACAAATGCGAGGTGATGCGTTTTGGTAGATTGAACCAGGGCAGGACTTACTCAGTTAATGGTTGGGCATTGGGGAGAGTTACAGAACAAAGAGATCTTGGGGTACATGTTCATAGCTCCTTGAAAGTGTAGTCACAGGTGGACAGAGTGGTGAAGAAGGCAGTCGGCATATTTGGTTTCATCGGTCAGAACATTGAATACAGAAGTTGGGACGTCTTGTTGAAGTTGTACAAGACATTGGTAAGGCCACACTTGGAATACTGTGTGCAATTCTGCTCACCCTATTATAGAAAGGATATTATTAAACTAGAAAGAGTGCAGAAAAGATTTACTAGGATGCTACTGGGACTTGATGGATTGCGTTACACTCGATTGATGGATTACTATCTCAATGGAAACAAATTAAAACATGCTACCGTGCAAAGGGACCTGGGGGTCCTTGTGCATGAGACGCAAAAGCCCAGTCTGCAGGTACAACAGGTGATCAAGAAGGCAAATGGGATGTTGGCCTATATTGCGAGGGGGATAGAATATAAAAGCAGGGATGTCTTGATGCACCTGTACAGGGCATTGGTGAGGCCGCAGCTGGAATACTGTGTGCAGTATTGGTCCCCTTATATGAGGAAGGATATATTGGCATTGGAGGGAGTGCAGAGAAGGTTCACCAGGTTGATACCGGAGATGAGGGGTTTGGATTATGAGGAGAGGCTGAGGAGATTGGGTTTGTACTCGTTGGAGTTTAGAAGGATGAGGGGGGATCTTATGGAGACTTATAAGATAATGCGGGGGCTGGATAGGGTGGAGGCGGAGAGATTCTTTCCACTTAGTAAGGAAGTTAAAACTAGAGGACACAGCCTCAAAATAAAGGGGGGTCGGTTTAAGACAGAGTTGAGGAGGAACTTCTTCTCCCAGAGGGTGGTGAATCTCTGGAATTCTCTGCCCACTGAGGTGGTGGAGGCTACCTCGCTGAATATGTTTAAAGCGCGGATGGATGGATTCCTGATCGGTAAGGGAATTAAGGGTTATGGGGATCAGGCGGGTAAGTGGTACTGATCCACGTCAGATCAGCCATGATCTTATTGAATGGCGGGGCAGGCTCGAGGGGCTAGATGGCCTACTCCTGCTCCTATTTCTTATGTTCTTATGTTATAAGGAGAGGCTGAATAGACTGGGACTTTTTTCTCTGGAGCGTAGGAGGCTGAGGGGTGACCTTATAGAGGTCTATAAAATAATGAGGGACATAGACAAGGTAGATAGTCAATATCTTTTCCCAAAGGTAGGGGAGTCTAAAATTAGAGGGCATAGGTTTAAGGTGAGAGGGGAGAGATACAAAAGTGTCCAGAGGGGCAATTGTTTCACACAGAGGGTGGTGAGTGTCTGGAACAAGCTGCCAGAGGTAGTAGCAGAGGCGGGTACAATTTTATCTTTTAAAAAGCATTTAGATAGTTACATGGGTACGATGGGTATAGAGGGATATGGGCCAAATGCGGGCAATTGGGATTAGCTTAGGGGTTTTTTAAAAAAAGGCAGCATGGACAAGTTGGGCCGAAGGGCCTGTTTCCATGCTGTAAACCTCTATGACTCTATGACCTTAGTTATGACTGTAACACTACATTCTGCACCCTCTCCTTTCCTTCTCGATGTACGGTATGCTTGTCTGTACAGCGCGCACAAAACAACATTTTTCACTGTATATCAATACATGTGACAATAATAAATCAAATCAAATCAAAATGATTTATAGGTTGGGGTGAAAGATTGACTGGTGGGTCTTCATGATTTCCCCTGCAGAAATTCTGCAAAAGTGGTTTCCTAGCTAAAAAGTAAAATGATTTTAGAAATGCTCTACTCGTTATCTAAAGTGCTAACTACACTTAAACTTTCCTTGTAAAAGTTGCAGTCGTATTGTAGCAAAAGTGCTGCAAGCTCTTCAGTGAACTTAAACAGAAACCCAGCATCACGAACCAAGATCTAAAAAAAAATCAATGAATTTGGTATAACAATTATGTGTTTCTATTTCGTCAAACATACATCAATATGGCTTAGGTCAGTTTATAAAGCTCATTAAAAACAATTTATATTTATATTGTGTCTTTAACGATAGGACCATAAGATGTAGGAGCAGAAGTAAGCCATTCGGCCCATCAAGTCTGCTCCACCATTCAATGAGATCATGATTGATCTGATGTAATGATAAACCCCACTTTCCGCCTTATCCCCCTAACCCTTGATTCATTTACTGATTAAAGATCTGTCTACTTCAGCCTTGAACACACTCAACAACCCAACCTCTACAGCTATCTGTGGTCAAGAATTTTGCAGACTCACTATGCTTTGTAACGTAATGAAACATCCCAAGACGCTTTACAGGAGCATTATAAAACAAAGTATGACACCAAGCTACATAACGAGATATTACGTCAGGTGATTAAAAGTTTGGTTAAAAATGTAGGTTTAAATTACTCATTTATTCTCTAAAAAGTCAGAGCTGTTTACTATGTTATTGCATCTGAAAATGCCTTACAAAAATCCTTTTAAAATTCTACCTGTTGTCCCCATACACATTAAAGAAGGCATTGCTTGCCTTTCTTAGTCGGGGCATTGAGTACAAGATTCAGGATGTCATGTTGCAGCTGCAGCTTTATAAAACTTTGGTTAGGTTGCACTTAAAATATTGCGTTCAATTCTGGTCCTTCTGGAGGGATGTGGAGGCTATGAAGAGGGTGCAGAAGAGATGCTACCTGGATTAGACGGTATGAGCTATAAGGAAAGGCTGGAGACTGAGGGGAGACCTGATAGAAGTCTACAAATTTATGAGAGGCATAGATAGGGTTGACAGTCAGAATCTTTTTCCCAAAGTTGAAATGTCTAATATTAGGGGGGCATGCACTTAAGGTGAGAGAGGGAAAGTTCAAAGGAGATGTGAGGGGAAAGTTTTTTACACAGAGATTGGTAGGTGTCTGGAACGCGCTGCCAGGGGTGGTGATGCAGACAGATACGATAGGGATGTTTAAGGGGCTTTTAAATAAGCACATGAATATGGAAGAAATAGAGAGATCTGGACCAAGGGCAGGTAGAAGGGATTAGTTTAATTTGGAGTCATGTTTGGCATAACATCGTGGGCCGAAGGGCCTGTTCCTGTGCTGTACTGTTCTGTATTCCATGATGTTCCCCTTCCTCACAAAAGAACATCCTGGGCTCACCATTGACTGTAAGAGGTTTCAAGACCAGATCATAAATTTTGGATTGGGAGGCACTGAATGCAGAGGTATCAGGACAACTTATTAAGCAACAAAATTTATACTAAACAAAAGAAGGCAGATGATATCAGAAGTGGTTTGTCTTTCTGCTAACTTAGGGGCATGTGACATCTCTTCTCTCTTCTCTCCCTGTCTTTTTGAAATCCATGTACTGAGTCTCTTCAAGTCAGTTTTTTTACCCTCTGTAGCGAGGCGTCTTGCTATGTTCTCATGTTGCCATTGTGCTTGAATCTTTGTTATTTAATTTGTCATGGACAAGTGTCTCATGGTCGCAGTCAACACCTAAACATCATTGACATTTTCCTGTATAATAGAACCATAGAACCATAGAAAATTACAGCTCAGAAACAGGCCCTTTGGCCCTTCTTGTCTGTGCTGAACCATTTTTTGCCTAGTCCCACTGACCTGCACTTGGACCATATCCCTCCACACCCCTCTCATCCATGAACCCGTCCAAGTTTTTCTTAAATGTTAAAAGTGACCCCGCATTTACCACTTTATCCGGCAGCTCATTCCACACTCCCACCACTCTCTGCGTGAAGAAACCCCCCCTAATATTCCCTTTAAACTTTTCTCCTTTCACCCTTAACCCATGCCCTCTGGTTTTTTTCTCCCCTAGCCTCAGCGGAAAAAGCCTGCTTGCATTCACTCTATCTATACCCATCAAAATCTTATACACCTCTATCAAATCTCCCCTCAATCTTCTACGCTCCAGGGAATAAAGTCCCAACCTATTCAACCTCTCTCTGTAACTCAGCTTCTCAAGTCCCGGCAACATCTTTGTGAACCTTCTCTGCACTCTTTCAACCTTATTTACATCCTTCCTGTAACTAGGTGACCAAAACTGTACACAATACTCCAAATTCGGCCTCACCAATACCTTATATAACCTTACCATAACACTCCAACTTTTATACTTGATACTCCGATTTATAAAGGCCAATGTACCAAAGGCACTCTTTACGACCCTATCCACCTGTGACGTCACTTTTAGGGAATTCTGTACCTGTATTCCCAGATCCCTCTGTTCAACTGCACTCATTCAGAGTCCTACCATTTACCCTGTACGTTCTTCTTTGGTTTGTCCTTCCAAAGTGCAATATCTCACACTTGTCTGTGTTAAATTCCATTTTCCATTTTTCAGCCCATTTTTCTAGTTGGTCCAAATCCCTCTGCAAGCTTTGAAAACCTTCCTCACTGTCCACTACACCTCCAATCTTTGTATCATCAGCAATCTTGCTGATCCAATTTACCACATTATCATCCAGATCATTGATATAGATGGACCCAACACCGATCCCTGCGGCACACCACTAGTCACAGGCCTCCACTCAGAGAAGCAATCCTCCACAACCACTCTCTGGCTTCTTCCATTGATGTGGAGATGCCGGCGTTGGACTGGGGTAAGCACAGTAAGAAGTCTCACAACACCAGGTTAAAGTCCAAAAAAGGTTGGACTTTAACCTGGTGTTGTGAGACTTCTTACTGTTCTTCCATTGAGCCAGTGTCTAATCCAATTTACTACCTCCCCATGTATACCTAGCGACTGAACCTTCCTAACTAACCTCCCATGAGGGACCTTGTCAAAGGCCTTGCTGAAATCCAGGTAGACAACATCCACCACCTTCCCTTCATCCACTTTCCTGGTAACCTCCTCGAAAAACTCTAATAGATTGGTCAAACATGACCTACCACGCACAAAGCCATGTTGACTCTCCCTAATAAGTCCCTGTCTATCCAAATATTTGTAGATCCTATCCCTTATCACACCTTCCAATAACTTGCCCACCACCGACGTCAAACTTACTGGCCTATAATTTCCCGGATTTCTTTTGGAACCTTTTTTAAACAACGGAACAACATGAGCCACCCTCCAATCATCCGGCACCTCCCCCATGAATACTGACATTTTAAATATGTCTGCCAGGGCCCCTGCAAGTTCAACACTAGCTTCCCTCAAGGTCCGTGGGAATACCCTGTCCGGTCCTGGGGATTTATCCACTCTGATTTGCCTCAAGACAGCGAGCACCTCCTCCCCTTTAATCTGTAAAGGTTCCATGACCTCCCTACCTGTTTGCCCTATTTCCGTAGACTCCATGCCCGTTTCCTCAGTAAATACGGATGCAAAAAAACCATTTAGTATCTCCCCCATCTCCTTTGGTTCCATACACAGTCTACCACTCTGGTCTTCAAGAGGACCAATTTTATCCCTCACTATCCTTTTGCTCCTAACATGTCTTCTTTTAGCCCTCCTGATTTCCCTCTTAAGTAGCTTCTTGCACTTTTTATACTCCTCGAGCATCTGATCTGTTCCTTGCTGCCTGTACGTTTCATACAACTCTCTCTTCCTCTTAATCAGTGTTACAATCTCCCTCGAGAACCAAGGTTCCTTATTCCGATTTACTTTGCCTTTAATCCTGACAGGAACATACAAACTCTGCACTCTCAAAATTTCTCCTTTGAAGGCCTCCCGTTTTCCATTTACATCCTTAGCAGAGAACAGCCTGTGCCAATCCACACTTCCCAGATCCCTTCTCATTTCATCAAATTTGGCCTTTTTCCAGTTCAGAACTTCAACCCGAGGACCAGATCTATCCTTATCCACGATCAGGTTGAAACTAATGGCATTATGATCACTGGATCCAAAGTGTTCCCTCACACTCACATCCATCACCTGCCCTAACCCATTTCCCAATAGGAGATCCAATATCGCATCCTCTCTAGTTGGCACCTCTATATACTGATGTAGAAAATTCTCCTGAACACATTTTACAAACTCTACCCCATCTAAACCTTTAACAGTTGCCAAATGTAATAATCCTTACACTCATTTAGTTATAGCTCCAAAGTACAATGATCTAAACGTTTCAAAGCACAGCCTTTGATCACAACTGGTAACATAGTTCAGACATTTGTTCTTACTTGCCTTTTGCTATTCACACGGCATCTTCAATTCCTGTTAGTGTGACTTTGATTTGATCCAAGTCACACAGGCCATATGTCCGAAGCATATATTTAGAATTAACCCTTCTTCTACCAAAAACTCATACAACATACACATAAAAAGGGATTTATAACACAAAGTATAAAAAGTACAAACAGTATAAAAAGTTCACACTTCCTACATGACCAGAAAACTTTGTTCGACCACCATATAAATAATGTGGTGACATGAGCAGGTGAGAGACTGGGAATTCTACGGCAAATAACTTATCTCTGCGCACCAAAGTCTGTGCACCATCTATAAGTATGAAATACTCTCCACTTGCATGGATGAATGCACCTCCCACAACACTTAAGAAGTTTGATACCATCCAGCCTGTTTGAATGGCACCCCACCTGCTACCTTAAACTTTCACTCCCTCCATCATATGCACATCATATTGACTTTAAGAGGTTAGCAGTGCGTACTATCTACAAGATATACTGTAGTGACCTCCCAAGTCTCCTTTGACAATGCTTTCCAAATCTGTGACCTTTGCCACCAAGGGACAAGGGCAGCATAAGCATGGGAACACCATCACTTACAGGTTTCCCTCCAAGTCACACACCACCCTGACTTAGAATTATATCGTAGGAAGTCTCACAACACCAGGTTAAAGTCCAACAGGTTTATTTGGTAGCACAAGCCACTAGCTTTCGGAGCACTGCTCCTTCATCAGGTGAGTGGGATTTCAGTTCACAAACAGGGCATATAAAGACACAAACTCAATTTACAAAATAATGGTTGGAATGCAAGTCTTTACAGGTAATCAAGTCTTAAAGGTACAGACAATGTGAGTGGAGAGAGGGTTAAGCACAGGTTAAAGAGATGTGTATTGTCTCCAGCCAGGACAGTTAGTGAGATTTTGCAAGCTCAGGCAAGTCGTGGGGGTTACAGATAGTGTGACATGAACCCAAGATCCTGGTTGAGGCCGTCCTCATGTGTGCGGAACTTGGCTATCAGTCTCTGCTCAGCGACTCTGCGTTGTCGTGTGTCGTGAAGGCCGCCTTGGAGAACGCTTACCCAAAGATCAGAGGCCGAATGCCCGTGACCACTGAAGTCTTCCCCAACAGGAAGAGAACACTCTTGCCTGATGATTGTCAAGCGGTGTTCATTCATCCGTTGTCATAGCGTCTGCATGGTTTCCCCACTGTACCATGCCTCGGGACATCCTTTCCTGCAGCGTATACCTGATGAAGGAGCAGCGCTCCAAAAGCTAGTGGCTTGTGCTACCAGATAAACCTGTTGGACTTTAACTTGGTGTTGTGAGACTTCTTACTGTGTTTACCCCAGTCCAACGCCGGCATCTCCACATCTTAGAATTATATCACTATTCCTTCACCATTTCTAGGTCAAACCCCTTGAACTCCCTCCCTCATGGCACTGTGGGTGGATCAAGAAGACAGCTCACCACTACCTTCTCAAGAGCAATTAGGGATAGACAATAATCCACCTTTGCCGTGGCACCCACACCAGTGAACACCCTGCAAAAAGGAAGCAGCAACCTCACACATGAAGAAAGGCAAGGTATCACTGGGCTGCCAGTCCCTGGAATCAAATCACTGTGCAAGTTCACCACCGACAGAAGAGCAGTCATAGAAGAAAACTGGGAGAAAAAATAGTTTGTAGAGTGGCCTGTGATTTTAGAATGTTTTAATGTTTTTTTTCCAAGGGTTTGAATATAATTCAATATATTCATTTGTGTAAAGAGAAAATATGATGTGGAGATGCCGGCGTTGGACTGGGGTACGCACAGTAAGAAGTCTCACAACACCAGGTTAAAGTCCAACAGGTTTATTTGGTAGCATGAGCTTTTGGAGTGCTGCTTCTTCATCAGGTGAGTGCCTCTCTGATGAAGGGGCAGCGCTCCGAAAGCTCTTAAAGAGAAAATAAGTAGAGCATCTGAACAGTTGAAGGAAATACAGTATATCAGATATGGTGAACACAGTTCTATGGTTAATTTAACAAATGTCAGTGAAATTGCAGTGCAAGGAAGTTAACTATTCAAGAGGGTTAGTCTGCCCATTTGAGAGGCCGTTCAATTTTGTTCTAGTAGTGGCTAATGTTATGTCTTCTGGTTCCAAGCCATTTAAAGTAGTCACACCTTTTGACTCAAAACACTTCACTGAGTGCATTTAGTTCTCCATGTGGCTGGTGGACTGATATATTGCTGCTCGGCACATGACTGCAGTGCAGCAGTGAATGGATGTATGTAGGCATAACAATTAGTTTCAAAACACTTTCTGAATAATATAACAACATAGAAAAGTGCAGTGCTGCTGGAGTGCACCAGAGTGGCCCTCCGGCTCCTTTGATTTCAAGAAGTCTTGTAAACTCAATTCAATACCAAACCTGGACATTCAAGTGATCAATATTTGAAAAATGCTGTAAAGCTGCTCTGTTCCAATCACAGGCTGGTTCCTCCCTGTATTTGCTGCTGATAGGGCGACTAGCTGGAGCAGCAGTGAGGGGCCCAGTCAAGGCAGCAGGAGTGGCAGAGCCCAGGTGAGGCAGCTAGAACAGCAGTGCGCAGCCCGGGGAACAGCATCACAGCTAGTCCCACTCCTTGACCTTTTCCCTCTAGCCCCATAAAATCTTTTCTCTTCAGATAATTATCCAGCTCCCTTTTGAAAACTGCAATTGAATTTGTCTCCACCACACGCTCAGGCAGTGCATTCCAGATTCAAACCTTTTGTTGTATAAAGAAGCTTTCCTCTTGTTGCCTCTGGTTCTTTCATGATTCACCTTAGGGTTTTCGGCCTTCTGGCGATGGGCATATGTTTTCCCCATTTACACTCTCCAGCTCCCTCATGATTCTAAACACTTCTAACAAATCTCCTCTCAATCTTTTCTTTCACAGTCAACAGTCAATTTTCACAGTAACTTCATTGCAGTGTTAATGCAAGCCTACTTATGACACTAAAAAATAAATAAACTTCAAACTCTTCTCCAAGAAGAGCAGCCCCACCTTTGCTAATCTATCCACACACCTGAAGTTTCTCACCTTCAGAACTATTCTTGTCAATCTTTTCTACACCCTTTAGAAAACCTTCACATTCTTCCCATTGAGGCTGAACCAATGTTTTGTGAAGAGTTCATAACCTATTTGCTGCTGTACTCTGAGCCTCTATGTATAAAACAATGGATTTAGTATTAATTTCTCAACCTGTCCTGTCGCCTTCAATGATTTGTGCACAGATACACCCAGATCCCTCTGCTCCTGCCTTTCCTTTAGAATTGGACCAGTTATGTTATGTCAACTCTCATTGCTCTTCTGACCAAAATATATCATTTCACACTTCTCAACACTAAATTTCATCTGCCATGGGTCTGCCCATTCCATCAGCCTGTCTATATCCTCTTGAAGTCTGTCACTATCCTACAGTTCACAGTGTTGCTTCATCTTCAAATTTTGAAATTGTGCCCTGTACATGCAGGTCGAGGCTATAAATAGAAATCAAGAAGAGCTGTGATCCCTCCATATGCTATTTGATTTGATTTATTATTGTCACATGTATTAGCATACAATGAAAAGAATTGTTTTGTGGTGATATAAACAGGGCCTAGTTTTAAGGCTGATAAAATTGGATATCCTAAATTAAAGAATTGGGCACATTGAAATCAAACACAGTCAAACCTCAGGCTGGCCAATTATAAAATACACAAACATGTCTGGGCCTGACCCATCAACCACCCATCAAAGGTTGTTACACTCTACTTGATACTGAGCAGGAGATCATTGCACCCCATTGAAATGCACTGGCCTATTGTTAGAAGCCCAGATCGGGCCAGACTTTCCATCACCAAAAGTTCCTGGGAGATGGGATACCTGGGGGCGGACCCTCGTGTCCTGTCAGGCAGACATCAAGAAACTCACTGGGTATTGGAACCCCCTCCTGGGACCTCATTGGCCGGAAGCCAGAGAAGTTTCTGGAAAGGCAAGCAGGCTGGGGGATAAAGGGACACACTTTGAGAGACCAGCAGCGAAGACTCGACAAGGGAGGCAGCCGTGACCATTCGGAAGACTGAACACAGAAGGAAGGAAGGAAGAAGCTGCCATCGAGACGCACCTTCGTGATGACGGACCAGAGGGACTCAGAGAATCGGGCCTGCAGTTCAACCAAACCATCTTTACGGGTAGTATACTTGAATCTGCTGGGGTATCCTCTTGTTTTATGTGTGTAATTTAAGGGTTAATAGTGTTATTATTAATAAAATTGTTGAACCTTTACTTGTGTTTGTCCTTTGTCCATCTTGCAAATAAGGACACCGGGGTAAAACCTTGGAGTAAGTAAACTGGTTGAAAGTATCTGAAAATTAACAGGTGCAACAGTTTCATGCGCGCTATACAGACAAAACATACCGTTCATAGAGAAGGAAACAAGAGAGTGCAGAATGTCGTGTTACAGTCATAGCTAGGGTGTAGAGAAAGATCAACTTAATGTGAGGTAAGTCCATTCAAAAGTCTGACAGCAGCAAGGAAGAAGCTGTTCTTGAGTCGGTTGTACGTGACCTCAGACGTTTGTATCTTTTTCCTGATGGAAGAAGGTGGAAGAGAGAATGCCTGGGGTGCGTGGGGTCCTTAATTATGCTGGCTGCTTTGCCGAGGCAGCGGAAAGTGTGGACGGAGTCAATGAATGGGAGGCTGGTTTGCGTGATGGATTGGGCTACATTCATGACCTTTCGGAGTTCCTTGTGGTATTGGGCAGAGCAGTTGTGATACAACCAGAAAGAATGCTATCACCAAGTTGTGATAGAACCAGAAAGAATGCTTTCTATGATGCATCTGTAAAAGTGGGTGAGAGTCGTCGCTGACATGCCAAATTTCCTTAGTCTTATGAGAAAGTAGAGGCATTGATGGACTTTCTTAACTATAGTCGGTATCCATGGGTGAGATGCCGGATGATTGGAGGATAGCTCATGTTGTTCCGTTGTTTCCAAAAGGCTCAAGAAGTAATGTGGGAAATGAAAGGCCAGTACGTTTGACGTCAGTAGTAGGTAAATTATTGGATGGAGTACTAAGAGATAGGATCTACAAATATTTGGATAGCAGGGACTTATTAGGGAGAGTCAACATGGCTTTGTGCGTGGTAGGTCATGTTTAACCAATCTATTAGAGTTTTTCGAGGAGGTTACCAGGAAAGTGGATGAAGGGAAGGCAGTGGATGTTGTCTACATGGACTTCAGTAAGGCCTTTGACACGGTCCCGCATGGGAGGTTAGTTAGGAAGGTTCAGTCGCTAGGTATACATGGAGAGGTAGTAAATTGGATTAGACATTGGCTCAATGGAAGAAGCCAGAGAGTGGTAGTGGAGGATTGCTTCTCTGAGTAGAGGCCTGTGACTCGTAGCGAGCCACAGGGATCAGCGCTGGGTCCATTGTTGTTTGTCATCTATATCAATGATCTGGATGATAATGTGGTAAATTGGATCAGCAAATTTGCTGATGATACAAAGATTGGAGGTGTAGTGGACAGTGAGGAAGGTTTTCAAAGCTTGCAGAGGGATTTGGACCAGCGAGAAAAATGGGCTGAAAAATGGCAGATAGAGTTTAATGCAGACAAGTGTGAGGTATTGCATTTTGGAAGGACAAACCAAGGTAGAACAGACAAGGTAAATGGTAGGACACTGAAGAATGCAGTAGAACAGAGGGATTTGGGAATACAGATACATAATTCCCTAAAAGTGGCGTCACAGGTAGATAGGGTCGTCAGGAGTGCTTTTGGTACATTGGCCTTTATAAATCAAAGTATTGAGTATAAGAGTTGGAATGTTATGGTGAGGTTGTATAAGACATTGGTGAGGCCGAATTTAGAGTATTGTGTGCAGTTTTGGTCACCTAATTACAGGAAGGATATTAATAAGGTTGAAAGAGTGCAGAGAAGGTTTACAAGGATGTTGCCGGGACTTGAGAAACTGAGTTACAGAGAAGGGTGGATAGGTTAGGACTTTATTCCCTGGAGCGTAAAAGAATGAGGGGAGATTTGATAGAGGTGTATAAAATTATGATGGGTATAGATAGAGTGAATGCAAGCAGGCTTTTTCCACTGAGGCTAGGGGAGAAAAAAACTAGAGGACATGGGTTAAGGGTGAAGGGGGAAAAGTTTAAAGGGAATATTAGGGGGGGCTTTTTCACAGAGAGATTGGTGGGAGTGTGGAATGAGCTGCCAGATGAAGTGGTGAATGCGGGCTCACTTTTAACATTTAAGAAAAACTTGGACAAGTACATGGATGAAAGGGGTGGGGAGGGATATGGTCCAGGTGCAGGTCAGTGGGACTAGGCAGAAAAATGGTTCGGCACAGCCAAGAAGGGCCAAAAGGCCTGTCTCTGTGCTGTAATGTTCTATGGTTCTATGGTTCTAGTGTCGCTTGGGGGGACCGGGACAGGTTGTTGGTGATCTGAACACCTAAAAACTTGAAGCTGTCCACCCTACCTCCCGATCAGAAGTAAATAAAGTCTTCTGTAATTCATGTTTCAGTAGGATTAAATAAAATAATTAAACTGTTACTTAATGAAATTCTAACTGTGCTAAAGATTAAAGTTTCAAAATACCACACGGTTCAAAATAAAATGCCTAACTGGCACTAATATTTTTCACCTAAAAAGCATATCTTTACTGACGTTTGGGGACTAAAATGATTAATACATAGTGTAATGACTTTAATCAGGCCATTGAAGTTGGCCTATTGGAATACGAGCTCCCTGATTAAGGGGCCAATTGATGGGCCAATAAGGGAGACTTTACTTTGCATATAACCGGGAGTGTCACTCCCAAAGATAGACTGCTGACTGACAGCACTCTGCTGTTGGGATTGTAAATAAAGGGATTCTGGTGAAGGGACTTCTGCCTCTGTGAACTTATTACACATAGGAAAAGAATCTAATAGTGGATTTAGAAATAATATGCCCAACACATTTTTTTGGAGCTCCTGTACCTCAACATTTCCCATAACATCACTGACAATATAACAGCAAAACAATCCGTTTAAATATATGGTTTCACTTTTAAGTCACATTTGCCATTTAGAATACATCAATAAAGTAATAAATTGTTGTATTAATTGAGATACCATTCAACTTTTGTTTTAAAAGATGTTTACAAGCGATTTATTCAGTAAATATAAGATGGAGATCTTTGCACTCAGCTGGATTAAAACAAAATGCTCGACAATCACCAGGCAAGACTGTTCTCTTCCTGTGGGGGAGCACTTCAGCAGTCACGGGCATTCAGCCTCTGATCTTCAGGTAAGCGTTCTCCAAGGCGGCCTTCACGACACACGACAGCGCAGAGTCGCTGAGCAGAAACTGATAGCCAAGTTCCGCACACATGAGGACGGCCTAAACCGGGATGTTGGATTTATGTCACATTATCAGTAACCCCACAGCTTGCCTCCTGGACTTGCAGGCTGTCCTGTCTGGAGACAATACACATCTCTTTAACCTGTGCTTAAGGCTCCCTCCACCCACATTGTCTGTATCTTTAAGATCTGGCTGGCTATAGGGATTCGCATTCTAATCAGTATTCTGTAACTTGATTTTTGTGTCTCTGTGCCCTGTTTGAGAGCACATTTCCACTCCATCTCACGAAGGAGCAGCGCTCCGAAAGCTAATGGTGTTTGCTACCAAAGAAACCTGTTGGACTTTAACCTGGTGTTGTTAAAACTCTTGCTTAAAACAAAACCTCAGACTTCAAATACACAATATCATCAATATTTCTGATAAATTGAGTGAGATTGAAAGTGAAGAACTGTCGTGCAACTCAGAGGAATACATCTTTCATAATCACATTTTTTAGCCTTACCTGATGTACTTAGATTTGTTCAGGCAAAAATGATTGCACTGAATTTTGGCTAGATAATGCCATCTAGTGGGCAAGAGTAGCCCACCAAAATGCTTTTAACAATTTAAATTTTGTATAACTCACTGCATAGAACTTTGATTCAGAAGTGGTTTGTGTTATGGGCTCCATTCAACACATAATTTGTGAAATTTGAAAGCCAGCAGAAACTTCTAACAGAAACTCATCATGGACCCAAAATTGCTGTGTTCGGAAAGAACGGAAAATAGTAATTGCTGACATGGGGGAAGGGGCAAAGTTTGGCAAGTCCCTTGATCTTCTGAATTGCTAACTCATTTGCATTCCATCATAAATTCTGACAGATGTGACAATGTGTTGAAGGCGCATCCACCTGAAAGGCACAGTCATGCAAATTAGCAGATTCTATTACTTCCACCTATTCTATTTGACCCTCTGAATGAGTGCCTGTCTAAAGCAGATGTTTCGACCATGTTTATTTAAGGTGGACATGGATCAGTGGTAAACTGATGCAGCTTTGATCCACCTGATAGTTTTGTTCAAATGTTTACATTTCCTGCATCAGTTTCAAAAATACTATTGTTGCTTTCTCAATCTGAAGTCATTGCAACAATTTTGTTTCTACATGCAGAAGTTTACCTTTTCCACATTCGGCTTCAAATCATGCTCCAACATGGAGTCTCATCTGTTTTCAATTTACATGTTGGAGGATAAGAAGCAGGAGGCTGTCCGGAAAGTCAGGCTTATCAGACGACACCAGAGGACAATCAAGTGATCCCAGTTGCGTTCTGCCAGGAGGATGACACAAATGCAGCCATTCGTTCCTAAATCTCTTTCAGGAATGGCATCTTAGTCCGTCATGAAGCTTTGGCAGATCTGCCTTTATTGCCGTGGGAAGATCTTCAGACGAGATCAGCAGCAAGCACTGACCTCCAGCACTGCTGCCTCACAGTGCCAGGGACTAGTGTTCGATTCCTGGCTTGGGTCACTATCTGCGCAGAGTCTGCACGTTCACCCCGTGTCTGTGTGGGTTTCCTCCGGGTGCTCTGGTTTCCTCCCACAGTCGGAAAGATGTGCTGGTTAAGTGCATTGGCCATGCTAAATTCTCCCTCAGTGTACCCGAACAGGCGCCGGAGTGTGACGACTAGGGGATTTTCACAGTAACTTCATTGTGGTGTTAATGTAAGCCTACTTGTGACACTAATACTTTTAAACTTAAACACAGCAGCAGAGAAGATCACAACAACACCAACCATTAATGCTACCTGCTCATTTCAGGGAGTGACTGATCAAGATTAGTCAATTTGCTGTGTATACTTGCATCAGATAAGTCAGAAAAGCCCCACCAGCGCAGTTAAACAATGGTCTCAGGCAGAATGAAAGTTGTTGGACTTCCCAGGATTAAGGGGCCACCAAATACATTTAGGTGACAATGCATGTCCAAATATTAACTCCCAGAATTACACCAAGTGAAAGATTTTATTCCCCGAACACACAAAGGCACAATCATAAACACAAATTCTTTCAAGTTAATGAGAGCTATGCTGGGAGCTGTCAAAATATTTTACACTTTGGCAATCTAAAGTACTTCAAAATCAAGGCAAATTACATAATCTCTGCTAAGTGGGTCCTCATATGTGATACCACAGCTTTTGGCTATGCTCCAAATTTTCCCGTCTTTCCCGCGACGATGTCCACTGCTGGTGAGACTGGAAAATCCTGGCCAAGGTATTTGTGTGGCTGGTCCAGTTCATATTCTGGACAATGGTGATCCTCAGCATGTTGATGATTTGGAACTCTGTGATGGCAATGCCATTGAATGTCTTGGGAGGTGATTATACTCTTTCTTTGCTGAAGTCAGGATTAAATTGGTTTCGCAATAAAAAATAACAAGGTCATGAGAAATTGAAAGATCTCTGTGTGAGAACAATGACTTATAAAGCTTTATAGAAATTTGTTCAGAAGCCCCTATTGGTCACTCCTGCAGAACATCACTGCAGGCGTTCCTCAGGTTTGCTGTCACTGTGCTTGAATGATGTGTCTGGCACGGCTGAACATGTGTTGATGCAAAGAGATATAGTTGTGATGCTGACAGCATTGGTGGGTGGGTGCTGTTGCGGTGCAGTATGTGAATGTTCAATGTGAGCCTGAGTGCTCGGGTGCTTGAGTGATGCAAGTGTGATGCAAATACCCAAGAGGTTGTTGGTATGGTGAGAATGCATGCACTCACCTTGACCAACTCTATAAATGTGTACGGTAATTATATTTGTTGCAGCAACACTGCCATATTTGTAGGGCAGCAAACCAGGCATTAACCTCCTGGGCAATATGCTCCAATTTTACTCTCTGACCGAGCCTTGAGGGCTTAATTATACCCAAGGGAAATATTGACCCACTTCTGGACTCCATTATACAGACTAGAAACTGCAATATTGCATAACTGAACTCAGAGTTCCTTCCCATGCCTGCTGAGGCATCCTTGAAATGGTGATAAGTTATTTTTTGTCACGAAACATTGCAAATATGCAATCTCTGTTTCATCGTTAGTGAGCTGATGTCCTGAACCCTGGCAATGGGCAGGAAACAGGGCCTTATGGACTCTTGCTCACAGCTGCGGAGACAGTTCAGAGGGGAGGTGAAAAGTAAATAAGAGAAATAAAGAGGGAATATGAGAAGAAACTGGCATCTAACCTGAAAGGGAATCCCAAAGGCTTCAATGAGCATATAAATAGTAATTCCAATCCCATTCGCACACCTGGTACTAAGTGGGCTAAGGCAGACTTCTATCTGCTTCTATAGCTAGTAATTCCAGGGACAGGTCGCTAGTATGTTGCCAGAGGCTTATAATTTGAAGAGCATTACTCCACATCAAACGTTGCTGACGAGGAATCTCACCTGTTCTTACCACCAGCCACGAGCGTGTTTGGAATGATTTGTAGGTTGACACACTGTTTGACCACGTTATGAATACACTTTTCTTGGCCATCAAGTCCTGGGGTGGGACTCGAACCCAAAGCTTCTAGTTCAGAGGCAGGGACAATACTCATAGCCCTCCTATATAAATAGCAAATGTGTTGTCAATGGAGGAGTAGAACTGATTAGGGATCAAAAAATGGATTTACAAATTGACAGTAAGAGGTCTCACAACACGAGGGGTTAAAGTCCAACAGGTTTATTTGGTAGCACAAGCCACTAGCGTTTGGAGTGCTGCTCCTTCATCAGGTGAGTGGGAGTTGTGTTCACAAACAGGGCATATAAAGACACAAACTCAATTTACAAGATAATGGTTGGAATGCGAGTCTTTACAGGTAATCAAGTCTTAAAGGTACAGACAATGTGAGTGGAGAGAGGGTTAAGCACAGGTTAAAGAGATGTGTATTGTCTCCAGCCAGGATAGTTAGTGAGAGTTTGCAAGCCCAGGCAAGTCGTGGGGGTTACAGATAGTGTGACATGAACCCAAGATCCCTGTTGAGGCCATCCTCATGTGTGCGGAACTTGGCTATCAGTTTCTGCTCAGCGATTCTGCGTTGTCGTGTGTCGTGAAGGCCACCTTGGAGAACGCTTACCCGAAGATCAGAGGCTGAATGCCCATGACTGCTGAAGTGCTCCCCCACAGGAAGAGAACACTCTTGCCTGGTGATTGTTGAGCGGTGTTCATTCATCCGTTGTCGTAGCGTCTGCATGGTCTCCCCAATGTACCATGCCTCGGGACATCCTTTCCTGCAGCGTATCAAGTAGACAACGTTGGCCGAGTTGCAAGAGTATGTACCGTGTACCTGGTGGATGGTGTTCTCACATGAGATGATGGCATCCGTGTCGATGATCCGGCACGTCTTGCAGAGGTTGCTGTGGCAGGGTTGTGTGGTGTCGTGGTCACTGTTCTCCTGAAGGCTGGATAGTTTGCTCTGGATAATGATCTGTTTGAGGTTGTGCGATTGTTTGAAGGCAAGAAATGGGGGTGTGGGGATGGCCTTGGCGAGATGTTCGTCTTCATCGATGACATGTTGAAGGCTGTGGAGAAGATGTCGTAGCTTCTCCATCCGGGGAAGTACTGGATGACAAAGGGTACTCTGTCCGCCGTGTCCCATGTTTGTCTTCTGAGGAGGTTGGTGCGGTTTTTCGCTGTGGTGCGTTGGAACTGTCAATAGATGAGTCGAGCGCCATTACCTGTTTTTATGAGGGTATCTTTCGGCAAATTTCTTACAAATGGAGGCAGAGTGCATGGTTGGGGTATGAAATGAATACTTTTCATCTGTTTTTACCAAGGAAGAAAATGATACCAGGTCATGGTGAAAGAGAAGGTAATGCATTTGATTTGGAGGAGGTATTGGATAGGCTTCCTGTACTTAAATTGATAAGGCACCAGGATAGATCCAGGATATTGTGGGAATGGATCGAGGGGGGCACAGGCCATAATTTTTCAATCTTCTGAATATTATTCTGAATGATATTTAAATGGAGAAAGAACTTCAGAAATCTGCAGCACAGAGGGATTTGTGGGTCCTCGAGCATACATCACAAAAAAGCTAGCATGCAAGTTCAGCAGGTAATTGGGAAGGCAAATGGTGGCCTTTATTTCAAAGGGAATGGAGTATAAAAAAGGGATGCCTTCCTAAAACTATATAAGGCACTAGTTAGACCACACTTGAAGTACTGTGAACAGTTTGGTCCCCTCAGCTAAAGAAAGATATGCTGGCATTGGAGGCAGAGTAAGAAGTCTCACAACACCAAGTTAAAGTCCAACAGGTTTATTTGGTAGCAAATACCATAAGCTTTTGGAGCAGAGCTCCTTCGTCAGATGGAGTGGATATCCACTCCATCTGACGAAGGAGCTCTGCTCCGAAAGCTTATGGTATTTGCTACCAAATAAACCTGTTGGACTTTAACTTGGTGTTGTGAGACTTCTTACTGTGCTTACCCCAGTCCAACGCCGGCATCTCCACATCATTGGAGGCAGTCCAGAGAAGGTTCATTAGGTTGATCCCAAATATGGAGGGAGTTTCTTAAGAGGAGTGGTTGAGTAAGTTGAGCCTGTACGAATTGGAGTTCTGAAGCATGAAAGGTGACCTTGTTGAGACATATAGGATTTTCAGGGGGCATGAAAAGGTAGATGCTGAGAGGTTGTTTCTGCTTGTGGGAGAATCTAGGACCAGAGGGCATAATCTCAGAGTAGGAGTCACCCATTTACAAACAGAAATGAGGAGGATTTTTTTCTCTCAGAGGGTAGTGAAACTGTGGAATTCTTTATCACAAAGGGCCGTAGAATATGTTCAAGGCTGAGATAGACAGATTTTTAATCAGCAAGGTGATTCAAGGGTTATGAGGATAAGGTAGGACAGTGGAGTCGAGGATTATATCAGATCACTCATGATCTCATTGAATGGCAGAGCAGACTCAATGGGTCAAATGGCCTACTTCTGCACCTACACCTTATGATCTTATGACTTGGAGTCTTATTCCACAAAACAAGGAAGTCCTCACAGCGCAGAAAGTTATCAATAGGCAATACATTTTTCCGCTCTGAAATAAGGACACTCTAACCCATTGGCTTCACATCAAAATTGTTCCATTTCAGCGTCAAGGCATCTGAATGTATAATTTGGGAATGCAGGAACTGGGGAGGAATCACAAGTGCAGCATATATGGAGGCTAATCATGCGCTCCTGAAAAATGAACATTCCTAACAGGCCCAAGCGCACCCAGTCATTAATTAGAAGCAATGTATTGTTAATTGGAATGCCAGGTTGTGGAGTGGAGCAATGAGCCAGGTTAGGTTGCACTTGTCTTTCAAACCTTCTCACAGCAATCAGTTGGCTGAGGAATCATGTTCCTGGTATAGAGGCTTGGTGACCTCAAAGACAATGCAGCATCAGCAATAATGCAAGTAGAGCTGACACCAATGTCGACCATTACAGATTGTGAGCTTTACTATATAGACTCATTCCTCATTATTGTCTGCCATGTTCCATTTCAGAGACAAAGTCAAAGATGAAAAGGATCCAAGGCTGAGTGCTATCTTTCTGAGGGTGCTAATGCAATGAAGGAGGTGAAGGAAGGAGATGTGATGCACAGCACAGCTCCACCAGGATGTCCAGGGACAAGGGAAACCAGATCAAGGGCAAGAGGTCATGTCTGAGCTTGTCCCGAGTTCTGGTAGATCATTTTGGCCGTATTCTTCACGAAGACCTGACACTATGTGGAGTTGGAGGCTCGCCCTGCCAGTAGCTTTGAAAAAGACCGCCGCACTCAGTTTGTTTGCCTCTGGGTCTTTCCAGGGATCAATAGGGGACTTATGTGGCATTTGTCAGTCTGCAACACATTGATGCATAAAGGAGGTCACTGATGCCCTTTACAGGAAGGCACATCAGTATGTGACAGCGCGGCACGGTGGCACGGTGGTGAGCATTGCTGCCTCACAGCGCCAGGGACCTGGGTTCAATTCCGGCCGCAGGTCACTGTCTGTGTGGAGTTTGCACGTTCTCCCGTGTCTGCGTGGGTTTCCTCCGGGTGCTCCGGTTTCCCCCCACAGTCCAAAGGTGTGCGGGTTAGCTTGATTGGCTATGCTAAATTCACCCTAGTGTCAGGGGGATTAGCATGGTAAATATGAGGATTTACAGGAATAGGGCCTGGGTGGGCTTGTGGTCAGTGCAGATTCGATGGGCTGCATGGCCTCCTTCTGCACTGTAGGGATTCTATGATGATTCTATGATGATGTGAGGTTTGCTCTGAACCAAGAAAGCCAGACTGTGAGATTCACCGGGTTCACCGCCATCACAGGCTTCCCAAGAGTGCAGGGTGCATTTGATTGATATCAGCCATGATTGAATGGCGGAGCAGACTTGATGGGCCGAGTGGCCTAATTCTGCTCCTATGTCTTATGGTCTTATGGACTATATCCATATGGCTTTAAGGGCTCCATGGTACAGCCCCTAAAGTTTATAAACCGCACATTCCATCAATGTTCAACTACTGTGTGGTCATCAGAAGCATGTAATGCACATCTGTGCCAGATCCTCCTACATCCTGAGTCACTCCCAGGTGCCTGAGATTTTTGAGCGGTCATTACATCTCCAGGGATGGCTGCTGAGAGATGAGGGGTACCCACTGGCTGATGTCATAGGTTCATCACCCTCAGAGTTGTTTGGATGAGGGGTACAAAGCTGCTCATCGCTCCACACAGTCCCTTACAGAGCAGATCACAGGGCTTCTGATGATGCTCTTCAGATGCTTCAGCCTGTCAGGTAGCTCACTACAATACACTCCCAATAGGGTATCACGTATCAATGCAAAGTGTTGTGCCCTTCACAATCTGGCAATGCAAAGAGGTGAGACCTTGCCAGAAGGTGAACTGGAGGAGGATAATAGCTCGTCAGAGGATGAAGATCCCAAAGCCCAGGAAGCTTAGCAGGCTTTGAGGGTAAATATGACTTCAATTGAGGAAGCAAGATGCTTTAATTGCTGACAGGTTCCAGGAGAAGTAAAGTTAATGGAGGGCATTTGGTCACATTTCTCCTGGAGCTTAATGCCATTCCCTTTCATCTCAGGGGATGTTCAACCATTGGCAGTGGAAATGAGTCCAGCATCCACACTTGCTCACTCTGACCTCATGAATCACCAAGCCATGATCTCTGTTTCGGTCTGCGGTGCTCTGTGAATGTGCTCACTCTGGGAACTGAGACTCCACTGAGGAACGAGAGTGATGCGAGAGAAGACTTGAAACTTTCGCCGCCAGATTAATGATGCAAACACTGCCACCACTGAGATAAGGACCTGGCTCGGGATCTCCTTCTCCCAGGCTGGTCTTGTCTTTTGCCGCTGCCACTGAGGACAGAAATGCTAACAGAAACTTAATGCTAAGTTAAGAGGGCAACATTGTGTGTTGCCCTCACACAATGGTCTTCCAGGAGGAAAAAAGGTTAGAAGCGGAGCAAGGGGGATAAGAGTGTGTGAAAGAGTGAGACTGAGAGCAGAGCCAGAGAGATAAAAAAAGCATGAGAAAGAGCGAGACTGAGAGCAGAGCTGGGGAGATAAAAGAGCTGGCTGGTGGTGCTGGTTCTTGGTCTTAATGGCTGACCAGATTTGGAGAAAATCACGTGTGATGACTTATCAAACTGGGTGAGTCATTGGTTGGTAAATATTTACTTGTTTTTCTCATTTATCTTTTGAAGGGGTACCTTCATTTTGAGATCATTCATTAACTCTGCCACATTATCCATTTATCTTTTGAATACTGGTGCAATTTAATGGTAACCGGATGGTTTCCTTCAGCATAAGGTTTTTGTAATAGCCATAGTATTGGGAGTCGTAAGGTTTATTAATTCAAATAAAGATACATAAATAAAAATAAAATAATTAAGATGAACACCTAAATCACATACCTGTGTAATTAAGAAACACATAACATTTAATTGCAGTGGTATTAGCTTTAATAAGCACAATATCCCTCGCAGAACGGAATTCTCCATTGGCCTCGGGAAGGATTTTACGAGCATTGCCTGAGCAAGGTCCTAAAATACTGGTCAGTTTCTGAGAACTGCATGTTCTTGAACCAGAGAACAGGTTATTTTAGACTCAGTATTGGATAATGTGGCAGAGTTAATGAATGATCTCAAAATGAAGGTACCCCTATATAGCAGCAGTCACAATAAGATTGAATTTTACATCCAATTTGGAGGGGAAGGAGTGGGTCTGGGTCTAGTATTTTAAAGTTAAATAAGGGCAACTACGTGGGCATGAAAACTGAGCTAGTTGAAGTGAACTAGAATATGAGGCTCGAGGATAGATCAATACAAAACTTTTAAGGCGATATTTACAGAATATTTAGAATAAGTATATTCCTACCACAAGATAAACTGATACCATGATGACAGTTTGAAATTGGAGGGAGTTAAAGGATAACTTACCCTGGCAAAGCGGATGAAACAATTCATCCTTTCCCTGCAATGGGTGGTGTTCCGGGCACAACCGCGCTGAATTCCTCTTCAATGGTCTCCCAGGCCAGAGGGGTGAAGCTGGTGTGCTTCCTGGTGCCATCCCTGGGATACAGGACAAGCCTGTGCACCTGCATTTCTGCTGTAGTGGGGCTGCTGGTAGTCAGTTGCTTATAGACTTTGTTCCCTTCAAACGACCAGGCGAAGAATTTCAGAGTTTTAAAATTGGTCTTTTATTACAAGCAATGGCAAGGCTCCAGTGCACCAGCTGGTGGCGCAGTCCAGAGCACTGGATGCAGAGTAACACAAACAGATATACTTCGAGATTCGATTACAAGTAATTAGCAGATACCAATCAGAGATGTACAGATGCACACAATACTCCAGGTGTGGTCTCACCAAGGCCCTTCACACCTGCAGTAAGATATCCTTGCTCCTGTACTCAAATCGTGTTGCAATGACGGCCATTCTACCATTTGTCTTCCTAACTGCTTGCTGCACCTGTATGTTTGCTTTCAATGACTGGTGCAGAAGGACACCCTTTGTCGACTCTTTTTGAACAAATCAATAATCAATAAATTAAATAGAAATGACAATCCCTGGTGGGGCACTGTAAATAAAATAAAACATCAAAAGGAAACTTAACTAATTAAAATGTCACTCGCAGGGGATGATTATATTCCCCAGCCCTCGTGGCACCCACCAATCGCAGAAGGCCCAAATTGTACCAGTGGACACCGAGGTCTTTTTGGGTATCAACGTTTCCCAATCTATCACAATTTACTAATACTTTGCTATTCTGTTTTTCCTATTGAAGTGAATAACTTTTCACTCCATGTTATGCTGCATGTTATACTGCATCTGCCATGTATTCGCCCACTCATTCAACTTCTCTTGAAATTGCCTTGAAGCCTCTTTACTTCTCCTCACCACTCACAATTCCATGTAGTTTTGTGTCATTAGCAAACTTAGAAATATTACACTTGATTCATTCATCCAAATTATTGATGTATATTGTGAATAGCTGTGGCCTAAGAACTGATCGCTGTGATACCCCATCTGTCACCACCTGCCACACCAAAAGAGACCCATTTATTCCTACTCTGTTTTCTGTCTGCTAACCAATTCTCAATCCATGTTATCCCCAATCCCAGGTGTTTTAATTTTGCACACTAACCTCTTATTTGGTACTTAATCAAATGCTTTCTGAAACTCCAAATATACCACATCCACTGGTTCTCCCCTATTTATTCTACTAGTTGCGTTCTCAAAAAGACTCCAGTGGGTTTGTCAAACATAATTTCCCTTTCTCAAATCCATGTTGACTTTATCTAATCCGATTGATATTTTCTAAGTGTCCCATTATCAAATTCTTCATAATAGACCCTAACATTTTCCCTACCACAGATGTTAGGCGAACCAGTCTGTAATTCCCTGTTTTCTCCCTCCCTCTTTTTTTAAACAATGGGTAACATTTGCCACCCTCCAATCTGCTGGGTCTGCCACAGAATCTGCAGAATTTTGCAAGATGACAACCAACCCATCCACTATTTCCATGGTCACCATCTTTAGTACCCTGGGATGTAGATTATCAGGCCCTGGGGATTTACTGGCTTTCAGTCCCATTAACTTCTCCAGCACTTTTTTTTTTACTAACACCAAATTTTTTCAATTCCTCCTTCATTTTGCTTCCTTAGTCTTCCTGGGAAGTTATTTGTATCTGCTTCTGTGAAGACAGAACTAAAGTGGTTATTTAATTGCTCCGCCATTTCCTTGTTCTCCATTATCAATTCTCTCATTTCATACGGGAAGGAACCTACATTTGTCTTCACTCATCTTTTCTTCTTTTTAGAGACTTAAAGAAGCCTTTATAGTCTGATTTAATGTCCTCACAAGTTTACTCTCATATTCTATTTTTTCCCTCTTAATCATCCTTTGCTGAATTCTAAACTGCTCCCAATCCTCAGGCTTGCTACTTTTTCTGACGCTTCTTTGGATCTAATAGTAGCCTTAATTTTTTCTTAGCTATGGTTGGACCACTTTGCCTGTTCTATTTTTGCACCAGAAAGGAATGATTTGATTTGATTTGATTTATTATTATCACATGTATTAGCATACAGTGGAAAGTATTATTTCTTGAGCGCTATACAAAGCATACCATTCATAGAGAAGGAAATGAGAGAGTGCAGAATGTAGTGTTACAGTCATAGATAGGGTGTAGCGAAAGATCAACTTAATGCAAGGTATGTCCATTCAAATGTCTGACGGCAGCAGGGAAGAAGCTGTTCTTGAGTCAGTTGGTTCGTCACCTCAGACGTTTGTACCTTTTTCCTGACGGAAAAAGGTGGAAGAGAGAATGTCTGGGGTATGTGGGGTCCTTAATTCTGCTGGCTGCTTTGCCGAGGCAGCGGGAAGTGTAGACAGAGTCAATCAATGGGAGGCTGGTTTGGTGATGAATTGGGCTACATTCACAACCTTTTTTAGTTTCCTGCGGTCTTGGACAGAGCAGGAGCCATACCAAGCTGTGATACAACCAGAAAGAATGCTTTCTGTGGTGCATCTGTAAAAGTTGATGAGAGTCGTAGCTGACATGTCAAGTTTCCTTAGTCTTCTGAGAAAGTAGAATGTCTATCTTTTGCAATGCATATATTCATTCCTTAAATATTAGCCATTGCCTATCAACCATCATATCTTTCAATGAAGTTTCCCAATCAATCGCCACCAACTCACCCTTCATACCTTCATAGTTTCCTTTGTTTAGATTTAGGACCCTAGTTTCTGATTGGGTTACTTCATTTTCTATCCCAATGAAGAATTCTATCATGTTGTGGCCACTCATCCTGCATAACAGTATTATTAATTAACCCCTTCTCATTGCACAATACCAAATCTAGGATAACTTGTCCTCTCGTCAGTTCCTCAACATATTGGTCCAAAAAGACTGGGCAACACGGTGGTACAGTGGTTAGCACTGCTACCTCACAGCGCCAGGGACCTGGATTCAATTCCGGCCTTGGATCACTTTCTGTGTGGAGTCTGGACATTCTCTTTGCGTCTGAGTGGATTTCCTCCGGATGCTCCAGTTTCCTCCCACAATCCAACGATGTGCGAGTTAGGTTGATTGGCCATGCTAAATTGCCCCTGAGTGTCAGGGGGATTAGCAGGGTAAATATGTGGAGTTACATGGTTAGGACTAGTGTGAGCCAGAGTGCATGATCTGAAGTCAGTGTGATCCAGAGTGAGTGATCCGGAGTCAGTGTGATCTGGAGTCAGTGTGATCTGGAATCAATGATCCGGAGTCAGTGTGATCCAGAGTGAGTGATCTGAAATCAGTGTGATCCAGAGTCAGTGTGATCCTGAGTGAGTGATCTGAAGTCAGTGTGATCCGGAGTGAGTGTGATCCAGAATCAGTGTGATCTGGAATAGGAACATAAGAACTAGGTGCACGTGTAGGCCATCTGGCCCCTCGAGCCTGCTCCTCCATTCAATAAGATCATGGCTGATCTTTTTGTGGACTCAGCTCCACTTACCCGCCCACTCACCATAACCCTTAATTCCTTTACTGTTCAAAAATGTATCTATGATAAATGATACGGAATCAGTGTGATCTGCAATCAGTGTGATCCAGAGTGAGTGATCCAGATTCAGTGAGATTCGGAGTCAGTGAGATCCTGAGTCAATGTGATCCAGACTCAGTATGATTGGGAGTGAGTGATCCAGAGTCGGAATCAGTGTGATCCAGAGTGAGTGATCCATATTCGGTGTGATTTGGAGTCAGGGTGATCAGGAGTTTGTGATCCAGAGTCAGTGTGATCCAGAGTGAGTGATCTGGAATCAGTGTGATCCAGAGTGAGTGATCTGGAGTGAGTGATCCAGGGTCAGTGTGATCTGAAGTCAGTGTGATCGAAAGTCTGTGATCCAGAGTCTGATCCAGAGTGAATGATCCAGAGTCAGTGTGATCCAGAGTGAGTGATCGGGAGTCTGTGATCCAGAGTCAGTGTGATCCAGAGTCAGTGTGATCCAGAGTCAGTGTGATCCAGAGTGAGTGATCCAGTGTCAATGTGATCTGGAGTCAGTGTGATCTGGAGTGCGTGATCCGGAGTCAGTGTGATCCAGAGTGAGTGATCTGGAGTCAGTGTGACCCGGAGTGAGTGATCCAGAGTCAGTGTGATCCAGAGTGAGTGATCCAGAGTCAGTGTGATCCAGAGTGAGTGATCTGGAGTCAGTGTGACCAGGAGTGAGTGTGATCCAGAGTGAGTGATCTGGAGTCAATGTGACCAGGAGTGAGTGATCCAGAGTCAGTGTGATCCAGAGTGAGTGATCCAGAGTCAGTGTGACCCGGAGTGAGTGATCCAGAGTCAGTGTGATCCAGAGTGAGTGATCCAGAGTCAGTGTAATCCGGAGTGAGTGATCCAATGTCAGTGTGATTCAGAGTGAGTGATCTAGTGTCAGTGTGATCTGGAGTCAGTGTGATCCGGAGTGAGTGATCCAGAGTCAGTGTGATCCAGAGTGAGTGATCTGGAGCCAGTGTGACCCGGAGTGAGTGATCCAGAGTCAGTGTGATCCAGAGTGAGTGATCCAGAGTCAGTGTGATCCAGAGTGAGTGATCTGGAGTCAGTGTGACCAGGAGTGAGTGTGATCCAGAGTGAGTGATCTGGAGTCAATGTGACCAGGAGTGAGTGATCCAGAGTCAGTTTGATCCAGAGTGAGTGATCTGGAGTCAGTGTGACCCGGAGTGAGTGATCCAGAGTCAGTGTGATCCAGAGTGAGTGTTCCAGAGTCAGTGTAATCCGGAGTGAATGATCCAATGTCAGTGTGATTCAGAGTGAGTGATCCAGTGTCAGTGTGATCTGGAGTCAGTGTGATCTGGAGTGAGTGATCCGGAGTCAGTGTGATCCGGAGTGAGTGATCTGCAGTCAGTGTGATCTGGAGTGAGTTATCCAGAGTCAGTATGATCCAGAGTGAGTGATCTGGAGTCAGTGTGACCCGGAGTGAGTGATCCAGAGTCAGTGCGATCCAGAGTCAGTGTAATCTGGAGTGAGTGATCCAGAGTGAGTGATCCAGTGTCAGTGTGATCGGGAGTCAGTGTGATCCTGAGTCAGTGTAACCCGGAGTGAGTGATTCAGAGTCAGTGTGATCCAGAGTGAGTGATCGGGAGTGAGTGATCCAGAGTCAGTGTGAGCCAGAGTGAGTGATCCAGAGTCAGTGTGACCCGGAGTGAGTGATCCAGAGTCAATGTGATCCAGAGGGAGTGATCCAGAGTCAGTGTGATCCAGAGTGAGTGATCCAGAGTCTTTGACCCGGAGTGAGTGTGATGCAGAGTGAGTGATCTGGAGTGAGTGATCGGGAGTGAGTGTGATCCAGAGTCTGTGATCCGGAGTGAGTGATCCAGAGTCAGTGTGATCCAAAAAGAGTGTGAACCAGAGTCTGTGATCCGGAGTGAGTGATCCGGAGTAAGTGTGATCCTGAGTGAGTGATCTGGAGTGAGTGTGATCCAGAATCTGTGATCCAGAGTGAGTGATCCGGAGTGAGTGTGATCCAGATGAGTGATCTGGAGTGAGTGATCGGGAGTGAGTGTGATCCAGAGTCAGTAATCCGGAGTGAGTGATCTGGAGTGAGTGATCCAGAGTCAGTGTGATCCAGAGTGAGTGATCTGGAGTGAGTGTGATCCGGAGTGAGTGATCCAGAGTGAGTGATCCAGAGTCAGTGTGATCCGGAGTCTGTGATCCAGAGTGAGTGATCCAGAGTCAGTGTGATCCAGAGTGAGTGATCTGGAGTCTGTGATCCAGAGTGAGTGATCCAGTGTCAGTGTGATCCAGAGTCAGTGTGATCCAGAGTGAGTGATCTGGAGTCTGTGATCCAGAGTGAGTGATCCAGTGTCAGTGTGATCCAGAGTCAGTGTGATCCGGAGTGAGTGATCCAGAGTCAGTGTGATCCAGAGTGAGTGATCGGGAGTGAGCGGCGCGCTGAGGCTGGTCCGGAGCGCCGGGCGGGCGGGCGGCCAGGGGTCGCTCTGTCTCTCTCTCTCAGTTGGGCTGCCGCGGCTGCTGGATTCACTCGGCTCGGATCAGCCCCGCTCCCGGAGCCCAGCGGCCGCCGCCTGGATTGAGCGCAGGGATAAAGTTGCGGGCGGGCGCAACCGGTGAGGAGCGGGGATGGGATGGGGATGTCGCCGCTCGGGCTTTGCCCTGCCGGAACCGGGAGCTGGCCGCCGGCCTCTCCTGTGCCTGTCAGCGGGAGCCGGGGAAGCGGCCTGGCGGCCCGTGTCCGCCCGCCTGCCCGCCGCCAGGTTCGCAGTGACTCGGCGGCTTGGCCCCGAGCCTGAGCCGAGAGGCCGCAGGGTTTCGCTGGGTGTTGGCGCAGGCTGCGGGCCCGTGTCCTCCAGGCCGCTCACTGAGAGCCGAGGGGAGGCTGCGGGGACAGGGCCGGCCGGGGAGTCAGAGCCGGGGGAGAGGCTGCTTGAGGGCGGCGGAGCTCCCACCTCACAGCTAATAACCCCCCTCCTTCCCCACCCCGGCCCCCACTCTTTCCCCCACCCCCCACCCTCTCCCCCACCCCCCACCCTCTCCCCCACCCCCACCCTCTTGGCCCCCCCACCCACTGGCCACTACTCTTCCCCCCCCTCTTCCCCCCCCCCCCTTGGCCCCCCACTCTTCCCCCCCCCACCCCCCACTCTTTCCCCCCCCACCCCCACTCTTTCCCCCCCCACCCCCACTCTTTCCCCCCCCCACCCCCCACTCTTTCCCCCCCCCACCCCCCACTCTTTCCCCCCCCCACCCCCCCTTCTTCCCCCCCCACCCCCCACTCTTCCCCCCCCACCCCCCCACTCCTTTCCCCCCCCCACCCCCCACTCTTTCCCCCCCCCACCCCCCACCTCTTTCCCCCCCCACCCCCCACTCTTTCCCCCCCCACCCCCCACTCTTCCCCCCCCACCCCCCACTCTTTCCCCCCCCACCCCCCACTCTTTCCCCCCCCACCCCCCACTCTTTCCCCCCCCCACCCCCCACTCTTCCCCCCCCACCCCCACTCTTTCCCCCCCCCACCCCCACTCTTTCCCCCCCCCACCCCCCACTCTTTCCCCCCCCCACCCCCCACTCTTTCCCCCCCCACCCCCCACTCTTTCCCCCCCACCCCCCACTCTTTCCCCCCCCACCCCCCACTCTTCCCCCCCCACCCCCCACTCTTCCCCCCCCACCCCCACTCTTTCCCCCCCCACCCCCCACTCTTTCCCCCCCCCCACCCCCCACTCTTTCCGCCCCCCCCCACCCCCACTCTTTCCCCCCCACCCACCCCCCACTCTTTCCCCCCCCCCACCCCCCCCCCCACCCCCCCACTCTTTCCCCCCCCACCCCCCACTCTTTCCCCCCCCACCCCCCACTCTTTCCCCCCCACCCCCCACTCTTTCCCCCCCCACCCCCCACTCTTCCCCCCCCCACCCCCCCACTCTTTCCCCCCCCCACCCCCACTCTTTCCCCCCCCACCCCCCACTCTTTCCCCCCCACCCCCCACTCTTTCCCCCCCCACCCCCCACTCTTTCCCCCCCACCCCCCACTCTTTCCCCCCCCACCCCCCACTCTTTCCCCCCCCACCCCCCACTCTTTCCCCCCCCCACCCCCCACTCTTTCCCCCCCCACCCCCCACTCTTTCCCCCCCCCACCCCCCACTCTTTCCCCCCCCACCCCCCACTCTTTCCCCCCCCACCCCCCACTCTTTCCCCCCCCCACCCCCCACTCTTTCCCCCCCCACCCCCCACTCTTTCCCCCCCACCCCCCACTCTTTCCCCCCCACCCCCCACTCTTTCCCCCCCACCCCCCACTCTTTCCCCCCCCACCCCCCACTCTTTCCCCCCCACCCCCCACTCTTTCCCCCCCACCCCCCACTCTTTCCCCCCCCACCCCCCACTCTTTCCCCCCCCACCCCCCACTCTTTCCCCCCCCACCCCCCACTCTTTCCCCCCCCACCCCCCCACTCTTTCCCCCCCACCCCCCACTCTTTCCCCCCCCACCCCCCACTCTTTCCCCCCCCACCCCCACTCTTTCCCCCCCCACCCCCCACTCTTTCCCCCCCCACCCCCCACTCTTTCCCCCCCCACCCCCCACTCTTTCCCCCCCCCACCCCCCACTCTTTCCCCCCCCACCCCCCACTCTTTCCCCCCCCACCCCCCACTCTTTCCCCCCCCACCCCCCACTCTTTCCCCCCCACCCCCCACTCTTTCCCCCCCCACCCCCCACTCTTTCCCCCCCCACCCCCCACTCTTTCCCCCCCCCACCCCCCACTCTTTCCCCCCCCACCCCCCACTCTTTCCCCCCCCACCCC